>NC_050578.1:145707391-146032391 GCF_011100635.1 Trichosurus vulpecula
AAACATTTATAAAGCAGTTACTATGTGGCAGGCACTGTGCTAAGCTTGTGGAATACAAATACAAGCAAAAGGAAAGACAGTTCCAGACCTCAAGGGACTTACATTATAATGGGAGAAAACAATATGTAAAATCAGCCAAAAATGGGGGTGAATACATGATCCTACATAGAAACATGATGAAAACAAGAGTCTAAAATTTTAGGAGTATACTGAGGTTTAAAGAACTAATTCAGGAATCTTCCAGGGAAAAATGGCTAATTTGGAAGAAGCAGCTTCAGGGAAGGAAGCATCTTCCAGGATGAGATGGCTGCAGGAGTATTGGCAACTCAGTATGAGAAGGTTACTGGAGCAGACAGGGGAAGGCAGCTGCAAGGATAAAGAAGTTTCTGGAGCACAACAGAAATAGAAGCCCTGAGAGTAAGGAGCAGATCCTGAAGTGGAATTCAGGATACTACTTCCATATTTGCAGATGAATATCTCCAGTCTTTCCACCTCTAATTCATCCTTCAGACAACTGACAAAGTGATCTGTCTACCCACAGATGTGCTCTGGCATTTTGCTTCTGAAATACCCCAAATGATTTCAATGTCCTCCACAATAAAAATCCAATCTATCTTTGCATGCTTATCTCACTCTGTTAATTGTAATGTTCACTAGAATTAAGGTAAACTTGAATAGTTATTGTTTTACCACCAAATCATGTGCTATTCCATACTGTCCTCGATCCTTGCTTTTCTACAGGCTTTTTCCCACACCTTGATTTTCTGTGCCTCACTTCTAATATATAACTAATGAATGTTACCCAAGCTTCAGAATCCTTTTCAGATTATACTATCTCCAGAAATACTTTCCCCTAAAACCAGTGAAACCAATGTATGGGTTTCTGGGAAGCAAAATGGAAAAGGGTACATAAGGTCCCACACCCCTTTGCAAACTAAATTAGATTTATCCTGGAAGAACAGACAATATTTGACTTTTTAAATTTCAACTTTATTTCTTGCCTTAATTCCATGATAATATTGAATGGCTAGTGTGGTGGATAGAGTGCCAGGCCTGTCATCAAGAAGACTCATCTTCCCAAATTCGAGTCTGGCATCAGACACTTACTAATGATGTGACCCTGTACAAGTCACTTAACCCTGATTGCCTATGTTCCTCATCTGTAAAATGAGCTGGAGAAGGCAAAGATGAACCACTCCAGTATCTTTGCCATGAAAACACACAAAGAAACAACAAACTTGGTGAAGTATTTGGTATAAATTGAATCAAGAAGAGATAGAATACAAAAAGAATCTTCAGGGAGGTATTGGAGTAGTCCCATCTAAGATTATCATGATCCAATTAAGATGATAGTCTTGAAAGAAAGGAAGAAAGAAAGAAAGAAAGAAAGAAAGGAAGGAAGGAAGGAAGGAAGGAAGGAAGGAAGGAAGGAAGGAAGGAAAACAAAGATAAAAGAAAACATGTCACAAAGAAATTGATAATTTAGTTGAATCTTGAGGGAAGCAAGAGATTCTAGTAAGTGGAAATGAGGAAGGAGAAAATGGAATGGCATAGAGATTTAAATGGAATATAACTCTGGGAAAATAATTTGCCCTATATCTGCCTCATTTTACTCACCTTTAAAATGGGAATAATTACAACATCTACTTCCTAAAGTTGTCATTAAGGTAAAATAGTATTTTAAAGCAATTTACAATCCTTAAAATTCTATATAAAATGTAGCTATTATTAATGTTATAGGTAAGGAATAAGTAGATTAATTTCACAGAAGCATAGAGATTATGAAAAAGAGAACTATGAAATCATTCTGGAAAGATAAACTGGAGACATACTCAAAGGGCTTTAAATGCCAATGGAATTTTCATTTTTATCTTAAAGGCAATAAACAGGAAACTACTGAAGCTTCTTAAAGAGGAATTACATGTTTAAACTTGTGCTCTTGAAACAACAACACTCACTATTTAACAAATCACTTAATACACCTCATGAAACTCAAATATAACGGTCCATGCACATCAAAAGAGTTTCTCTTACATATAGCTCTCTAGTAAAAGATCTGGATTTTAATCTGTTCATTCCTAATGATCAAGAGTGCAATTTAAAGATATTTTAATGCAAATGAAGAAACTGTCAGGACATACTATTGCATATTTCATTGGCCCCAATGAAAAAATAATCAAGACTTTTTTGGGGAAAGTATCAATATTTTCTTTTGTATGTTTAAGATGCTGTTAATTGTAATTCTCATTAGTTTTCTAACAATTATAATAGTAATAGAAAAGAGTAGCATTTTGCTTAATGACTGATAAGCAAATTTCTGAATTGTTTTCTATTTAATGTACAATTGGTGGATAATGACACTACTTAATTTTATTCAATCAAAAACATTTTTCTATCCTTGCCACTTATTATTAAGTGATAGTAAATGGCTTTTAAAAATATGACAAATATTGAAAAGTGAAAAATAAATAATCAGACTATTACAATAATTTACTATATCATTTAAATCTTATCTTGATACTAGGCAAGACAAATCCAGAAATTATCTCCTATAAATTTATTTTGCATAGTAAATGCATTATGAAATTAGAAAATGTTTCCAAAACAATTTATTAATGATGTAAAGCACTATGATTCCAAATTCAAGATTTCCCGAGGGATGGTGTAGAAATCTACCTAAATATTCACCAAATCAGAAAATATTAGAACTAGAAGGATCTATGAAAAACATCTATATTACAATTATCAATAACTCCATATTATCTCTAGGATTAAATATAAAGTACCATGTTTGGCTTGTAAAGCCCTTCTCCATCCCTTCGGCTTTGTCAAGGTCTTTGTCACTCTTCTTACATTTTATTCCCTTCTAGATATTACATGATGTTGACATCTCAGTTGTTCATTGACCACTGCAACAACATTTTATGCGACACTTCCTATCTGTACCCTTCTTCATTAGCTGTCCATCATGCCTGGAATGATCTTCCTCCTCATCCTCACCTCCTAGCATTGTTGTTTTCCTTCAAAATTCAGCTTTTATCTCACCTACTTTAAAATTATTTCCCAGTGTTTTTACTGTTACTGCATTCCCTCTGGAATTACCATCCTTTAACAATGTATAGATTTTATATCTATAATTTTTTTGTGCATATAGTCAGTTCATCTGGTGAGGAACCAAAGAAAAATGACTATAAAATAATTTTGATGCAATTAATAAAATTACCAATTGTTATGCATTGTGCTGCATTTAAAATCATATGCATATATTATAGGAACACAGGTTGAATGATAGCTATGAAGTCAAAAATTGCATACTAAACTAGGTGACACAATACTTAGGCTGTTATTATAGTTCATGAACAACCCATATCCTGATCCTGATATTGTTTTTCAATATGCTCAATATACAGATACATAATCATATAACTATGTGAATGCATATATGTTTGTATTTGTATATATGTATGTGTGTATGCCTATATTTATACCCACATATCTTTAGATAAGAAAATAGCTGTGTAAAATTAGCCTTTTAATTGCTAAGATGATCAAACTTATTTTTTTTTTGTGATTTCAAAGTAACAACTTTTTTTAAATTTATTTTTCATTTTTAGGTTACAACACTCAATCCCAAAAGTTTTTGAGTTCCAAATTTTCTCTCCCTCCTTCTCCTCCCCTCCCCCCCCGATGGCATGTAATCATATATAGGTTCTACATATACCTTTGCATTAAACTTATTTACATAATAGTCAAGTTTTAAAGAATTATAACCAATGGAATGAATCATGAGAAGGAAGAAATGAAACCAAAAAAGGAGGAAAAAAAGTAAGCAAATAATTTACCTCAATCTTCATTCAAGGCTCCATAATTCTTTCTCTTGTTGTGCATCACTTTTTCAATCATGAGTCTTTGGGAGCTGTTTTTCAACCTTGCATTGATGAGAAGAGCCAAGTTTATCAAAGTTAATCCTTACACATACAGTGTGTCTGTAATTGTATATGATGATCTCCTGGTTCTGCTCCCCTCACTCACCATAAGTTCACATAAGTCTTTCCAGGTTATAATGAAGTCTGTCTACTCTTCATTTCTTATAGCACAATAGAATTCCATTACATTCACATACTACAATTTGTTTAGTCATTCCCCAATTGCTACGCATCCCCTTGATTGCCAGTTCTTTAACACCACAAAAAAAACTGCTATAAATATTTTGGCACATACTGGTCCATTTCGCACTTATGTGATCTCCTTAGGATACAGCCCTAGAAATGGTATTGCTGGGTAAAAGGGTATACATATTTTTATAGCCTTTTGGGCATACCTCCAAATTGTTCTCCAGAATGGCTGGATCATTTCACAATTCCACCAACAATGTAGCAGTGTTCTGATTTTCCCACATCCTCTCCAGCATTTATCATTTTCCTGTTTTGTCATGTTAGCCAAACTGACAGGAGACATGTGGTGCCTAAGAGTTGTTCTGATTTGCATTTCTCTAATCAATAGAGATTTAGAGCACGTTTTTCATATGACTATAGGTATCTTTAGTTTCTTCCTCTGAAAACTGCCTGTTCATATCTTTGACCATTTCTCAATTGGGGAACGATTGTATTCCTATACATTTGACTCAGTTCCCTGTATATTTTAGATATGAGGCCTTTATCAAAGACATTGTTTGTAAAAATTCTTTCCCAGTTTTCTGCTTCCCTCCTAATCTTTGTTGCATTTGGCTTTGTTTACACAAAACCTTTTCAATTTAACATAATCAAAATTATTCATTTTGCATTTTGTAATGCTCTCTATCTCTTGTTGGATCATGAGTCCTTCCATTCTCCATAGATCTGACAGGTAAACTATTCCTTTCTGTCCCAAATTGCTTATAGTATCAGTCTTTACTCCTAAGTCATGAACCCATTTTGACTTTATTTTGGTATATGGTGTAAGATATTAGTCTATTCCCAGTTTCTGCCATACTATTTTTGATTTTTCCCAGCAGTTTTTATGAAATAGTCAATTCTTAACTCAGAAGCCAGACTCTTTGGATTTATCAAGAACAGATTGCTATAGTTGTTTACTACTGAATCTTGTGTATCTAACATATTCCAGTGATCCACAGCTCTGTTTCTTATCCAGTACAAAGTAGTTTTGATGACTGCTGCTTTATAATACAGTTCAATATCTGGTATGGGTAGGCCACCTTCTCTAGCATTTCTTTTCATTAATTCCCTTGATATTCTGCACATTTCCTTCTTTCAGATGAATTTTGTTATTATTTTATCCAGCTCTGTAAAATAATTTTGGTAGTTTGATTGGTGTGGCACTAAGTGAATTAATTTAGGTAAAATTGTCATTTTTGTTCTGTTAGCTTGGCCTAACCATGAGCAACTGATGTTTTTTTTTTTCCATTTATTTAGATCTGACTTTATTTGTGTGAAAAGTGTTTTGTAATTGGGTTCATATAGGCCCTGGGTTTGTCTTAGCAGGTAGAATCTCAAATATTTTATAGTGTCTACAGTAACTTTAAATGGAATTTCTCTTTCTATCTCTTGCTGTTGGGCTTTCTTAGTAATATACATGGAGGGGCAGAGCCAAGATGGCAGCTTGAAAACAGGGATTCACTTAAGTTCTTCCCGAAATCCCTCCGCATACCTGTAAAAATGACTCTAAACAAATTATGGAGCTACAGAACCCATGAAATAACAGAGAGAAACAAGTCTCCAGCCTAAGACAGCCTGGATGGTTGCTGGGAAGGGTCTATCACATTGTGCTGGGAGCAGAGCACAGCCCAACTTGGGCCATGTCAGGTGTTGCAACAATCTACTAGCAGCTGCTGTGGGGGTGAAACACCAATGCAAGCCCAACGACAAGAGCGCTGCAGGCACATGTCCTTTTTTATCAGCTTTAATAAGGAAATTAGCATTAAAGGGTTAAAAATCTCAGTATAATCGAACATAAAAATATCATTAACTTAGTTCAGGTAAAAAAGCCATCACCCGGAAATTCAAAGCAAATACGAACAAATTACAAACATCAGCAGAGAGACTTCTCTGATTCAAATCTCCATGCATAGTTACCAGGGTTTAACAAAGTCCCAACATCTGGGTTTACAAGCTGGAGGGCTCTTAACTACAGCTGCCCAGAGTCTCCTCATGAACACACCTCCAAGAGTGAGAGCACCAAGAGCACCAAGGAGTCCTTGATGACCGTCTTGTCTCAAGGGAAAGCCTGATTTACATGGGTTTCACTGACATGTTTATGACATCAGAGCCTTTTAGATGACATGGGTTTGTTGAATTTTTGTGATGCTTTTAGGTCACGTGGGTGATTTGAATGTGTGACTAACCTTTCACCCTGAATAAGATATATAAACCCAGAAGTTGGCGTTCTCCCTTCAGAGAGCACTGTTCAAAAGTTCAGGGGCTTTGTGCAGCTGTTTTCAGAGATACTTCTAGGGACCTGTAAGTTTTCAGTTCTTCCAAGGTGGTGTGAGCTAACAAGATATGTTTGCTACTCTCCTGGCCTGTGCTGTGGTCTGTGGGTGACCACAAGCACTCTTTTCTGTCATGGAAGTGTGAGGAGGGCATCCCCTCCACTGCTGCCAGAAGCTTTTCTGTGCTAATGCTCCTCCTTGCACTGTGACTTCCACCCGGGACTTAGATCTGCATTTGAGTGTGGGCAAAGTAAGAGTCCTGCCTCAGTGCTATCAAAAAGTCCCTGGTAATCTCCTTCTGACCAGTAGCTTTACCCCCTTACTGTCTGTGGGCTGAAAGTTCCAGAAGTAAACACTGCTGCTGCTGATCTAATCACTCCCAAGGCCTGCTCCTGGTTGGCTCTGGCAGGGGTTGTGCTAGTGTGTCCTGCACTGGACTGGGCTCCACTTTCATCCAGGTGCTGCAGACCTTTAGTACTGACCTTCTAAGTTGTCCTTGGGGTCTGTTCACTGAAAGTTCTGAAAACCACCACTATTATCAGTGATTCAGTTACCCCAAGACCTGTTCTAGGTTTTCTGGGGCCAGGTCTGTTTTGTTGAGGGCTGTGCTGGACTGTGCTTCTCTCTCATCCCTGATGCAACAGACATTTTCTGTCAAACTTTCAAGTCTTCCTGTGTTGGAATTTTTTCACTCCATCTTTTTGTGGGTTCTCCTTCTCTAGAATTTGTGAAGAGTCTCTTTTGAAAGGTATTTTGAGGGGTTTGGAGGAGAGCTCAGGAGAGTCCCTGACCTTAATCCACCATCTTGGCTATGCCTCTAGCTCAGGAAATAAATTTTCAAGAATGCTGAATAGAATAGTTACACAAATAAAACTAATTAAAGTGAAAAATAAATGTAAATGACTGATTAGATTTATCTAAACTTAGACTTATGATTATGAAAGGCTTAAATCCCTTTTTCCTACTGTTGCACTTAGGACGTTATTGTTCTTCCTGCCTGTTTTAATTCAGAGACCATAAAGAGAATGGGGCTTTAGGAAAGTATATCTCCCCTCCACACCCCAGAGCAAATGTGTCCTCATGTATTGGAACAGAGCAGAGTAAGAAATAAGCTGTCTTGGCATAATAGTTTAATCATATAATCAGATGGTATTTTATGTTCTTCCAAATGAATCTGCTAAACAGTCTTGATTTAATTTACTCATAAACCAATCCTATTTTGTATTGCAAATATGTTTACTTTGAAAATTTAACACATACCCTAACCACAAAACAATTAAAATGATTTAACTTTACATTTAGAAATATATGGTGAATTTATGAAATCTTCATGGCACATTGATAGAAGAAAATGGTTATCTATGCAATAATGAATTAAATTGCAAGAAATAAATGGAATAAAGGTGTGAATGTTTTATTCTTTAGCCATTTCTACTTTTATATTCTTACCAATCAGGTGATTATATTCTTTCCATAGCACTCATTATCAAATATTAATGTTACCAGTCAAACATTGGCTTTTGGGTAGAATTTGGTAAATAGCAAAAAAAAAAAAAATAAATGTATAAGTTGTACTTGACTCTAAAAAATTAACTTTAACTGTCAAATGTATGTGGATAAAATCCACATCACATGAATAGTTCATAATTCTCTTTTGTTTTTAGATATTATAATAGCTATTTCTCACTTGGAAGAAAGAGAAGAAAAAGTGGAAAGCATGATGAATATGGAATTTAAAAAGCAATGCTCAAATCATGGCTCTGCTACTTACTATGAGACCTTGGGTACTCACTTAACATCTAGAGGCTTCAATACTTGCATCTATAAAATGAAGAGTTGCATTAGATGAACTATAAATTATCTTCCATCTCTAAATCTCTAAACCTAATTAGATTCCAAAGATGAAAGAGACAGAAAAAGGAAGAAGAAGAAGGAGAGAGTGAGAGGATAGGAATATTTTGAATAATTTAAATAAAATCATCCTTATGTCTACTTTGGACAACTACCAGTTCGGCATTTAGGCATAACGGTTTTTAAAAATTAAATTACAGTTACTTTTAGTGAACACCTGTCTCTCTGTTTAATGCTTCATTTGATTCCAAAATCAGTAAATTGTTGGACAATGTAATATTTGTAGTTTGATTTGTCATGACATCTTCCATAATTTTGATATTCTGATGACAGACATTTTTAGAAAATCCTTCAAGGCTTTGTTTTCTTCTAATTCATCAAATACTTTCTTTAAAAAGCAATAAAAATTTATTCAATGGGATGTTATCTTCCCTATGTCTCCAGTGAGTTGTGTGACTATAAAGATGTAACTGGATGCCTGATGAACTGATGAAAATTGCTTGCCAAAGCTTACTTTGACTATACCTATATTTTTTAATAGAAGTGAGAAAGCAACAGAATCTTTGGGTGTATGATATACATAGGTGCATGGTTTACATATAAATACATAAATACACAATATTCATTGGGCCTTGGAATAATTGTGGGAAAAGTCTTTCATAAGGTTCAAGCAAAAGAAGAATATAATTGAGTGACAAGATTAATTCCTTTAAAACCCACAAGAGCAGAAAGATAAACCCTTGAATTAGTCTACATTAATGCCAAAGATATTAGTTTGTCCATCCATGCTGGGAAAATAAAGTGGATGAATAAAAACATACATTGTTCTGATTATGGCATACTGCTGACAAATGAGCCCTACAATTAGTTCACCAATGTTTGCAAAAACAATGTAGGTGGATAATATGACATTTCTCAAAGTTAATAACAAGAGGTTGGCTGGATAATATTTACAAAATCTTAATATTGTATTTACAGGGATGCTAGGTGGTTCAGTGGGTATAGTAATAGGCCTGAAGACAGGATGACTGAGTTCAAATTTGGCCTTGGCACTTAATAGCAAGTTGCTTGACATCTTCTTGCCCCAATTTCTTCATAAGTAAAATGAGAATAATGATAGCATGTACCTCCCAGTGTTGTTGCGAAGAAAAAATGGAATAATGGTAAAGTGCACTTAACATAATGCTTAGTACATGATAAGTGCCATATCAATACTACTACTACTGGTATTATTACTAATACACACACACACACACACACACACACACACACATATGTTCCTTAACATTTTAACATTTTTATTTAAAGTTTTGACTTGCACTCACCCCTCACTGAGAGAGTAAACAATCAAATATAGGTGATACCTGTACCTGTCCATGTTAGCCATTTGTATAAGAGGGCTAGAATAAAAGAAAACTATGAATGAAAGAAAGTGAAAAATAACATGGTTCAGTCCACATTCAAACAATATCAATTCTTTCTCTGGAGGCAGATAGTATGTTTCATCATTAGTCCTTTGTGACTGTCTTTGATCATTGTAATACAGATATTTTAATTATCCTAAATTGTCTAAAAATCCTGACATGCCTAACACATAGTAGGCCTTAAGAAATATTTATTGAATGCATGGATACAGTTTTATTTTTTAATACTTCTATTTATTTATGTGTAAATAGTCTGTTCTGAATGATAGAGCTCTTTGAAAATAGATTAATTGATAGCCCTTGTTTTTATATTGCCTATTTTTCCAGGGCATCATTACTCTACTCCTCCCACAGATCCATTTCTTAAAACAAATAACAAAGAGGGAAAATAGTTCAGCAAAAATAAACAAAACATCCACAAATCTAACATTTCCTGTGGGTTTCCACACCCATAGTTCTACCCCTCTGTAAATGAGGGAGAGAGGTAATTTCTCGTGTCTGTTCTTTGGGGCCAAACTTAGTCATTATAATTTCACAGCCAAATGAACAATTTTTTAAATTTATAATATAAAGAAATATACTGGTTTCTTGCTTAAGGGGAAAGCAGCCTTCATTTGCCTATATTACTATCTTTCATTTTCCAATGATTCAGTAACCAGGAGCCTGATGCAAAATAAAGCATTCCCCTTGGGTTTTTACAGGACCCCTCTATTCACAGAATAATGCTGAAATCACTATGGATGATAGCTTTATTCCCAATAGAATCCTCATGTCACAGACCATAACTGGAAATTATAGAGACATGCATTTTAAGCTTCAGATAAAGAATGTTTTCCAACATTTAGGACAGTTCAAAAGAAGAATAGAGTGCTTTAGCAAGTATAGAGTTTCATATTTCTGGATGTCTAGCTGAGATCTGGAGGGCCTGAACTTAGAGAATTTTATACCTTGTAGCTTGCAGATATAGCATAGGTAATTTATAGAATCTAGTGTTTAGATCCAGAATGACCTGGGTTCAAATCTATCAATCAACTTGACATTTATTAAGTGAATAATATTTCTCAGGCACCGTACTAAGCACTAGGGATACAAAAAGAGCCAAAATCAAGTCCCTGCCTTCAAAGAACTTAGAGACTAAGAGGGAGATAGCATTCAAATGCACATATACCAAACAAACTATCTACAGGGTAAATAGGAAATAATTAATAGAGGAAAGGCACTAGAATTGTGATCCCACATGTAACTCTCACTAGCTATGTGACCTAGGTTGGTTAAGTCGCTTAATATTTTTGTGCCTTACCAACTCCCTTAGAGATACCTATTAAGTGGTGGATGAGATGCTGCTCTGTTTTGATTCAGAAAATTCCCACAGATATGAAAACTCACAGTATTTTTATGATCTATCCTTAGGTTTGGGTTAAACTAAATAACTTCAGGGATTCTATGATCTGTGACTCTTCATATAGTCTATGAAAAGTGGATGGATGAATGTGCTAAAGCTGAATACTCCTCATTCCTGTGGAAAATAACAGATGGGAATTGCTTATATATTTATTACCACTAGAAAAATGACCTGAAGATTAGTTTTTAGATAGTCTTGGGAGATTTTCCAAATACTTTGTATTCATCATCTCATTTGAGTTTTAAATTAACTGTATCAGATATGTATTGTAGGTATATTGTCCCCATTTTACAGATTTAAAAAAAAAAAAACAACTCTGAGCTTCTGAGAAAGACTTGCCCATGATCAGAGAGCTATTAATTGTTAGTATCAGGAATTGAACTCAGATCTTTCTGACTACCACTCTGACTGGCCTTTCATCCCTTGATTTAATGACATAACCAGCCCATCTTATCCACTGTCCTTTTAATGATGAATTCTTTCATATGGAGTAGTTTATCATAGAAAGGGCAAGAAATTAGTACATTTGTGCTAAGAAAAGGAGTTAGATAAACTGTTAAAGATGTAAACTATTGCTATAAACTATAACAGTTTGATCATTGAAAGGACTAAGAAAAGAACTATGGCTCAATTAAAAAAAAAAAAAACTACCAAAATATTTGTGAGAAAGAATGAAGTTGCCTGATGGGATTTGAGTAGTCTGTGGCAGAAAATGAACTATGACATAAATATAAACTGTGACTTAGATCACTTTGTAAAGTGTTAACATTTCTTCTTTTAAATGTAGTATGATGCCTCATTGGTATGGATGGTTTAAAGGGAAAGATAAAAAACTTTTGTATTAAAAATAACAACAATGACTTTTAGAAACATAGTTTTGAAGGGCATAAGCTGTGACAGAGGACCATTGGGAGAACTGCTTAATGGTTGGAGTTGCAAGTCATTTTTGTCCTTCAGTTAAAGGTAGTTATTTTAATTCTTTTAAGAAGGTAAAAGAAAGATCAACAACTTGTAAAAAATCATGTACCTGTTTGCCGTCTAAAGGATGACTAAGCAAAGACTGTTGTTTTCATAAAAGAGATTTATTGAATTTTCCCTCATAAGTGAAATATGAATCACTATGTGCCAAGAGGCTCTGATTAAAGCCTTTGAATTTGAGAGTATTGAAGGGGATTAAAGGGCAGCTATTTGAAGGAAGAAACTGGAGTAGAAGTCAAGGGACAAGAGGGCTTCAGACACTTCTTGATTGGCTTAATAAATACTGAAACTCATTGGAATAGAGCAACAGTTATGTCTATTGCTCTTCAATGCCATCTAGAATTTAAGAGAGATGAAACCTCTTAGAAATGCCAATATCTCTTTGCTGACCTCTCTGCTTAGAGAGAGAAAAGGAGAAATGGGGCCACGTTTTGCAGTTGCTTTGCTATATAGTGAATGATACTCAGATTTTAGTTGGATATTGATAAGTGAATAGATGATCTGCATGTTCTACCTTGTCGACAGAATCAGCCAGAGCTATTTTGATGGGAGCTCTCTTTGATCTCAGTATAATTGGATGATACAGCTTTCTGGAGAGTGATACAAATTGACTGGATTCAGAGGGAACCAGTCTGAAGTGTTTTGCATTTCTCCAGCTTACAAGGGAACTGCTAACTAAATTAAGAAGGTAATACTTTGCCAAAACCCTTTGAAGGATGATTGTAAGTCATATTTTAAAGCAAAGGCAGACAATAAAAATAGTGGGTAGCTAAGTGATGCAGTAGATAGAGAATTGGGCATGGAAACAGGAAGACTCATCTTCATGAGTTCAAATCCAGGTCTCAGCCACTAATTGTGTGTCTCGGCAAGTCACTTAACCCCATTTGCTTCAATTTCTTCATCTGTTTAAAAAAAAAAGCTAGGAAAGGAAATGACAAAGAACTCTAGTACCTTTGCCAAGGAAACCCCAGGTGAGATTACAAAGAATCATACATGACTGAAACAATAAACAATAAAATAGGATCCATAGGATGACAGATTTGGAAGAGGGAGGGAATTTAGATGTCTTGTAAACCAAACTTTCTCCTTTTATAGATGAGGAAACTGAGTCAGAGAGAGATGAAGTTACTTCCCTGATATCACATAAATAGTAAAGAGCAGAGCTAGGGTTGGAATCATCCATATGCTCTGACTCTGAATCCTGCAGTCTTTCCCCCCAATTTTTTTTTGCCATAGATTAATTGCATTTACATATTTATTGGTGAGAAAATTTCAGAGAGAAAAAAAATCATTTGTACTCACAAAAGTTGCCTACAGAGATAATGCACTCAGATTAAAGTTTAAGTACTAAACAGTATAGTATCTAATTGTCCATAGATGTTATCTTTTCTAATTCATCTCCTGAACACTTTGTTCTTGGTGCCACTCATGGTAACACAACTGAGCTAGCACTGTACATACTGCAATACAGATCAGAGACAGACATTTCTTTTGTTCCCTGACTTCATTACATCTTGTCCATAATCCATTTTCTCTGGGTTAAATTATTCATGAATGAAATAACAGTGTTCAGCATTAATAATGTATAGCTACATGAAGAGAATATGTAAGGTAAAAAGTAACTGGTTAGGGAATCAAAGTTTTGGCAGCTTTTATGATATTCATTCATCTAATATTTTTGATCATTAATCATTATGCCTTCTTTGGTAGGATAGGTGTTGAGGTTTTATCTCTTATTTGCAGGGTTCTTATGCTTAGACCTGAAATTTTACATATATATATATGTGCATATATGTATATATCCCTATCATGTATCCAATTAACATGGAAATGTGTATATATATTATATGCAAATACACATAAAATATATGCATGTATACACATACATACATGTAGCAATGGACCCACTTTTATGGTGTGCATAGGCATGTGAACATATATATGCATGTACATATGTACACTGGTACACAGAAACATGCATACACTTATATTTGTTGTTTAATAGGTTTTTCAGTTGATCTGACTCTTTGTGACCCCTTTTTGTGCTTTTTTTTGGAAAAAGATACTGAAATAGTTTGTCATTTCTTTCTCTGGCTCATTGTACAGACGGGAAAAATGAGGAAAACGAGATTAAGTGACTTGCCCAGGGTCACACAGCTAGTAAGTGTCTGAGGCCATATTTCAATTCAGTTCTTCCTGACTCTAGGCCCCCTCTTTCAGCTGACCCATGTAGTTTCCCCAAACACTCATATGCATATGGAGAAATATATATATATATATGTATATGTATATATGTATATATATATATATTTATACATTCATACATACACAAATATATGCACACACATGCATACACATACATACACACATGAAGAAATAAATGAATAGCTATATTTACACATGGGGCTATTAAAAAAATTTGTCCATGAAAATCTCTTCCTCAATTCAAGAATCAGATCACTTTCCATTAATGGTATGTAGATAGGTAGATAGACAGATAGATAGATAGATAGATAGATAGATAGATAGATAGATAGATAGACAGCCAGATATCAATATATTCCTAAGTTTTTGGAAATAAATATAAACTTATATTCATATAACATATATGTACATGCATATATAATTGTACGTATATGCTCTACACCCATATATTTGTCTATTTACTTATTGCTTATTTGATGATTCATGTGTTGACTGCAAACCAGAACATATCTAGAAAGCATTATAAAGTATTTTAAGGTCAATCATGAAGGGAAGTGTGTCTAATATGTAGATAATGTGAAACTGGAAATACTAGTTAATTAACTGAATGTCAAAATCCAAGTTCAAAACTATCTGGTCAGGCTTATTCAAATGACTTAAAAAACCTTAATACATAGAAAAAGGTATCATTTTTTATCAGATTGAAATGAGTACATTTCAAAAGTCTAGTGTAGATGAGACATGGAATGCAACAGTTCATAAGAGAAAGACATGGGGATTTGAATGGACTGTAAGCTGGGGGCCCTATTTTGGTGTAAAGATCCAGGTCAGTCATGCTTCAGTCCCATCCTGGCTATTTTTCTGACTTTCCAGAATGCACCACCATGCAGGCTCCTTTAGTGTTTGCAATTCCACTTGCTCCTTGAGGACAGTGACTCTTTTGTTGTTTATATTTGTATTTCAAATGCTTAGCTCCAAGCCTGGCACATAATAAGCCTTTAGTAAATGGTTGTTGAATGAGTGCATGAATATAAAGCTAATATGGAAAAGTGTTGTTATTCAGACCTATTGGACTCTTCATAACCCTATTTTGAGATTTTCTTTGGCAAAGACACTGAAGTGTTTTGACATTTCCTTCTCCAACTCATTTTACAGATCAGGAAGCTGAGGCAAACAGAGTTAGGTGACTTTTTCAGGGTCACACAGCCAGTAAATGTCTGAAGCCAAATTTGGACTCAGGAAGATGAATCTTCCAGTCCTGGCACTCTATAAGCTGCACCACCTAGCTATCACAACACAGTTATCCTCAAAGAAGCTTATGTCTTAGCTGGGGAGACACAGAGGCATTCCTGAATAGGGACAGCCTGACAAAAATAACAAACACAAGAAATATAGTGTTCTCTGTTAAGAAGAGAAACAAGCATAGTTCAGCCAGACAAGGGTACATGAAGAAGAATGATGCAAAAAAAAACCATATATATATATATATATATATATATATATATATATATATATATATATATATATACACACACACATATATACATATATACATATATACACACACATATATATATGTGTGTGTAATTCCCTTCCTTCTTTCTAGAGTCTGGTGACTAGACATAATTAATATTTGGTATTTTCTTATAAAGAATGTGTCATTTAATTTTACTGAATTACATTTTTTCTTCTTTCTTTTTTATTATATTTTACATGGGAATTTTCAGTGGTTAGTAAAAGGAGAAAGGTTATTTTGAGAATTTAAGTACTTCTGAGGGTGGACCCAAGATAGCAGAGCATACAGAAAGCACTTAGTTGAGCTCTCCCAACATTTCCCTCCAAACATATTTTTAAAAATCCTTCAAAATGAGTTCTGTAGCAGCAGAGCAAACAAAAGCTCTGAGTGAGATATTCATCCAGTGCAAGGAAACAAAAAAAGATTGGAAGGGGATATCTGTGACATTGGGACAAGGCTAGATATGAGACCCTGTGGAAGAAATAACAGTGTTGAGGCTAAGTGGTGGTGACAGAAGCATTAACAGCTTTAGGACCTCTCAATCCAGAGACCATAATAGGACTTGGTAAGTGGTCAGAAAGTTATTACAGGGTACCACCATGCTAGCACTAGATTTGAGCCAGATGCTGTTTGGCAACTTCATTGCTTGTACCACTTTTGGGCTACCCTTCATGGGCAAAGAGGAACACTTTTGGGCAAGAGGGAATGAAAGCCCTAAGGGACAGGACCACTTCTGGCCCCAAGGAATCAGGGGCCATGGAGAAATAAATTGGTTCCAAGAGACTAGGGACCCTGGGAACCAATATTAATTGCAATCCTAGGCACCCTTCATGGATAAGAAAAAGAGTGCAGACCAAGAGAGCGCTGACCACACCTTTTCCCAGATCACACCACCTTAGTTGTGCTGAAAACTTCTCAAACTCCAGAAATAGCTGTGAGAATATTAGGGAGTAAAAAGCCAAGAAATTTGAGACCGGGAACCTTTCTGAAAGATAAAGAGAAGAATAGAGAAAAATGCAAATTTTAATAATCATACCTGTGAAGGTAAATGGGATAAACTCACCCATAAAACAAAAACACATAGCAGAATGGATTAGAAATTCAATTCCAACTATATGTTGTTTTCATGAAAAACAAGGGAAACAGACTCTCTCTCTCTCTCTCTCTCTCTCTCTCTCTCTCTCTCTCTCTCTCTCTCTCTCTCTCCCTCCCTCTCTCTCTCTCTCTCTCGCACACGCACACACACACACACACACACACACACACACACACACACACATGGAATTAAAATAAGGGCTGGAACAGAATGTTTTAACTGAAGTAAAAAAAAGTGGGGTTAGCAATCATGATATCAAATAAAGCATAAGCAAAAAGTGACATAATTAAAAGGGACAAGCAGGAAACTACATCTTACTAAAAGGAATGACAACAAGGTAATATAAATAATAAACATATATGCACCAAAAGGCATAGTATCCAAATTCTTAAAGAAAGGTTAAATGAATTACAGGAGGAAACTGATGGTAAAACTATACTGCTGGAATACCTCAACTTTCCTCTCTCAGAACTAGATAAAGCTAACCACAAAACTAATTTTAAAAAGTCATTAGGATGAAGAGAATTTTAGAAAAATTAGATGCAATAGAACTCTGGAAAGCTAAATATGAATAGAAAGGAGTATACTTTTTTTCTCAGCTGTACAACATGCCATCTTAAAAAGTGACTATGTAGTAGGGCAAGAGAACCTTGGAAAACAAAGCAGAAAAGTTGAATGCACTCTTTTCTGAAGGATATAATAAAAATTGCATTTAATAAAGGGCCATGGAAGCATAGATTGAAAACTAATCAGAAACTAAATAATCCAATCTTAAAGAATGAGTGGGTTGGGGTGGAGCCAAGATGGTGGCTGGAAAGCAGGGACTAGCATGAGTTCTCCACCAAGTCCCTCCAAAAACCTATAAAAAATGGCTCTGAACCAATTCTAGAACTGCAGAACCCAGGGAATAGCAGAGGGAAGCAGGGCTCCAGTCCAGGACAGCCTGGATGATTGCTGGGTGAGGTCTCTCACACATGGAGCTGGGAGCAGAGTGGAGTGGAGCAGAGCCCATCGTGGGCCACACAGACCAACCAGACCAGGAGCCCGGCAGAGCAGGCCCTAGAGCCCTGAATTAGTGAGCTGTGGCAGCTGCCAGACTTCTCAACCCACAAAAACCAAAGACAACAGAGAAGAACTGCAGAACACACAAAATAGCACAGAGAAGCAGGGCTCTAGCCCAGGACAGCCTGGAGGGTCTCTGGGTAAGGTCTATCCCACATGGAGCTGGGAGAGGAGCCTGGAAGGGAGCAGAGCCCAGCTTGGGCGGCTCAGACCAACCAGACCAGGAGTGAGGCAGAGCATGCCCTAGCACCCTGAATCAGTGAGCTGCAGCAGTTACCAGACTTCTCAACCCACAAACACCAAAGACAACAGAGAAGGAGGTTAGTGGGAAAAGCTGCTGGGGACAGGGTTATACAGTTCCCGGTTCAGCCACTGCCCCAGTGGCAGCAGAGGTGGGGCAGCTATAGAACTACAGCTGCAGTTGCTTTCGGCCGCAGGCCCACCTGCTGGGAGGAATTAAATGGTGGAACAGAGAAGGAGTGAAGAGCCTGCTGAAGATCTAAGTCCAGTTCGGGTTGGGGGTTCTTGGGGAAGGAGGAGTGCTGATGTGGCAGAGCTGGCTGTATACAAATAGCTCTGAAATGAGCGGTGCATCCCCTCAAGCATGGAACAAAGTACTCTTTCCTCTTCAAGTAGTCATACCTGTATATGTGTATGTGTATACATACATACATATACATATATATATATATATACATATATATATATATATATACATACATATATATATATATATATATGTATGTATAGAGGGAGAGAGAGAGAGAGAGAGAGAGAGAGAGAGAGAGAGGGCACAGGGTGAGTTGAAGATGAAGGGATGATATCTAAAAGAAATAAAATCAAAATAAGGGGTGAGAGAGGAATATATTGAGAGAAGGAGAAAGGGAGAGATAGAATGGGGTAAATTATGTCACATAAAACTGGCAAGAAAAAGCAGTTCTGTAGGAAGAGAAGAGGAGGCAGGTGAGGGGGAATAAGTGAATCTTGCTCTCATCAAATTTGACCTGAGGAGGGAATACCATACACACTCAATTAGGTATCTTCCCCCACAGGAAAGAAGGAGGAAGAAGATAAAAAATGGGGGATGACAGAAGGGAGGGAAGATGGGGGGGGAGGTAATCAAAAACAAACACTTTCAACAAGGAACAAAGTCAAAGGAGAAAATTGGATAAAGGGGGATAGGTTAGGAAGGAACAAAACATAGTTAGTCTTTCACAACATGAGTATTGTGGAAGGGTTATACATAATGATACACATGTGGCCTATGTTGAATTGCTTGACTTCTTAGGGAGGGTGGGTGAGAAGGGAAGAGGGGAGAGAATTTGGAACTCAAAGTTTAAAAAACAAATGTTCAAAAACATCAACAAAAAAAGTTTTTGCATGCAACTAGAAAATAAGTTACACAGGCAATGGGGCACAGAAATTTATCTTGCCCTACAAGAAAGGAAGGGAAAAGGGGATGGGAGGGGACAGAGGGGAGGGCTGACTGGGGAACAGGGCAACCAGAATATACGCCATCTTGGAGTGGAGGTGAGGGTAGAAATGGGGAGAAAATTTGTAATTCAAACTCTTGTGAAAATCAATGCTGAAAACTAAACATATTAAATAAATCAAATTTAAATAAATAGAATGAGCGGGTCAAAGAACAAATCATAGAAACAATTCTATTGGCTGATAAAATATAATTAAAATGACAATTGTACAAAACTTCATTTACTTATTTGAGACTACACCAATAACACTATCCAGTAATTGTTTTATAGAGCTAGAAGGAGTAGTAGGAAAATTCATCTCAAAAAACAAAAAATCCAGAATATCAAGGGATTGAAAGGAAAAATAATGTGAAGAAAAGTGGCCTAGTAATTCTGATTTTCAACCTATACTACAAAGCTTTAATCATCAAAATAATCTGGTGCTGCCTGAGAAGTAGAAAAGTAGAACAGTGGAACAGATTAATTACACAATACACAGTAGTAAATTGTCATAGCAATATAGTGTTTAATAAACCCAAATATCCAAATTTTGGGTGAAAACCCAAAATTCCACAAAAATTGCTGAGAAAACAGGAAAGCAGCTTTGCATAAACTAAGCATAGTCCAACATCTCACATTATATAGCAGGATAAGGTCAAAATGGGTAAATGATTTGAATATAAAGCATAATAGGAAATTAGGAAAGCATGGAAAAATGTACCTGTCAGATCTATGGAGAAGAAGATTTTATGATCAAAATAAGATAGAGGGAATTATGGGAAGCAAAATAGAGAATTTCAATTATATGAAATTAAAAAGCTTTTCCAGAAACAAAATCAAAGTAGTCAAATTTAGAGAGGAAAGAGTAAATAAAAAAATTGCAGTAACTTTCTCTGAAAAAGACTTGATTTTTGTAAATACATGGGGAACTAAGAGAAATTTATAAAAAAAAATAGAAGTCATTCCCTTATTGATAAATGGTCAAAAGATATAAACAGGCAGCTTTTAGAAGAAGAAATCAATCCTATTACTAGCCATATGAAAAAATGCTCTAAATCATTAATGATTAGAACAATGCAAATTGGCCAAGATGGCAGCTGGAAAGCAGGGACTTGCCTAGGGCTCTCCCCTAGGATGCTCCAAACACCAATAAAAAATGACTCTGAATGAATTCTAGAACTGCAAAACCCACAGAATAGCAGAGGGAAGCAGGGCTCCAGCACAGGACAGCCTGGATGGTCTCTGGGTAGGGTCCATCAAATGCTGCTGGGAGCAGAGCCGAGCAGAGCCCAGCATGGGCCGGGCCAGACCAACCAGACCAGGAGCCAGGTGGAACAGGCCCTAGTGCCCTGAATCAGTGAGCTGTGGCAGTTACCAGACATCTCAACCCACAAAAACCAAAGACAAGAGAGAAGGTTACTGGGAAAAACTGTGGGGACAGAGTGAAGGGATTTCACAGTTCGGCCACTACCTTAGGGGCAGAGAAGGTGGTGCAGATAAAGAACTACAGCTACAGTTGCTTCAGGCCCCAGGCCCACCTGGTGGGAGGAATTAAGTGGCAGATCAGAGAGGGAGTGCAGAGCCTGCTTAGATCTCATTCCAGGTCCAGGTTAGCAGGTCATGGGGGAAGAGCAGCACTGCTGTGGCATGCTTGCTGTGTAGAAATAGCCCTGAAAACAAGAGTACAGCCGCTTAAGCTTGGGATACAGTACTCCCTACTCTAAAACTAGTCATACAGTGAGGAAAAACTCAAGGGTCAAGTACTTGGCTGGAATCATGGACAGGCAGCAAAAATGGACTCAGATTCAGACTCAGACTTAGGAATCTTTCTTTGGTGACAAAAAAGACCAAAACATACAGCCAGAAGAAGTTAACAAAATGAAAGTGTTTACATCAAAAGCTTCCAAGAAAAACATGAACTGGACTCAGGCCATGGAAGAGCTCAAAAAGTTTTGGAAAAGCAAGTCAGAGAAGTAGAGAAAAAATTGGGAAGAGAAATGAGAAGGATGCAAGAAAACCATGAAAAACACATCACTGACTTGCTAAAGGAGACCCCCAAAAATACTGAAGAAAATAACACCTTAAAAAATAGACTAACTCAAATGTCAAAAGAGCTCCAAAAAGTCAATGAGGAGAAGAATGCCTTGAAAGGCAGAATTAGCCAAATGGAAAAGGAGGTCCAAAAGACCACTGAAGAAAATACTACCTTAAAAAGAGATTGGAGCTAGTGAAAGCTAGTGACTAGATGAGAAATCAAGATATTATAAAACACAACCAAAGGAATGAAAAAAAAATAGAAGACAATGTGAAAGGTCTCACTGGAAAAACCACTGACCAGGAGAATATATCCAGGAGAGATAATTTAAAAATTATTGGACTACCTGAAAGCCATGATGAAAAAAGAGCCAAGATATCATCTTTCAAGAAATTATCAAGGAGAACTGCCCTGATATTCTAGAGTCACAGGACAAAATAGAAATTGAAAGAATCCAGAGATCGCCTCCTCAAAAAGATCCCAAAAAGAAAACTCCAAGGAAGATTGTCACCAAATTTCAGAGCTCCCAGATCAAGGAGAAAACATTGCAAGCAGCCAAAAAGAAACAATCTGAGTATTGTGGAAACATAATCAGAATAATCCAAGATCTAGCAGCTTCTACATTAAGGGATCAAAGGGCTTGGAATATGATATTCCAGAGGCCAAAGGAGTGAGGATTAAAACCAAGAATCACCTACCCAGAAAAACCGAGTATCATGCTCCAAGGCAAATATGAATTTTCAATAAAATAGGGAATTTTCAAGCTTTCTCAGTGAAAAGACCAGAGCTGAATAAAAAATTTGACTTTCAAACACAAGAATCAAGAGAAGCATGAAAAGGTAAACGAGAAAGAGAAATCATAAGAGTCTTATTAAATTTGAACTGTTTTGCTTACATTCCTACATGGAAAGATGATGTGTATAATTCATGAGACCTCAGTATTAGGGTAGCTGAACAGAATATACATACATACATATATATATATATATATATATATATATATATATATATGTATGTATGTATATATGTATATATGTATGTATATATGTATATACACACACACATATATACACACACACACATATATATACATATATACATGCATACATACACATACATTTATACATAAATATATGTATATATATGTATATAGACAGAGGGCATAGGGTGACTTGAATATGAAGGGATGATACCTAAAAAAATCAAATTAAGGGATGAGAGAGGAATATATTGAGAGAGGGAGAAAGGCAGAGATAGAATGGGGTAAATTATCTTGCGTAAAAGTGGCAAGAACAAACAGTTCTGTAGTATGGGAAGAAGGGGCAGGCAAGGAGGAATGAGTCAATCTGGCTCTCATCAAATTTGTCTTGAGGAGGGAATAACATACAGACTCAGTTGGGTATCTTACCCCATTGGAAAGTAGGAAGAAAGAGATAAAAAGGGGGCATGATAGAAGGGAGGTCAGATAGGGGGATGAGGTAATCAAAAGCAAACACTTTGGAAAAGGGACAGGGTCAATGATAAAAGTGAATAAAGGTGGATAGGATAGGAAGGAGCAAAATATACTTAGTCTTTCACAATATGAGTATTGTGGAAGGTTTTTGCATAATGATGCATGTGTCCTATGTTGAATCGCTTGCCTTCTTAGGGAGGGTTGTGGGGAGGCAGGAGGGGAGAGAATTTGGAGCTCAAAGTTTTAAAAGCAAATGTTCAAAAAAAAGTTTTTGCGTGCAACTAGGAATTTAGATATACAGGCAATGGGGCATAGAAATCTTTTTTAGGTCCTTTTTTATTTTTAATTTCTTTTTTATTTTTTAGTTTACAACACTCAGTTTTACATTATTTTGAGTTCCAGATTTTCTTCCCTCCCTCCTCCCTCCCTCCCCAAGATGGCATGGAATTCAATACATCTTCTATTTATAACTTCGGATAGAACTTCTTTACACACTAGTCAGGTTGTGAAGAAGAATTATGACCAATGGAATGAATCATCACAAAGAAGAAACAGAACCAAAAAACAGAGAGAAAAAAGGAGAAAAAAGGCCAGCATAAAGTGTACCTCAATTTGTGTTCATACTTCATATTTCTTTCTCTGGATGTAGACAGCATTCTCCATCATGATTCCTTTGGAGTTGTCTTTGCACCTTTTGCTGCTGAAAAGAGAAACACAACATCAAGTTTAGTCCTCACAGAATTTGTATATCTGTGGTTGTCTATGTTTTCCCTATTCTGCTCTGCTTGCTCAGTGTTATATCATGTATGTTTTTCCAGGTTGTTATGAAGTCCCTATCATCCCCATTTCTTATAAGTCAGTAGTATTCCATTACCTTTGTATACCACAACTTCTTCAGCCATTCCACAATTGATGGGCATCCCCTTGATTTCCAATTCTTAGCTGCTACCAAAAGAGCTGCTATAAATGTTTTTTGTACATATGGGTCCTTTTCCTGCTTATGTGATCTCTTTGGGATACAACTCTAGAATTGGTATTGCTGGGTCAAAGGGTATGAACATTTTTATAGCCCTTTGGGCATAGTTCCAAATTGCTCTTCAGAATGGCTGGACTAGTTCACAATTCCACCAGCAATGTAACAATGTTCCAATTTTCCCACATCCTCTCCATCATTTTTCATTTTTCCTGTTTTGTCATTTTAGTCAATATGAGAGGAGAGATGTGGTACCTAAGAGTTGTTTTGATTTGCATTTCTTTAATCAGTAGTGATTTCAAGCATTTTTTTTCATATGTCTACAGATACCTTTAATTTCTTCCTCTGAAAACTGCCTGTTCATATCCTTTGACCATTTCTCAATTGGGGAATGACTTATATTCCTATATATTTGGCTTGGTTCCCTGTATATTTCAGGGATGAGTCCTTTATCAGAGGCACTGGTTGTAAAGATTTTCTCCCAGTGTTCTGCTTGCCTCCTAATCTTTGTTGCAGCAGCTTTTTTTATACAAAAATTTTTCAATTTCACATAATCAAAATTATCCATTTTGCATTTTGTAATGCTCTCTATCTTTTGTCAGGTCATGAATTCTTTGCTTTTCCATAAATCTGATAGGTAAACTATTCCTTGCTCCCCCACATTGCTTGTAGTATCAGCCTTTATTCCTAAATCATGAACCCATTTTGACTTTATTTTGGTATATGATGTAAGATATTGGTCTACACCCAGTTTCTGCCCTACCATTTTCCAATTTTCCCAGCAGTTTTTATGAAATAGTGAATTCTTGTCCCAGAAGCCGGTTTCTTTGGGTTTATCAAAGAGTAGATTGCTATAGTCATTGACTGCTGTGTCTCATGTACCTAACCTATTCCACTGATCCACCACTCTGTTTCTTAGCCAGTACCAGGTAGTTTTGATGACTGCTGATTTATAGTACAATTTAATATCTGGCATGGCTAGGCCACCTTTCTAGCATTGCTTTTCATTAATTTCCTAGATATAATGTGTTTTTATAGTTACCGTGGTCACGCAGCCATCTTGGCTCTGCTTACCCTGCTCCAGGGCATAGAAATCTATCTTGCCCTACAAGAAAATAAGGGAAAAGGAAATGGGAGGAGTGGGGTGACAGAAGGGAGGGCTGACTGGGGAATGGGGCAATCAGCATAGATGCCATCTTGGAGTGGGCAGGAGAGTAAAAATGGGGAGAAAATTTGTAATTCAAACTCTTGTGAAAATCAATGCTGAAAACTAAAAATATTAAATAAAGATATAATAAATTGAAAAAAAGAACAATGCAAATTAAAACAACTCTGAGGTACCACTTTACCCCTATCAGATTGGCTAACACAACAGAAAAGGAAAATGATAATTTTTTGGAGGGGATGAGGAAAAATTGGTACACTAATATATTGTGTCATGGTCTTGTGAACCAATACAATTATTCTGAATAACAATTTTGAAATACAACAAAAAAGTTATAAAACTGACCATTCCCTTTGTCCCAGAAATCCTACTGCTAGGTCTATATCCCAAAAAGATGAAAGAAAATGGGAAAGGACCTATTAGTTCTAAAGCATTTAATGAAGCTCTTTGCTGATATCAAAAAATTGGAAATTGAGGGGATGCCTGTTAATTGGAGAATGGCTAGCAAGTTGTTGTATACTTTTGATGGAATACTTTTGTGCTATAAGAAATGACAAGCCAGATAGTTTCAAAAAACCTGGGAAGACATATAAACTCTTACAAAGAGAAGTGATCAGAAACAGGAGAACATTGTAGCAGCAATATTGTAAGGGTGATCAACCAGTCAGACTTAATGACTCTGATCTTGAAAATGATCCTTTATGGTTTTTGTTTTTTTTTGCAACACAGCTAATACTGAAACATGTTTTACGTGACTTCACCCCTGTAATTGAAATAAAATTAATTTCCTTCCAAGACCAAGGGAATGGGGGTATGGAGTTCAGGGAGATAATTTGGTATTCACATTTTTAGAAATTAATGGTTAATTTTTTATATTAATCGATAAATATATAATGAAATTAAAACAAAATAAATTAAGGCAACATGTGAAGAATGAATGTTTTTCTTAACAAAATATAAGCTTAAAAGGTGGATTAGTGCTAGTCTCTGAAAGCTTCAAATATGAAATAAAGGAGTTTTTATTTGTACTTAGATGTAATAGGAACCACAGAAGTTTATTAAGCAAAGTGGTAACATTGTCCGTCATGCACTTTAGGAAACTCACAATGGTAGCTGTGAGAGGAAATAAATAGGAGATGGAAGCAAATGCAAAGTAAGAGACTATTTTAATAATCTCTTTGTGAGACAATGAAGGTCTAACCTTGGATGACAACTGTGTGAATAGAGAGAAAAGGCTGGATCACCATGTGTGACTTTATTACGTTGTATGGATCCTCTACAGGAAAAAAGGACAACATTATCCACATAATAAAAACAAACATTTCTCGAAGTAGAAATTTCCAGAAGTATAATAGACTGTCTTTTATGGTTTTGATTTTACCATCACTGAAGGAGTTCAAGTGGAGACTAGATGACAACTTGGCAATAATATTGAAGAAGAGATCTCTGTTCAAATATTGGTTTAATTTAGTGATATTGGCCTTTGAGGTCATTTCCATATTTGGGGTTCTATAACAATATTTCCTCAATTCCTTTATGTTTTTGATAATAAAAAGAGTGATGATAATAATGAACAATAATAGAAACAGAATGCAATTTAACAAACTGACCTTAATGTTCATCCATTGCATGTTTTATGTAGTATGTCAATTAGTTGTATACTGCAAGAATTATATTTCCAGACCATAGCTTCCTAATTTAATTTATTTTTATTTGCAGCGCTGTATGACATAATCAAGCATGTCTCCTCTTCAGATACATTTGTTTCTTCTAGTGTACACAATTATTATTCCATCAAAGGAATAAAATAACTTCTAGAATAGACCCACACAGAGGGTTTGTGGTTGTGCGTGTATATGACTATAAAGCCATGTTGGTGATTGTTTGCTTTGATTAACTTGTTAATTTTTAATTTTTTTCCAAACAATTATTAAACACCTTATTTTCATTATCCTCTACATATGATTGCTTAATTTTTCACTGTTTCCCCTGCCCCTCCCCCCCAAAACTCCCTCCTTTATAAATATAAGTAATTCATTTACCTGATTCTAGTATTGTGGCACTTGTCCTCCAAGAGTTCTCAAAAGCAATATGTAATGGCTCTGTAACAGCATCTGTCATCAGTGGCTCAAGCAGTCCTGGTGATGTGTAGAGCCCAATCCTGGGTTTATGATCTGTATACTATAGAAATAATTGAGTGAGGAAAATGAATTTCAGTTACTGATTTGTTCCTTTTCAAGGTGACCTACACCAATTTCTTATCCCTTTGAGTTTCCTTTCCTTAGGTCCTAGGATGTGAAATTAGTGAATTTGCATTTTGGGTTCAAGTTGTATTTGATGAGACTACATTATTTTTCTTTTGCATTTCTATATATGCTTTAAAAGGAAAATCAAGTATTTGCTTATTTTCTTCAAGGTTCTAAGAGACATTACAAAATTGGAATATAAAATTATTGAGAATAATGATATTTTTCATTTTTTGTATTTAATTGTAAAGCTCCTAGCATGGTGACTGCCACATAGTAGGCACTTAGCACTTAATAAGCTCTTGTAGATTTATTTTAGATGATATATGTGTGTATGTGTGTGAGTGTAGTTAGTGATGGTTACATTAAAACATAATTTACACTTTGAAACTTTAATGTTTTTAAGACATGTTCAGATATATTTTCCCACTTTTCTACAAGTGTCCTGTGAGGAAAACAGTTAAGGGAAATGGGACTAAAAGAGTTTAAGTTGACTTGCCCAATGTCACACTAGTAGAGTGCTGACTTGGAAATAGGAAGATTCAGGTTCTAATTCCACCCCTAATATTTAAAAGCTTTGCGACTCCAGGCAACTTGCTTGACATCTCTGAACCTTTATCTTTTCATCCATAAAATAAGAAGGGGAATTAGATAATGATGGAGATGATAACATTTTTATGGCTCTTATTATATCCTGGGCACTGTACTAAGCTCTTTACCAGTAAAATCTTCTTTAACTGTTATAACAGCCCAATCTCCATGTTAAAATTGAGGAAACCAACAGAGGTTAAGTGACTTTCCCAATCCAGTAAGAGCCTGAAGCTGGATTTAAACTTGGGTGTTTCTAGCTCTAGGCAGAGTTCTCTCCATTACACCACCAACTTCCACCTAGATGGCCTTTGATATCCTTGACAGCTGTAAACATAACCTGGTGTTCTTTTGTTAACAAAGTTAACAAAGGAAAGATTATAAATCAAGTCTTCTGTCTCCTAGCTAAGCTGTCTTTTTGTAACACCACAGTCACCAAAAACATAACAAAGTTAGCATGCTGAACTATACTGAAGGACAATTTGTATGCTTAACATCAGTACAGTTACACATCTAAAATTGAATTTATAATGACACATCTTGCAGCTTTATTTTATCTATATTAACTTTTATATCATAAAGGTTTAAGGCCAACATTTCTATGTCTTTAACATTCTAAGATGCCTTTCTGCCATGTCTCATGAAATTCCTGCTCTTTGGCCCCAAAACAAACAACTGCCTTCCATTTTAGAGGATACAAAAGTGAGAAAGGAGTTCCCTCAGCAGTGGAACCAGGTAGACAACTCTAGTAAAACTTAGAAGCCTCCAGGTACTCCCAAAGTCATTTAGAGTAAGGGTTGCAGCAAAACTAGGTGGTACAGTGGATAGGAGCGCAGGGGCTGAGGTAAAGAAGATCTGAATTCCAATTTGAGTTCAGGAATTTACTAGCCGGGTTACCTTAGTAAGTTGCTTAACTCCTGTTTGCCTCAGTGCCCTCATCTGGAAAATGGAGATAATAACAGCACTAACTTGTGGCGGTTGTTATGAGGTTCAAATGAAATAATACATGTAAAGTGCTTCGCGTAGTGGCTAGCACACAGTAATTGTTTTGTAAATGTTAACTATTATTACTACTATGTGCCTTGCAAGTGATTTTACTTAACCTTCTTTGGTCTTGGATTACTGGTTCTCACTGCTCTTTAGTCCCTTTGCTTCCTTAGTGTTGACAACAATGGTTACCCTTACTCACCCTTTTTCATTGTCTTTCTTGTGGCTAACTGAACCTGAACCTATAAGAACAATTTATGATTCTCCCTTGATCTGCCATCTGCCTAGAGCTGTATACTTCTGTCTTTGGGAGCTTCTGTTTTCCCCATGGAAGCAGAACACTTTCACTGGACCACCAGAAACATTCCCATGATTGTTCTTTTCCCTTTGGGTTATAATTTGTTTTCAAGAACACATAGAAATTAGCAAGATTTGACAATAATTAATATTTGCAAAGACCTTTATATACATTATCTCATTTTGGGTTCATAATAGCTCTGTAAGTTATATTCAATAAATATTATAATCCTGATTTTACAGATCATAATTGCTCATGACCTCACAGGCAAGGCAGACAAGGCAACAATCATTAATTAATTTCTTACCTTATGCCAGACACTGTACTAATCACTGAGGATATAATGCAAGCAAAAAAAGGAGTCCTGGACCTCTAAGGTCTTACATTCTAACGAGGGAAGACACCATTAAAAAAGCTTTGGAAATGGGAATGGAAGACTTGGGGACCAGAAGCAGAGCCAGGAGTAGAGTGAATGTTAGCAAACCTGAAACTTTGCCCAAATTGGAGATGCTGAGGGGTACTTACCTCTGAGGTATGTTCTATTGTAAGGATATCCCAAGCACTGGGGGAAATTCTAGGGTAAGATGGAAGCTGAGAAATATCAGAAGCAGAGCTAGTAATTATTTTTTAACATAGTGTGTTGGTAAGCAAAATGGGCTCTTAGCACTTAGTTCAACAAGTGCCCTTGAAGAGTTTGACTTTGTTTCTTTTGAGTAATCCAGTGTATTTCATTGAGTCTTACTAAGTGGTAAGCCCCAGGCTCTAATCCCTATTAGGTGTTAACCCAACCTATGTGGATGTGAACTTCCCAGGGTCCTAAGGGGAGGGGCTGACTCAAAAGCCAATCATAGCAGCCTAAGTTCTGGTCATTCAGATGATGTTTGATGACCTCTGAAGCCCTATAAGAAGAGAGGACAGAGACATTTGCGTAGGGCACTCACTCGTGATGGTGCTGATGCAGAGACTCTGGGCAGCTGGAGCTCAGGAGCCCTCCAGCTCATAAATCTGAATGCTGAGACTCTGGTAACTGTGTATTGGGATTTGAATCAGACAAGGTCTGTCTGTTGATGTTGAAATTTGTTTGTATTTTGTTCTGAAGTTCAGGATACTGGATTTTTCCCCTGAACTAAGTGAATGATATTTGTATGCTGAATTAAAGTAAGCTTGTCAACCCCTTCACATAGCTTTCTTTAGTTAAGCAGATCAAAAGAACCTGTGCTTTTGCAGCGTGCTGGTAGCATTCTTGTTGTTGGGCTTTCACCCCCACAACAGCTGCTAGCTGGATTGCTGAAGCACACAGTCAGCTCCAAATAATATTTATTTTATTTTATTTCAAATTTTATTTTTGACTCCAACACCAGAACACAAATACAGAATAGAGAAAAGGAACAAAAAATATCAGAAACTTAAATATTGGAAAATAAATACAAAGTGAGAAAGAAAAAAAAACATGTCATGCATAGCAGAACATAAGAGACTATTCAAAATTAATAATAATAAATTTATAACAATAAATTTTCATTTCAGGAAAGCCTTATGATAAATACTACACATTGTGTTGAGGGCTGTCTGTGTTTTCTTATAAGTTTTCTTTTGTTCTCTGCTGTGCACCATTTTACTTTGTTCATTTTTCCCTCCTAGAAGGCTACAATTAAGTATGGATATATTTTTTTCTATAGCCATAGATATATACATACACATATATCTATATCTATCTATCTATCAGCATACACACACACACACACACACACATATATGTGTATATATATACACATATATATATATGTGTATATATATATATATAGACATACACTTCCCCAAATTATACTCCAGATCTTTGTTTATATGTTTGTGCATATCTCTTGTTTCCTATCCCTCCTGCCTCCTCTACTGTACTTCTAACCACTACTTTGTCCTTCTATTACTTCTCTATACCCGTCCAAGGGATGCCTCCCCATCCTCCCATTCCAATAAATCTATGTACTCTTCTATAATCCTCTATAACCTATTCCCTTACCTGCCTTCAAGAGATCCCTACCTTATCCTCCCATTCTCATTGATCTAAACACCATTCTATATCCACCTTTTACCTGTTCCCTCACCCTCCCTTGTTCTCTCTCCCCTCCCTATCCCCATACCATTTTATTTCTTCCAAATTTAGAAGACTTTTATACTCTTTTAAATACACACACACACACACACACACACACACACACACACACACACACATATAGTTTCCTCTTAAACCCATTACTGCTGAAAGTAGGTTACCAGAACTACCATTCCCCCCTCCCCACCTAATTCCTCTGTATCGATTCTTACTCATACCTCGTTTGTATAAAATAATTACTCTTTTTAGCTGTTCCTAAATGGTTTTACTTTTAAAACTGATATCATATTCAGGTTTATCTCAATCTCTCTTATGAGCTATCCGATTATTAATAAGAATCTCAGACACATATTTTACATTTTATATATATGAAAAGTAAACCATTTGTCCTTATTGAATCCCTTGTAATAAGTCATTGGTATGTACTTTATATTTCTCTTGGCTCTTGTATGTCAAATCTTCTGTTAAATTCAGGTTTTTTTTAACATAGTCTTGAAGTCTGACAGTTGATCAGATGTCCATTTTTTTTCATTCAGAATTAAGCTTAACTTTGCTGGGTATGATATTTTCAGCCAGAGCTCCAGTTCTTTTGCTCTTTGATATATAGTATTCCAAGACCAGCATTCCTTTAATGTATCCACTACTAGGTCCTGTGTGATTCTAATAGTGGCACCACCATATTTAAATTGTTCTATTTTGTTGTTTTCAATATTTTATCTTTGAGCTGGGGGTTTCAAAACTTGACTATAATATTCCTATGGGTTTTCCTAATAAAACCTCTTTTAAGTGGTGATAGATTGATTTTTTTTCTATTTCTACTCACTCCCTCCACCCTTGTTACAATACTTCAGGACAATTTTCTTTAATGATTTCTTGTATTATTGTATCAAGATTCTTTTTTTATTATTACTTTCAGTTAGCCCAATTACTTTTCTTTGTTTTCTCTTCTTGATCTATTATCAAGATCTGTTGTTTTCTTATAAAATGTTTCATTTTATCTTCTATTTTTCATTATTCATATTATCTTTAATTATTTCTTGATTTCTTATAATTTTGTTGGCTTCACATTGCCTCCTTGCCTTGTCCAATTCTAATTTTCAAGTTGTCATTTTCTTCCTTAAGATTTTGGATCTTCTTTTCCAATTGGTTGACTTTCCTTTCATAATCTTTGTTTTTCTTGGATTATTCTTATTTCATTTTTTTTTTTTAGTTTTTCCTCCTTCTCTGTAATTTCATTTTAATGTCTCTTTAAAATCTTCTTTGAATTCTTTTTTGGCAGGTGACCATTTGACTCTTTGGGGGTTTCTTTACTTCAATATCCTCCTCTGAAGATGAACCCAGATCTTCTCTATTCCCATAATAGCTTTCTATGGTTGGATTCTTTCTCCTTTGCCTGTGCATTTTTTTCTGGTAATAGCTAAATTTTTATAATCACCTTTGGCCCTGGGGTATGGGGAATGTTGCCTCTTGCTCCAGATCTTCAGTTCTCCCCTCTAGCCCAGAATCAAAGCCTAACCTCCAACATCATGTAAGTGCCCACTGCTTTTGCACTCACTGGACTTGTGCTTTTTCCTTCTCACCTCCACTGCTCTTCCCAGAACAGATGGGTCTGGCATTCCTTTTCAGCAGAGGTTCTCTTGATCTTCCTGGACTCAGATGCCCCACTCCCCTCATTATTTGGGAGATAAAATTCCCTGTGACTGGAGCTGAGGCAACCTCTCAAACCAGCTAACCCCAGGGCTTGCTGCTTTTGTTAACTAGGACCCTACCCCGGAAGTGTTTACTCCTAATAGGGACCAAACTTGGTCCTGGGATCTTTCTTCTGATCTCAAATTGTCCCAAGAAGTCCCCTGCTGTACCCCTATTCTTATTTATTTTTACCCCCATCTTTGTTTGGCCAAAGGTGCTATTTTATCTCTTTTGTTGGAGAAAATCTGGAGAGCTTGGAATTTTATGATCTACTCTGCCATCTTTCCAGAATCCTTTCCCTAGTAACTATTAAAGTCAGGATTTGAGTCCAAGTGTTCTCACTATACCAAGCATATTATTTGATTCATTATAGCCACATGGACCTTTGTCACACATTATCAAGGAGGCATGCCCCAGAGACAATAGAACACAGACTAGAAAATTGTCACTTAGAGAGTCAATGGAAGAAAAATTGGTCTTAAATTTGGAAGATTAATGTTTGAATTTCTATTCTGATATATACTAATTGTTGGACTGTGAGAAAATAACCTAGCTTTCTTCATTAGCAAAATGCAAATAATAATTATATTTTCATGATCTACTTCACAAAATGGTTGTAAAGAAACATATACCTACACTTTATATATCTGTATCTGTATCTATCTATCTATCTATATACAAATATATATGTACAATATGACATTGTTCTTATAAGTTACTCGTAATAATAATGTTAGTTGTGGGCAGGCTACTACAAGGGAGAAGGAAGTGATAAAGGTAATGAGTAAATCAGATTAATATACAATTTATTTTTCCTTACCAGAACTACTATGAATAATATTGAATTACATCTATATATTGCCATGATAGAAGCAAGTTCCTAGGAAGTTATATGGAGATAAAAATTTATTTTGGAAAGCTAACCAACTACTTGGAAATATAAAGTGACTCAAATTCTGTTGGCCCTCCAGAGACATAGAAGTTGAGGTCATGTTTTTACAAGGTATTTAATCCTCTAGGATTCTTAAAGTCAAGGAAAACAAGAATGATTTGGTCAATTATAGAATGTTTGGAGGAGAAAACATAAGGATTCTGGAAATAAATTCATTAAAATCTACCCTTTCACCCCATCACGGTAAAGCAAGACCCCAGGGCAAATTTTTACAGTAATTGGTGTCCTGGTGAGTAAGATATACTTTTTAATGACTGTGTGGTTTATAGTCAACACAACTAAGTTGGAATTCTTCTATCAAAAAATTTTTAAAAATCAAACAAAATACCCAAGTGTTTTTATTTTACTCTTTTGTAATTTGTGCAATTGGAAAACGATTCATATGTTACACTCAATGACAGACAAAATAAGTATTTCCTTCTACTAGACAGTGTTATATGTAACACAGTCACTTTCAGAGTCCTGGCAAATGTGCAGAGATTACTTTGTCTTTCTGGGAAGGGGGAAGAAATGATCTACTACCAACTTTTTTCTACTCATATGAATAAAATATTTCTCTATTACGCAAAAAAATATACAATGTATAAAGTCTGAAACAAATAATTAAGAAAGAACATGTGCAACATAACAATTATTAGAAACAATAGTACAAATATGTTTTTGCAGTGGCAAATGTGAGGCAGATCACTGAATATTTGGATGTGTAATTTTCTTTCTCACCTCTAAACTTTCAGTAAGTCTTCATTGACCAAAACAAAATCTCATCAACTGTTTTTAGCCATTATTTTTGGCTTACATGTTAAGAATACTGGATGTCATTATAGGATAGCTTATTAGGATAGGAATTTTAAAGGTTTTTTTTTTTTTTTTTCTATTTGTCATCTGCACACACATTTCTTTGAAGACTCAAAAAGTTACTGTTAGTAACTTACTTGTTACCATGTGGCCATTCTGGTTTCAATCTGAAACATTTCTCATGAGGTTTCTGGAAGGTGAAAGCATTATATCTGTTTGAACAAACAACTCTTACCATTCTCTGATTTTATCATTAACAATAAAAGTTAGGTAACAAACATGTCCACAGAATGAAGAGTCCACAGCTATGCCTCTAAGGATCAATCTTCCCTTTTGTTATTTGGAATTTAAAAATGGGCATGGTGGCTGCTGACATGAGAAAATAAATTTCAAAGAGAGAGAGGTCAAGTTGAACTACTCTGTAAAAATCAGTGCTTGACTGGGATCTATATCTGATATTTCAAACAACAGTGAAATATAGCACTGAGCAGCATGCTTTTCAGTAGGACCATATTCCAACTGGCAATTCATCAGCTGATTTAGTATGCCACTAAAACAGCCATATATTTTTGTAGGCTTGAATGCTAACACTCAGCTTTAAAATATCCTATATATACATAATCCAGAGTTCAGCATTTGTGTTTATTATAGTCTCTCCAGTTCTAATTATTGAGATAAGCAATTTTAAGATCAATAATAAACTAATCCAAAAAAAATCATCAACAATTTGCATTTGTTAATGGTGCTTAACAGACCACGATGATTGCTGTCCAGATTCTGTCTAAGAGGCAAAACAAACATCTAAATTATTACTTTTTAACATCTGCTTCCTCTAGAGGGGAGTTGTATGGGCTTTGACAGATGTGAGAAATCCAAGGAAATGTACTAAAAAATGAGACAACTAATAGAGCTATCTTAGAAAATGTAGTCAATATAAGCTCTTTGGAATGAGTTCAAAACTGAGACATACATGACACACACTTGTTCTTTCAGGGCTCTCTTCTAGAAAGAAATAATAACCTTTTAGTTATTTTTCATCATGTTAAATATGAACAAAATAAATCAGTTTATCATAGGTTTAAGAAAAAAGCCTTTTGAGAATTATTCATTTTTTTACCTGTAAACAATATTGTTATAAATTATATATATATATAATATTATATATTATATATATATTATATTATATATATTATATATATTATATTATATATTATATATATAAATTATATATATATATATAAATTATAAACATCACAATACAATTCATAGTTACCAACATCTAGGTTCAGCCCGGGAGCTCGGAACAAGGGCTGGCCCAGAGTCACGCTTGCCACAACTGCTGTAGGTAGAGCTCCAGGGAACAGCGTCAGGGGTGAGTTATACATGCGACTCACCCACGTGACCTAGAATCGTCAAAAAGAGGCGGACTTAAACCCACATGGTCTAAAAGTCTCTGCTCTCCCAGACATGTAAACTAGGCCCTTCCTGAAGTTAGCCCCACCTTAGTTGCCAATCCACACCCACTAAGGTTTTACACCTAATAGGGGTTTGGGCCTGGGGCTTAGCACCTAGTAAGACTCAATCAAAGACACTGAATTAATCAAAGGAAACAAAGGCCAAACTCTTTAAGGGCACTTGTTGAACTAAGTGCTAAGAAGCCCATTTTGATTACCAACACAAATGTTTACAGATTTCTCTTGCTGCATTCTCTGAATAAAAATGCACACTCTATTCTCGTGACATTATCCTAAGGGTACAGCACAAGGAAATTTCATATAAGTGAAAACACCTTACGATACATTTTTGTAGTTATGTTGATAAATAAACCTCCATGCTGGGTCTTAGACAAATTCAATTTTAGCTAAATATTTATCTGTAGTGGACAATGTATTAAGAAGCTTTAAAATATGCATGACTAAGTAAATTGAAACATGATTAATCAAAATTTTCTATCACCAAAGTAAGATTTTACTTATTTCCTGAAATATAAAATGTAGCACTTTTATGGTAAATTTAAAAATGAAATTGCTATATAAAAAAAAGGATCTAATTTAGCCCTATTTAAAAGTAAAATGCAAATGCGTAGGAACAGGACTTTTGATTTTACTATACGGGATTGTCCTAGAGGAGGAAAGTACCTTTACCAGTGAAGATCAGTACCTTCTCCTCTTGGACTTGCTTAGAGTCTTTAACATTTAATTTACTTGTTTAAGATCAAAAGGCCACTCTGAATGTGAGGCAAAACTTAAAGGCAGATCTTCTTGGATAGCTCTCTGTGTTTTAAGCTGCACTTTTTAAAATGTCAAATATGTACAAATCACTCCTACTTATCTCATTTCTAAACTGATTTTAAATTTATCATAAGTGTCTATGTTTGCTATCTATTCATAGATAGCATCTACTCATATCCACCTTTTACAACTGAAGAAACTGAAATTTAATTTTAATTGGATATTACAATGGATCTGTTACCCTGATGATATAAATATTATTTTTACTTGAAAACTAGGTTTTATTTTTTTAGTAAATCTTTTTACTTTATCCAATTACATGTAAAGATAGTTTTCGCCATTCATTTTTTTACGATTTTGAGTTCCAAAGTTTTTATTTCCTCCCTCTTCTCTCCCTAAGGTGGCAAGCTATCTGATTTAGGTTATACATGTGCAATCATTGAAAAATTGGTTTATTACAAGAGAAATTAATGTGGAACCCAAAGAGTTCATAATCCATAAGGAAGTTTGCATTTCTTAGATTAACTTTTTCTACTTTTCAACATTCATTTCCACAAGACTTTGAGTTACAAATATTCTCCTCATTTCTGCCCTCCCCCCAACTCCAAGATGGCATGTATTCTGATTGCCTCTTTCTTCAGTCTACCCTCCCGTCTATCACCCCACTCCCCTCCCCCATCCCATTTCCCCTTACTTTCTTGTAGGGCAAGATAGATTTCTAAACCCCATTGCTTATATATCTTATTTCCCAGGTGCACATAAAAACAGTTTTTAACATTTGTTTTAAGAACTTTGAGTTCCAAATTCTCTCCTTTCTTCCCTCCCTACCACCCCTCCTTGAGAATGCAAGCAATTCAATATGGATTATACGTGTATCATTATGCAAATCACTTCCATAATAGACATGCTGTGAAAGACAAACTATATTTCACTCTATCCTATCTGGTCCCCCATTTATTCAATTTTCTCCTTTGACCCTGTTCCTTTTCAAAAGTGTTTGCTTCTGATGACTCCCTTCCCCAATCTGTCCTTCCTTCTACCATCCTCCCACCTTATACACTTCCTCCCTCCTTTCCTGTAGGGTAAGAAATCCAATTGAGTGTGTATGTTATTCCCTCCTTAAGGCAAATTTAATAAGAGTAAGGTTCACTCATTTACTTTCACCTCATCCCTCTTCCTTTCCATTATAACAGCTTTTTTTCCTCTTTTATGTGAGACAATTTACACCTTCTATCTCCCCCTTTCTCCTTCTCCCAATATATTATTCTCTGACACCTTTATTTTATTTTTTAGATACCATCCCTTCATATTCAACTCACCCTGTGGCATTCTCTCTCTCTCTCTCTCTCTCTCTCTCTCTCTCTCTCTCTCTCTCTCTCTCTCTCTCTATCTCTCTCCATATATATATATATATATATATATATAGATAGATAGATAGCTGTAGATATAGATATAGAAATATAGATATAAATATATAGATATATATAGACATATAGATATCGATATAGATAGATATATATCTATATCAATATAGATATAGATATTCTCTTCAACTACCCTAATACTGAGAAAGGTCTCATGAGTCACAAATATCATTTTTCCATGTACAAATGTAAACAGTTCAACTTTAGTAAGTCCCTTATGATTTCTCTTTCCTGTTTATCTTTTCATGCTTCTCTTGATTCTTGCATTTGCAAGTCATATTTTCTATTCAGCTCTGGTCTTTACATCAAGAATGTTTGAAAGTCCTCTATTTCATAGAAAATCCATTATTCCCCTGAAGTATTATCCTCAGTTTTGCTAGGTAGGTGATTCTTGATTTTAATTGTAGCTCTGTTGATGTCTGTTATATCATATTCCAAACCTTTTGATCCTTTCATGTAGAGGCTGCTAAATCTTGTATTATCCTGATTATGTTTCCACAGCACTCAAATTGTTTCTTTCTGACTGCTTGCAATATTTTCTCCTTGACCTGGGAACTCTGGAAGTTGGCTACAATAGTCCTAGCAGTTTTCCTTTTGTGATCTTTTTCAAGAGGCAATAGATGGATTCTTTCAATTTTTATTTTCCCCTCTGGTTCTTGAATATCAGAGAAGTTTTCCCTGATAATTTCTTGAAAGATGATGTCTAAGCCCTTTTTTTGATCATGGCTTTCAGGTAGTCCAATAATATTAAATTATCTCTCCTGAATCTATTTTCCAGGTCAGTGGTTTTTCCAATGAAATATTTCATATTGTCCTCTATTTTTTTCATTTTTATTCTGTTTTGTAATTTCTTGATTTCTTATAAAATCACTAGCTTCCACTTGCTCCATTCTAATTTTTAACACAATACTTTCTTCTGTAGTCTTTTGTACATCCTTTTCCATTTAGCCAATTCTGTTTTGAAGGCATTCTTCTATTCTTCTCCTCCCTGGATTTTTGGACCACTTTTGCCATTTGGGTTAGTCTATTTTTAAGGCGTTATTTTCTTCAGTATTTTTTGGGTCTCCTTTAGCAAGCTGTTGACTCATTTTTCATGATTTTCTTGCATCCCTATCATTTCTTTTCCCAACTTTTCTTCTACTTCTGTTATTTGATTTTCAAAATCCTTTTTGAGCTCTTTCATGACCTGCAACCAATTCATATTTTTCTTGGAGGCTTTTGATGTAGGACCTTTGACTTTGTCATCTTCTTCTGGCTGAATGTTTGATCTCCTTTTTCACCAAAATAAAATTCTATAGTCTGAGTTTTTTACACTGTTTACTCATTTTCCCAGCCAATTACTTGGTTTCGAGGTTTTTGTCAAGTTATCACTCTGCTTCCAGAGTAGAGAGTGTTCTGTCCCAAGCTTCAGGGTCTTTGTTCTGCTGTTTTATGAGCTACTTGTAGGCACCTGCAAATTTTCAGTTCTTCTCAGGTGGTATGATCCAAGGAGAGGTGTTTACTCCTCTACTGGCCTGTTCTATGGTCTGTGAATGATCTCAAGAACTCTTTTCTGACTTGGAATTGCTCTTCACAGCCAGCACAAGCTCTGCCACAACAGCCCTCCTCCCCACACCAGCACCATCACCCAGGAGTGCCACCTAGATGCAAGCAAGGTAAAGCAAGAGAATCCTGACTTAGTGCAAGCAAAGAAATCCCTGCACACCTACTCTGATCAGCCACTTGATTGCCCCCACCATTTGTGGGTCTGGAGTTCTGGAAACAGCTGCTGCTGCTGCTGCTACTGCTGCTGCCACCACTGCTGCCACTGCCACCACAGGCACCTCCACAGCCCCAGAGGCTGGAGCCAGACCATGCCCTTCTCTCATCCAGATCCAAAAGAGTTTTCCCACTGATCTACTAGGTTGTCTTTTACATTTGTGGGTTGAGAAGGGTGGAAACTGCTGCAGCTCAGTGATTCAGTGCCCTGAATCCTGCTCCTCCCAGTTTTCTCTGGACTGGTTTGTGCCAGTGCAGCCCCAGGCTAGGCTCTACTCTGCTCACAGCATGGTAAGATAGACCCTTCCTAGCTACCTTCCAGGCTGCCTTGGCCTGGAGAATTTTGTCACCATGTCATTTCATGGGTTCTGTAGTTCTATAATTTGTTTAGAGTCATGTTTTACAGGTGTTTGGAGAGATTTGGGAGAGAGCTCAAGCAAGTCCTTGCTTTTAATCCACCATGTTGGCTCCACCTCTGATATTACTTTAAATAACACTAATCACAGCCCATCTGTTCCTGACCACATGTCACAGGGATCCAATCAATTCACTGAGAACCATCTTTTCTAGATTTCCTCATACTCTGTTGATGGTTTTCCTTTTACCTTGCTATGTGTCTACCCTACTGTACAATCTTCTCTCCAATTACATCCAGTCATAGAAATTTACATCCCGTTGAATTATTTGTAATATGTTGAAGCCTGCTAAAAACCAACAATGTGCCTTTCCATTGCTAATTAGTTGACCCTCACAATAATAATTTCCCTAATCTACCAGTCCATTCATCTTTTTTTAAAAGAAGATTTTTCCTAATCCCTCTTAAAGTTAGGGTCTTTTATCTCTTAATTATTCATTTTTTTCCTGCATCTAACCTGGTGGTGTGTGTGTGTGTGTGTGTGTGTGTGTGTGTGTGTGTGTTTGCATATTACCTACCCCAACAGATTTTAAGTTCTTTGAGAGCAGGGACTTTCTTTTCCTCCCTTTGTATCCCCAAAGTGTAGCAGAATCCCTGGCACATAGTAGGTGCTTTATAACAATTCATTTGTTATTAACTGAATGAATTAAAATAACTTATTTTTAAAAAGCTATTCTTGATTTCTGCTTGCTTTCCAAATACTTACAAACCAATACTTTAAAAAATATGTTCTATAATTCTGTCTGTAATAGAGTTCTACTTTATTGACCTATGTTTCAGATTTCACCCTATACCCTCTTTTTATTTAAATTGGGGATACATTTGTTCTCATATGGTTCTGCAGGATCTGTATTATGATGAGGCTTTTTCAGTTTTCATTATTTGTACTTTCGTATTTGTCTCAGCACCAACAGAATTCTCTTTATTGAAATTGATTTCAAGTTCCAAAAAATAAAGTCAGTGGGATCCTCTGATATTTGAGAAGGAAGAATAGGGAGAGGAAAATGTCCTCTCCCAGGGAAAATGTTCATAACCCAATGTGCCAGATATAGCTACTTATTTTTTTTTTCAGAGCGTATAAAATCCTTCAGCATATCTTTACCTGAAATTTCCTTAGGATTTCTTTTATGGCTATTGGGATCACAATCAGAATCATCCTATTGAAATATTACTGACAAAGATCATCACATTATTTGATGTATCTTTTTTTCCTTTTTACCATACTTTCAATTTGTTCTAAAAAATTTTCTTTTTATAGCCAAATGGAATTTAAAAATATTATCAGGGGATGATTTAGTTGTTTTTTAAACACAATGAATTGAACAAATTAATTTAAAATATTATAGATTATCTTAAATTCTAAGAATTATAGAAGGTCATGGCACTGAACTTAATACTTTTTCTGGGATTTGTTTTTGCAATAACAATAACTACCTTGAAACTGCACTTTTTATGTCTGGCTACTGCAATTAACTAATGATTAGAGTACAGATTTTAATTCTTGAAATATTAAATGAATTTATTCTTGTCTATTTGTTTATTGCACAGGAGGAGATAAGTGTGATGAGTATTGGAACCAAGGATATTGTGCTGTTCAGTGACACAAAAGGTAAAATAAGAGTCAAGACTCAAAATCCCATTCTCTCTTTCTCTGTTCAAAATCTTAATGTCATAGCTGCATAAATGGGTGTTTCAATCCACTTCTAAAGTAACATTATGGTGACGTTTTGCTCACAGTGATGATGAAAGCCCTATTCAATTTTCCCAGTGAAAAGGGTATAGGGCACCACCTTGTTTAAGCCCGAACACTTTTGATTCTGTTATGTATGACAGATCAGGTTAGACATTCTTAGAGTTGATCTGTTCTGAATTGACACAGCTGATGAGAAAATAGCCAATCTGAATTCCATCTCATTAAAAATCTAATTATAATCAGCAAAAAGGAACTTGCTGGCCATTTACTGCTTGCCTTAACTTTCTTGTTTTTCACAAAGTGACTTTCTTCATATGATTTTTTATTATGTATGGCTATCAAAGTTATATTTTAAAGGGATAATTTGCTCTTGTTCTTCTGACAGGGAAAAGCTACTTCAACACCAATAAATAGATAATAAATACAACATGAACAAAATAATATCTGGACATCTTATATGAAACTTCAACTTCAGTTTATAAGTAACTAGATTACTATTTGAACAGCCAGATCCATTTCTGCTTAATGTGAAGAGGAAATGCTTGCATTTTAATTATACAGTAGTGACCTCTAATGATCAATTCAAAAGTGCTACTTTAAAAAATGCCCTTTGTATACTTTTAATTTAGACTACTGTTCTTTTAATCTACATATCCATATTAACATTATGCTATGTTGTTGTGATACTAGAAAATTATAAAATAGAAAATAAGCAAAGTTTCCCATAGTTATACTTATATGAAAGTTTGGACACATATTGCCCCAATTTAGCCTTTGTAACATAAACATAGTTTTTAAAGGAGCCTATGGTCATGGACCAGCTGGGCAGTAGCTAATTCAACAAATGTTTAATGCTCCTCTTATCCAGAAGTTCAATCAATTAACGAAAAGTTATTAAGTGCCTTCTATGTGTATGAAATTTTTAAAAGTGCTAGAATTCAAAAAGTGCTAAGCAAAAGAGAGGTCCTGCCCTCAGGGGACTTACAATCCAAAGAGATAGACAAAATGCAAACAAATCTACACAAAACAAGTATATAAATGATAAATAGCAAATAATTAACAGAAATGGGAGTTAGGGAAGGCTTCCAATAAAAATGAGATTTTTTGGTAGAATTTATTTCGTGTGTGTGTGTATGTGTGTGTGTGTGTGTATGCATACACACACATCTTTATTATGACCAAATTAACTAATACCATTCCTGTTTTGTTTTCTTTTTTTTGTCTTTTTTTTTTTTAAAAAAAGGATTTATTGTTATCTTTTGTTTTAACTCATATATATTTCCAATGTATCCCTCTGTGCTCCTAGTTTTTCTTTCAAATTGTTGTACAGATACAGCTGCATTATTGACTCTGGGGACTCTGGGGAGATCAGTAGGGAGCAGAGATGGGAGAGTATTTCAAGCATGGGAGAAAACCAGAGATAATGGCTAGAGCTGAGAGATGGAGTATCTTGTTCATGGAGCAGCTAGGAGGGCAGTATCACTAGATTAAAGAATTAGCAATTAAATTGAAGCAAAACTGAAAAGATAGGAGAGAACTAGGCTATGAAAAGCTTTGAATGCCAAACAGAGCATTTTGTTTTTATCCTGGAGTCAATAGGGAGCCATTGGAGTTTATTGAGTTGGGACATGGCACTTGTGCTTCAGGAAAATCACTTTAGTGACTGAATGGAAGATGGATTGGAATAGGGAGAGACTACAGTCAGTCAAACCCATCAGTAGGACATTGGAATAATTCAGGCATGAGGTGACAAAGACATGCACTAGAGAGATGCCAGTGTCAGCAGAGAGAAGGGGGCATATATGAGAGCTGTTGCAAAGGTGAAATCAACAAATCTTTGCTAAAGCTTGTATGTAGAGCATGAATGGCAAGGGATAGTGAGGAGATCAGGATGACTTACTAGAATATGAATGCAAAGGACTGTGAAGATAGTGTTATCCTCTCAAGTAAGAAAGAAGGAAGGGGATCAGGGAGTTTTGAGGGGAAAAATAATGAGTTCTGTAGCGTAGTTTTAGTCTGTGATTCTGCCAGCATACAGTTACGATTTCAAAGATGTGACAATAAATCAAATTTGATTTTCAAGAGGTTTGGAGAAGTTAATGTAAGGAATGTAAAGAATCAATAATGCAACTGTGTGTGTGCAACAATTTGAAAGAAAAAAAATAGGAGTACAAAGGGATACATTGGAAATATATATGAATTAAAACAAAAGATAATAAAATCTGTTTTTAAAGAAAAAAAACATAGGATGGGATTAATTTGATTGTCATAAAGACATGTATATGTGTGTATGTGTATATGTATATATATATATATATATATATATATACATATATGTTTGTGTGTGTATGAATTTTGTTAGTGAAGTCAATTATTCCCCTTCTCCTTTTGAAGTTTAGTCTCTCCACCTTTCTATCTCACGAGCATATAACTGAAAATAATTGATTGGCAAATTATATCAGATCAACTCTTTGAAAGGACTTGATGGATAGTCAAATGGAATCATAATCATAATCAGTTAAAGCTGATGCCCTATGTCAATACTTTAGACAAAGCCAGAGGTATGATCCTTGAAACCACTGTTTCCAGGTTGGAGGTTTGGTCAATGACCAAAGTGCTAAAGCCTTTAAGTCAGTCAAAAAACATTAATCAATCACTTACCATGTGCCAGGTGCTTTGCTAAATGCTGGGGACACATAAAAGTAAGTCAGAAGCATATTCACTCCCCTTAAGGAGGTCACATTATAATGTCTGAGACAACAAATAAATAATTATAGACATGCATCATCTACATCTATATCTAATCTTGTGGTAGAAATGGAAGATGATGCTTAAATATGTTCTTAATTTTTTTTCATTTTTTATTAATTTTTTTTTTATTTTTAGTTTACAATACTCGGTTCCACATGATTTTGAGTTCCCAATTTTCTTCCCCCCCCAAGACAGCATGGAATCCCATATATATCTTCTCCATATAACTTCACATTGAACTTATTTACACAAGAGTCAAGTTGTAAAGAAGAATTATGACCAATGGAATGAATCATGAGAAATAAGAAATGAAAACAAAAACAAAAAAGAGGAAAAAAAACAAAAGGAAAAAAAAGGAGAGCAAACAGTTTGTCCCAATTTGCATTCAGTCTCCAAAGTTCTTTCTCTGGATGGAGTTAGCTCTCTCCCTGATGAGTCCTTTGGAGCTGTCTTTGAACCTTATGTTACTGAGAAGAGTGAAGTCTATCAAGGTTATTCATCCCAGAATAAATATATCTGTGGTCGTGTATAATGTTCTCCTAGTTCTGCTCTGGTCACTCGGCATTATATTCTGTAGGTTTTTCCAGGTTACTATGAAGTCCGTATCTTCCCCATTTTTTATAACACAATAAAATTCCACGTCATTCATATACCACAACTTGTTCAGTCATTCCTCAATTGATGGGCATTCCCTTGATTTCCAATTCTTTGCTACTACAAAAAGAGAAGCTATGAATATTTTTGTACATATGGATCCATTTCTCATTTGTGTGATCTCTTTGAGAAACAACCCTAGAAGTGGTATTGCTGGATCAAAGGGTATGAACATTTTTATAGCCCTTTGGGCATAGTTCCAAATAGCTCTCCAGAGTGCCTGGATCGGTTCACAACTCCACCGACAATGTAACAGTGTTCCAATTTCCCACATCCTCTCCAGCATTTATCATTTTCCTGTTTTGTCATTTTAGCCAATCTGACAGGAGAGACATGGTACCTAAGAGTTGTTTTGATTTGCATTTCTCTACTCATTAGTGATTTAGAGCATTTTTTGTATACCTATAGATATCTTTAATTTATTCCTCTGAAAACTGCCTGTTCATATCCTTTGACCATTTCTCAATTGGTGAATGACTTGTATTCCTATAAATTTGGTTCAATTCTCTGTCTCTAAATATTTTAGAGATTAGGCCTTTACAACCAGAGACACTGGTTGTAAAGATTTTCTCCCAATTTTCTGATTCCCTCCTAATCTTTGTTTCATTGGATTTTTTTATACAAAAACTTTTCAATTTAACATAATCAAAATTATCTATTTTGTATTTTCTAATGCTCTCTATCTCTTGTTTGGTCATGAATTCTTTGCTTTTCCATAAATCTGATAGCTAAAGTATTGCTTGCTCTCCCAAATTGCTTAGAGTATCTGCCTTTATTCCAAAATCATAAACCCATTTTGACTTTATTTTGGTATATGGTGTAAGATATTGGTCTATGCCCAGTTTCTGCCCTACCACTTTCCAATTTTCCCATTAGTTTTTGTGAAATAGTGAATTCTTAGCCCAGAAGCTGGATTCTTTGGGTTTATCAAAGAGTAAATTGCTATAGTCATTGACTACTGCATCTCATGTACCTAACCTATTCCACTGATCCACCACTCTGTTTCTTAGCCAGTACCAGGTAGTTTTGATGACTGCTGCTTTATAGTACAATTTAATATCTGGCATGGCTAGGTTACCTTTCTAGCATTGCTTTTCATTAATTCCCTAGATATAATGTTTTGTAGTTATCACAGAATTTGGAAATGGGACAGGGTCAAGGGGGAAAATTGAATAAAGGGAGATGGGTTAGGATGGAAGGAAATACAGTTAGCCTTTTACAACATGAGTATTGTGGAAGTATTTTACATAATAATACATGTGAGGCCCATGTTGAATTGCTTGCCATCTTAGGGAAGGTGAGTGGAAAGGGAAGAGGTGAGAGAATTTGGAACTCAAATTTTTAAAAGCAGATACTCAAAAAAAGTTGTTTTAGCATGCAGCTGGGAAACAAGATATATAGGGAATGGTGCATAGAAATCTATCTTTCCCTACAAGAAAGTAAGGGAAAAGGGGATTGGGGGGGAGTCGGGTGACAGAAGGGAGGGCTGACTGGGAAACGAAACAATCAGAATATATGCCATCTTCGAATAGACGGAGGGTAGAAATGGGGAGAAAATTTGTAACTCAAAATCTTGTGGAAATCAGTGTTGAAAACTAAAATATTAAATAAAATTATAAAATTCAGACAAAAAAGAAAAATATGAAATGGGCTCAGGCCATGGAAGAACTCAAAAAGGAAAAATTTGGAAGAGAAATGAGTGATGTGAAAAAATAACAAAAAATGAGTCAACACCTTTTTAAATGAGACCCAAAAACTGCTGAAGAAAATAGCACCTTTAAAAATATACTAACACTAAAGGCAAAAGGGGTCCAAAAAGCCAATGAGGAGAAGAATACCTTGAAAAGCAGAATTGACCAAAGGAGGTCCAAATCCTCACTGAAGAAAATAATTACTTAACAATTAGAATGGAGCAAATGGAAGCAATGACTTTATGAGAAATCAAGAAATTATAAAATAAAACCAAAAGAATTTTAAAAAGAAGACAATGGAAAATATCCCATTGGAAAATTAACTGATATAGAAAATTGATCTGGGAGAGATAATTAAAAAATTATTGGAATACCTGAAAGCCATTATCTAACAAAGAATCTAGACATCACCTTTCAAGAAATTAATGAGAAAAACTGCCTTGATATTCTAGAACCAGAAGGTAAAACAGAAATGGAAAGAATCCATCATCATCTCCTGAAGGAGATCCCAAAATGAAAACTCCTAGGAATATGGTAACCAAATTCCAGAGTTCCCAGTTCAAGGAGGAAGTATTAAAATCAGCCATAAAGAAGCAATTTAAGCACTGGAAACAAAATCAGGATAACAGGATTAGCAGCTTCCACCCTAAGGGATCAGAAAGCTTGGAATATGATGTTCCAGAGATCTAAAGAGGTAGGATTAAAACCAAGAATCACCTACCCAGAAAAACTGAGTATAATATTTCAGGGGAGAAATAGAATTTAAATGGAATAGGGGACTTTCAAGCATTCTTGTTGAAAATACCAGAGCTGAATAGAAAATTTCACTTTCAAATACAAAAATCAAGAGAAACATAAAAAGGTAAACAGGAAAGAGAAGCCATAAGGGACTTGTTAAAGTTGTACTTTTTACATTCCCAGATGGAAGGATGATATCTGTAACTCATGAGACCTTTCTCATTATTAGGGTAGTTAGAGGAACTATATGTATATGTATATGCATATATATGTGTGTTTATGTATGTATGTATATGTTTATGTTTACATAATCTATGTGTGTGTGTGTGTGTGTGTGTGTGTGTGTGTGTGTGTGTGTGTATATATATATATATATATATGGAGAGAGAGAGAGAGAGATGACAGAGGGCACAGAGTGAGCTGAATATGAAGGGTTGCATTGGTAAATAAAATGGGGCTCCAGGTGGGGCCAGTGAAGGGAGGTATGATTATATCTTTGTTCCCAAGTAGGCCCAAAACCCCTAGCTATTAGGTGCTAAGCAGATGTGGCCATGAAGCCCCCAGGGTCCTAAGGGGAGTTGCTAAGACCAGTAAGATCTTAAGTTCTGGTTGCTCAGATGATGTTCAATGATGGCTAAAGAGTACATTAAAAGAGAGGACAGAGCTACTTGCTTAGGGCTCTCACTCTTGGCAGTGTGCTGATGTGGAGACTCTGGTCAGCTATAGTTAAGAGCCCTCCAGCTTTGTTAACCTCTGGTAACTATAAATTGGGATTTGAATCAGATACGGTCTGTCTGTTGATGTTTGTAATTTGTTTCTATTTGCTCTGAAGCTCAGGGTGCTGGCTTTTTCCCCTGAACTAAGTGAATGATATTTGTATGTTGGCTTAAAGTAAGCTTGTAAACCCTTTAATGTTGCTTTCCTTAGTAAAGCAGATCAAAAGAACCTGGGCTTGTAGCATTCTGTGTGCTGGTTGTTGTTGGTTTTCACCCCCACAACAGCTGCTAGCCAGATTGCTGCAACACGTTTTGATACCTAAAAAATAAAATAAAGTGTTGAGGGGAATGTACCGGAATAAAGAAAAAGGGAGAGATAGAATATAGTAAATAATCTCATGTAAAAGAGACAAGAAAAAGCTTTTGCAATGGAGGAGAAGAGTGGAGAGGTGAGAGGGAATAAGTGAACTTTACTCTCATTGGATTTGGCTTAAGGAGGGAATAACTCACAAATGGGTATAGAAATCTGTCTTGGCTTTCAGCAAAGCAGGAGAGGGATGGGATAAGAGAGGGTAGATAATAGAAAGGATGGCATATTGGGAGAAAGGCTAATCAGAAGCAAACACTTTTGTGGAAGGATAGTTCAAAAAAGAGAATGGAGTAAATGGAGGGCAGGACAGAACAGAGGGAAATGTGGTTAGTCTTTCACAATATGATGGCTATGGAAGTGTTTTTCATGGCTACACATGTATGACCTGTATCAAATTGCTTGCTTTATCAATTAGAGAGGGTGGGGTGGGAGGAAGAGAGAGAATGTGAAACTCGAAGCTTTAAAAAATGAATGTAAAAAATTGTTTTTGAATGCAACTGGGAAATAAGTTTTACAGGCAATGGGGTATAGAAATCTTTTTGCCTAGAGGAAAATAGAGGAGAAGGGGATGGGAGAAATGGGGTGATAAAAGGGAGGGCAGATTGGGGAAAGGAAAGGACGGGGTTCATGCTGTCCTGGGGGTGGAGGGACAGGAGAGTTGGGGAAAAATTGGAATGCAAAATTTTTGGAAGTGAATGTTGAAAACTCTAAATAAATAAATTTTATGAAATAAATTTTAAAAAATTATACTCTCCAAAAAAAGATTTAGATTTTTGAGTTTCCAATTAATCTTTAATCCATCTTTCCATGGCCCTTGTTTCAACAATCCAGCTAGCAGCTGTTGTGGGGGTGTAAAAGCAACAACAATCAGCTCACAGAATGCTGCAAGTCCAAATTCTTTCATTCTGCTTTACTAAGGAAAGCAACCTTAAGGGGTTAACAATCTTACTTTAATCCAGCATACAAATATCATTCACTTAGTTCAGGGGAAAAAGCCAGCACCCTGAACTTCAGAGCAAATAAAACAAATTACAAACATCAACAGAAAGGCCTTATCTGATTCAAATCTGAACACACAGTTACCAGAGTTTAACCAAGTTTAAACATCCGGGCAAGCTGGAGGGCTCTTAACTACAGCTGCCCAGAGTCTCCACATCAGCACACTGCCAAGAGTGAGAACCCTAAGCAAGTAGCTCTGTCCTCTTTTTTAATGTACTCTTTAGCCATCATCAAACGTCATCTGAGCAACCAGAACTTAAGATCTTACTATTGGCTCTGGTCTTAGCAACTCCCCTTAGGACCCTGGGGGCTTCATGGCCACATCTGCTTAGCACCTAATAGCTAGGGGTTTTGGGCCTACTTGGGAGCATAGATGTAATCAGACCTCCCTTGGCCACACCTGGAGCCCCACCTTATTTACCAATTCACACCCACATAGGCTTAGCACTTAATAGATAGGGGTTTGGGCCTGGGTCTTAGCAGGTACTAAAACTCAATCAATCATTTTAAAACAGTAAGAAAGTCCCAACTTAATTGATATACTCCACCACTTCCAGGTTCCATGTCCTAATAAAAATCTAAATTAAATTGCCATGGATCCTGGAACAAACAGTGGCATTAAACATTTTGATCCAATCAAGCAGGAAACTAAAACATATCATTCACAACACAACAAAACATATCATTCAGTGCCTTTCCCAAACACTTGTTGACAATTCAAATATCCGCCCCCAGGTCAAAGCAAGTTAATCCCTTTAGCTAATACAGAATGTTCATATAAAGTAGTTCTTTGGCACCACACTGCCATTGCAGGCTTTTTCCCAATACCCTCAGGCACTGGCAGGCTTTAGTTAGTAAAGTCCTAAAGCAAACAAACAAACAGTGTTCTCTTGGGGATGTCTCCTTCTCCCCAAACTGCTGCTGAAGGCTTCCACTTGGCACCCAAAGTCCCAATTCAAACAAACACTCCAAAAAAATTCTGTTGCCAGTCTGTTCTCACCATGCTGTTCCAGCCCTGACTTCAAAGTCCTGAGGGGTGACTGGGCAATAAAGCCAACAGCGTGGGGTCCCTGGGGGTCCAAGGCACTTCCCCCACCATAAATAAGTCCACCTCTGCCTCCTGGGCCCCAAATGGGCCTGGGGGAGGCCGAAAAACGGCACACTTATCTCCTTGCTGCAAAGTTTCCATCTTGCCCCAGGGCTGAATTCCAAGCCCCTGGGTTCCTGCTCATCTAGCTCTGGCTAGTCTCTCCTGGCTTCTGCCAGAATCCAGACCTCGATGTAAGCAGTTCTCCATCACTGTGCTCACCTCACCAAAGTTGTCTGGAAGGCAGCTCACTGCTCTCACCTTTCCAAAGTTCTCATGCAGGCAGTCTTCTGCTCTGTCTGGGTTAATATGTTGGCAGCCACCATCAGCTTTTTCTCTCTCCTCACCAAATCTGCACCAAGGCCATTCTCTGATTTTTCTCTCAAGTCTGTGGAAAGGCTGTTCTCTGCTCCTGTTTCAAAACTCCTCATACAATACCATCTCAAAACATTCACACCCTCAGCACAGTCCTCCAGAGCCTGGCTTCACAACTCAAGCCCTTGCTCAGGCCATCCAACCCTCCCCCATGCATGGACTTTTTCTCCCATAGCCTTTGCTCCAGCCTATCTCTTCCAGAGTGTTAATACCATGGGGAGAGGGAAGGAGGGATTATCTCCTGCTCTGGGCCCCACTTCCACTGGCCTGTTATCCTTCAGGCCTTTGTTGTTCCTGTGGCTCCATAGAACCATAGCCACCCCAAGTACAAAGAGCAATCCCAAAACTGGGAAACATTCAGCCACCCCAGTACCCCAAAATGCCATACTTTCCTTTTAAAATGCAGATCCTGCCAACTATACCATGTCTTTGTTTGAGTCTTACTAGGTACTAAGCCCCAGGACCAAACCCCTGTCTATTAGGTGCTAAGTCTATGTGGGTGTGAATTGGTAACTGAGCTGGGGCTCCAGGTGGGATCAATGAAGGGAGGTCTGATTATATCTTAGCTCCCGAGTAGGCCCAAAACCTCTAGCTATTAGGTGCTAAATCAATGTGGGTATGAAGCCTTTAAGGGAGTTAGCACCTCCCCCTAGGACCTTGACAATCATTTTAAAACAGTAAGAACGTCCCAAATTTTACTAGACATAATTTTATTGCATCTTAATTTGAAAAAAAAGTTGCATTAAACATTTCTGCCTTTCTGCATTAGATTGTGAGGTTTTTTTTTGTCTTTATGGTCAATTTTTGTGTAGGTGCACCAAGAAAAAGGAATATTCTTTTCTATACCCATTCAGTTTTCTTCTTAGGTCTATTACATCTAACTTTTCCTAAATTCTATTCACCTTCATAACTTCTTTCTTGTTTGTTTTGTGGTTAGATTCATCTGGTTCTGAGAAGGGGAGGTTAAAGTCCCACACCAATATAGTTTTTTCCTGTCTATTTCTTACTGTAACTTCTCTGCTTAGAATCTGGATGCTATACCACTTGATACAGATATGTTTAAAAGTCATATTGCTTCATTGTCTAGGGTATGTTTTAGCAAGATGTAGTCTCATTCCTTATGTCTTTTAATTAGATCCATTTGGGCTTTATTTTTGTCTGAGATCAGGATTGCTACCCATGCTTTTTTTTTTTACTTCAGCTTAAGCACAATATATTCTTCTCCAGCCTTTTCTCCTTACCTAGTGTTTATCTATCTGCTTCATATGTGTTTCTCGTAAAAAAACATATTGTAGGAATCTGGTTTTTAATTCACTCTGCTACCCACCTTCATTTTATGGGAGAGTTCATTCCATTCACATTCACAGTTATGATTACTAACTGTGTCTCTCCATCCTATTTCACTTCCTGTTTACACTTTTCTCTCTCCTTTAACCCTTTCCCTTCCCATCAGTCTTTTGCTTGTGACCACTGCCTCCCTCAATCCACCCTTCCTTCTATCAGTCCTCCTCTTTTTTCTTTCCCCTTTTCTCCTGTACTTCTGCCTTCCTTTGTATCCACCCTCACTCTTTTGTCTCCTCTTTCTCCTCCTTCTTCCCTATAAGGTAAGATAGATTTCTATAAGTAACTGAATATGTATCATATTCCCTCTTTGAGCCAAATCTGATTAGAGTAAGGTTCAAACAATACTCTCTCCCCTCCCTTCTTTCCCTTTACTGTAATAAGTCTCTGTGTCTCTTCATGTGACATAATGTACTGTATTCCACCTCCCCCTTTCTTCTTTTCCCATACAATCCTTTTTTTTACCCCTTATTTTTTTAGCATCATATAAAAATGAACTTATACCCACACCTTCTGCCTATATATACCCCTTCTAACTGCCCTAATACAAATATGGTTTTCAAAAGTTACACGTATCATCTTCCAGTTTCAGGATGCAAACAGTGTTACTTTACTGAATAACATTTTTTTTTCTTTCCCGTTTACATTTTTGCGCTTCTCTTGAGTCTTTTTTGTGCTTCTCTTGAGTCTTTTATTTGAAAATCAAATATTTTGTTCGGCTCTGGTTTTTTCATCAGCAATTACTCAAAATCCTCTATTTCATTGAATATCTATCTTTTTCCTGAAATATTATGCTTAATTCTGCCAGGTAGTTAATTCTTGTTGTTATCCAAGCTCCTTTGCCTTCCAGATTGTTATATTCCAAGACTTCTGATTCTTTAACGTAAAATCTTCTAAGTCCTGTGTAATTTTGACTGTGATTCCAGGATATTTAAATTGTTTTTTTTTTTTTTTCCTGGCTTTTTGTAGTATTTTCTCTTTGACCTGATAATTCTGGAATTTAGCTACAGAATTCCTCAGAGTTTTTGTTTTGGGATCTCTTTCAGAGGTGATTGGTAGATTCCAGAATATCGCAGCTGTTTTTCTTGACAATTTTTTGAAAGATCCTTTCCAGGCTCTTTTTATGATCATGGCTTTCAGGTAGTCAAATAATTCTTAAATTATCTTTCCTTGATCTATTTTCCAGGTAGTTATCTTTCCAATAAGATATTTCATCTTCTCTTCTATTCTTTTCATTTTTTTTAATTTTTATTGTTTATCTTTTAGGGAGTCATTAATTTCCACTTTCCGAATTCTAATTTTTAAGGAATTATTTTCTCCAGCTAGCCTTTGTGCCTCCTTTTCTATTTGGCCAATTCTACTTTTTAGGGATTTGTTTTCTTCACTCAGTTTTTGTCCTTCCTCTTCTAAGCTGTTGACTCTCTCTCTTGAATACCTCTCATTTCTTTTCAAAATTTTTCTTCTATTTCACTTATGTGGCTTTTAAAATCCTTTTTAAGCTTGCCCAAATTTTTTTTTTGGTCTTGAGACCAATTCGTATCCTCCTTTGAGTTTTCTGGTATAGGTATACTGACAATGATGTCATCTTCTGACTTCTTGTTTTGATCTTTCCTGTCACCACAATACTTTTCTATGGTCAGTGTTCTTTTCTGCTTTTTGCTCATGATGTTTGCCTATTTCTTGACTTTTAAAGTTGATCTCACCTGCTGGAGGACAGGGGGCACTACCTCAAACTTCTAGTGCTTGGTGTCAGGGTCCTGGTCACTGTCTTTGTGTGCTTGGACCTCAGGTGCTGGCAGGTAGATGCTCTAGGGGTCTGGCACCTTACCTGGTACTGAGTTAGGGTCTAGTAGTGGTGTCTGGCATGTGCTGAGGCCAGGTGGGGTTTTTGCTGCATTTCTCCGGGGGTACTTACAGCTTGTCTGGTCCCTGGAGAACGCCTGCCAGACCATAGCTAAACCAAAGTATAGGTAGATCTGGCAGCCATAAGATGTCTGTCTGTTCTGGGCTGCCCTGAACCAGGTGGAAGTCTGGCCACTGAAGGACACCTGCCCCTTAGGGGCTATACTGAAGCATGTGGTGCTTCTAATAGCTGGAGTCTGCCAGTTCCCCTTGCTATGCTAAGGCAAGTGTGGGGTCCTGGTGTTGGTGTTTGCCTGCTCTAACACACATAGGCTCAGGAACTCTCACTGGTTTGCTAAAGTGGGGCATACTGCCAGCTTGCTGGGATACGTCCTGTCCTGCATTGCACTCCCTTTTTACCCAAGTTTCCAATATTCCATAGCTCCCAGGCTACAAGACTGCTCTTTGCTTTTCATATGGTCAATTAATAATGCTAAACTCTCCTCCATTTCTTTTATATTCTTTCCCTGTATCATGATGTCGTCTATGTAATGTGTAAGCTGTACACCAGGTAACTTTAATTCATCCAAATGCTCAGCTACAATCCTGTGGCAAATAGTTGGGCTATGAATATATCCTTGCGGCAGGCATGTAAATGTATACTGTCGGCCTTGTCAAGTAAAAGCAAACTGGTTCCATTGCTTGGGGCCTATTGGAATCATAAAGAAAGCATTGGCCAAATCAGTAACTGCATACCAAGTCCCTTCATGTTTTTGTATTCTCTCTATTAACGTAACCGTGTCTGGAACAGCAGCATACAAGGGAGGAGTCACTTTGTTCAGCTGTCTATAATCTACTGTCATCCTCCATGTCCCATCTGACTTTCGGACTGGCCAGACAGGGTTGTTCCATTGAGTAGCTGTAGGGACTAACACTCTTGCTTCAACACATTCTCTTATAGGGTTGGCAATTTCATCTTGCCCACCTGGCACACGATATTGTCTCAAAGTAATTACTTTAGAAGGTTCGGGCAAAGTGATTGGATCCATCTTGATTTTCCCCCCTAAGACTGCATTAATGCCTATTTTCCTCACAGCAAATTGGTATTTACCTTCAGGTAAATTTAAGGTCATACCCTCCAAAATGTCTGTTCCAATGATGTATTCAGGAATAGGCACAATAACCACACTATATTCTTTCTTGGGCAATTGTCCAATTTTCATCATCAATTTAACTTGTCTGGCTGCTATTTCAGTCCCTCCTAGTCCTGTGATGGTAATAGGAGTTCCATGGCTGAACTTGTCTGCATTCCCATAGATAAGGGTGGCCTCAGTCCCAGTGTCTATTAATGCCCTAGTTACCATACTTGACCCATTTTTCCAATATATGGTCAAGTTAATGTGAGGTCTGCAATCCAGCCTGTGTATTTCCTTAATTTGGGCTGGGGTTCGGCCTGTTTCCTAGTATTCCCTAACATGTGATTCACTTGGGCATGAAGGTTCAATGTCTGTAGCATTTGCAGGAGCAGTTCTTACTTCTCTATCTCTCCTGTTATCGAGTCCTTTATCTCAGTACATTCTGTACAATCCATTGGTTGGAATGCCATCTATCATTTCAAAACCTACCCCTGCTCTCAAAAGAGCAGTGAACATTTCTTTTCTTGTCACTCCATTTTGGCGCCAAGTTTGCTGGCTATTCACCCTTATCTCTCGAGGAGATCTATCCTTCCCCAGTCTCCTAAGTCATGTAACTGTAAAATCTTATTTATCACCTCTGTAAGATGGCTCCCTACTTCCCCAAGTAATAGATTCAAAATTAGTTGTTTATAAGCAGGGGGAGCTGTCCTAATTATTAAATTCCTATGGGATCATTGTAATATTTGTCTGCAGTTCCTATCATGATAGAAGTCTTCATTACCTCCTCCTTTAGTCTAGTGATACAATCTTTAAGTGAATACCAGGGTCTGTGCTCAGTGGGCCACACAGAATCAGTAGTATATCTCTTATGGCATCTCGCAGCAGCTAACGCCAACAGAGTAGTCCAGCTAGCATCATCTCCTCGCTGATGATGTTCCCTAAAAGCTTGCTGAACTAGAGGATCGTGACTGATACCTATGAATCTCATACAGTCCATCTTATCTACTAATATTCCACTAGGCCCTTGATCACTGAGTCTTACCATCCAAGATATTAATGGTTCTCCTACTCTTTGGCTGAATCTACTCAAAATATCTGTGACCTCTTGCTGTGAGAAAATTTCCTGAATTTCCCTCATAACTAAATTGCTATCTCGGGTTTCTGTCCTCCTCCTTTCTATGGGACGAATGCTTAACTGAGTATTTAACCATCTCCTATTCTCTGTGCGAGGGACGTCCTGAACCCTGCTAGCGTTTTGTGCCTCAGCCCCTAACATTGTCTCATTTTCCCCCCACTCGCTTCCCCTGCCACCATGGCAAGGACAAAACAGGCCATCAGGCTTGGTCTGGGCTGAGTTGGGATGCACTCTTGGCTTATTTGGCCTGCTGTTGCTCCTAGCCACATTAATAGGAAAGTTCTCATCTGAGTCTATAGGTTCTTGAGCAGCAGTTTGTTCTCCTGCTATCTGAGATTCCCCTTCTTGCCATGGGGTAGGAGTGCCCCCATTTCTTTCACTTAATCTCAATCTTTCATATACTGGCCGGTAGGCTGATAACACTATCCAGCTTTGCCTAGATAGTGATTCCCCTGACTGAATCCCAACCTCTTGTAAACACCTTCCCAAATTCTTAGGATGTCCTCTCCATAGCCTTGGTTCCCAGTTTTCACAGGGTCTGGATTTTTTTTGCCAATTCCTTTGCTAGGGAGGAATAAAATGGAACCTCCCACCCTGAGAAATTCATCTCTTCCTCTGAAGTTCTTCTGCTTCTAAATAGAGATTTTATACCTAGCGATCCCATGAATGTCATTGCCAAATGTATTATGAAGGCAGAATTTATGATTTCAAAGAGAATCACATATATGCCTGAAATGTTTGAAACTGCAGGATATAAGGTATTCTCTAGGTAGAAGGCAGAAGAGCTAAAGCATGTATTTAAACCCCACAGTAATAGACCCACAAACCAGCATCCCCATTTTGATATTTTGATCAAAAGCTTCCAGGCCCAATAAGTCTGCCTCACAAGAGTAACCAGGAGGCCACAGAGAAGCACGATGATATAAAGCAAAATCATGTACATGCTTCCCCTCTACAGTAAGAAGATTACCCACTGGCCTCAAGTCCTTGCTCAGCACTCCTCGCTCCACACGTGGGTCAGCTCTGCTACTGGCAGCTCCTGCGTCAGCTTTGGCTGTAGGCATCTCTGGCTCCAACAGAAAAGAAAAAAGGGATCTTCAGGCCACCTTCTCCCCTCTTATAGAGCTTTTGACATCATCAAGCGCCGCCTGAATGACCAGGGCTGATTGGTTCTTGAGTTGGCCCCTTCCCCTAGGTTAACACCCAATAGGGCGTGGCTCTGGAGTCAACACCTCCCCTCAGCCAGCCCCATGACTCATCAGACAGGAAGTTCTCTGCTCCAAGACATGGTCTCTGGGCTTCCTGCCCCGGAAGAGAAGCGGCAGGCCCAGCACCCAGCAAGGCCCAATGAGATAAACTGAGCCACCCAAAGAAAACAAAGGACATTCTGGTCACAAATGCTTAGAAAGAAACCTTTAAGAATTAGATGATCAATGAGAAAATAAGATAACATAATCAGAGGACAGTGCATAAGACCATAAAATAAATATGCATGATAGATTTAGTCAAGAACACATTTTTGGACACCTTGGTGAGGGTATGTTTCCTTGAGATGTTGAGGATGCAAAAATGACAGATTCATGTTGAAGAGAAAATTGTATGTCAAGAACTGAAATATGTGGAACTAGAAAGTGTATTAAAGGGAGTCTGAAACTAATTTTGAAACAGAATGAGAAAGGTAGAAGCAATTCCATTATTGATTCCATTACACTGTGGTAATCAATATTTAAGGATTTGACCTGCTTTCATGTCTTAACATAAAATAAATATTTGAGTGCTTTCATTATAAATTTAAGAAGTAAAAATGGAGGTTTTCTTATACATCATTGTTGACATTCAAGTGGGATAAATCTTGACCAGGTATGTATAAAACTTGACTTTATTATATATGTATGTATGCATATGTATGTGTATGTGCATGTTTACACACACATATATACAACATATAAATATATATATATGTATACAATTTTATCTTAAAAGGTGATTTAATTGGGAAAATTTATATTACTAATATTCAATACCTTCAATTATGTACTGTCAATAATTGTAGATATCTAGTTGCCGTGGAGGCAAAGTACTTGGTGAGGTTCTCAACAAAACTCCATAGTTCAGAACAATGTGTACTTTCTTTAGATTTATTCTATGAAAACAGTATATTTTCTAAGACCAATTTGCATTACAGAATACTTTATTGATCTGTAATTTTAAGCAAAGTTCTATTCTAATTAGTAGTCATCATGTCTTTCAGATTCATATGGTTAAAGTCAATATATTCTCCCATTATAACACAAAAACAAAAAAAATAAACCCTACACATCTCTATATCCATCTATCTATCTATCATTCTCATTTATCCTTAACCAGCACTGAAAGTTCCCTACATTATCAACATCAGTAACATCAGTGAATGACATTCAATTTGTTATAAATATCACTGAAATGCTTTATAGACTTCACTTCAGCAAAGGTAATTTAATCTTTCTCTCTCTCTCTCTCTCTCTCTCTCTCTCTCTCTCTCTCTCTCTCTCTCTCTCTCTCTCTCTCTCCCTCTCCCTCTCCCTCTCCCTCTCCCTCTCCCTTTCCCTCTCCCTCTCCTCTCCTTGTTTTAGTCTATATAAATCAAACTCACTGTCATCCCATTTCCCAAATATGCTGACATTTCTGCCTGGATCATGCACTTGAGCCCTAGCTTAATGAGAAGTTTCAAAAATAGCATCATTAGTGCATTTGTTGCATGTGTTTTTCTCATTTTGAAGTATCTTGATTTGAAACAACAAAAAACTACAGATCAAAGAGCAGTAAAGAGATTGACATTGTCTAAATTCAAATTTAATTCACAAATTGGGGAAGAAGCAAAATGAGAAAAATAGACCAATATCTTTGTATTTGGTAAAAAAAAAAATCATTTTCAACTCAATGGATATTTCCTTTAAAATACTTAAAGCCAGACTAAGGGGGTCTTACTCATAGAAATGATGTAAAGGGGATTGCTAATATGCTTTTGTAACTAAGAAGCTTAACATGTGTTTGCAATATGTGATGATTCAAAGTAAAGGATCTAGGTGATCAATATTGTCTTTGCTTGTTTTAAAAGCTGCCTAAGAAACAGTAATAAAACAGAAGGAAGCTGAATTTTACTTCTCTGAAATGCTAAACTTAAGCTAAACATACAATTCTCATGGAGAAAAACCATAAATGTATTTTCCTTGGTAATTCTTTTATACTTTCCTTATTCCAGTAGCAAAAATTATACAGTATGTAATTGTAAAAGAATTTTGGTAGATGGTTACTCATAAACAATCTTAGCATCATCCAATCAATAAGCATTTATTTAGCAACTGCTATATGCCGAGAACTGTTTTAGTTGCGGAGGATACAACCACCAGGAAGGACATAATCCCTAATCTCAAGGAATTTATATTCCAATAGCATATCTTTTGCATGTGCTTTATGTGAATTTAATGTTTGAGAGGGCTAAAGTAAAATGAAAGAGAAAAAGTAAGAAAACTAGGTTTGGGATAAATGATCATTAGATCTTTTCTAGCATTGTAACTTATTCTGTGTCTGCACTAGAAAGCAGAGGAACTTATTTCTTTCTATCATTGATATTAAATAGGTATCAGAACATGAGTGGATAATTTTACTTATCTGAACTTCACTCTCTTAATCTGTAGAATTCATAATCTGGTTTAACCGTATGATCCCCAAAGTCTCCTACAGCTCTATCTATAAATATACAAGAATCTATAATTATAGATTTCTCCCAGTCCTAAAGGATCCAATTATCAAACCTATACTGATGATTTTCAAATTTTATCTAGCTCTGAGCTGAGGATCCGCACTTTCATGTTTCATATTCCAACTGTCTATTAGGCATCTCAAACTACATATCCTCAAACATCTGAAAGTCATCATGTCCAAAGTTGAACTCAGTATATTTCCTATAAGTCTTTCTGCCTTTGAAACTTCCTATGCCTGTTGAGGGCACCACAATCCTCCTACTCCCTTGTTGAAGTGTCATCCTCAATTCCTTGTTCTCTCTCACCCTTCTCTGCTCATTTTAAAATCTGTTGTCAAGACCTTTGTAACATCTCCCAGTTATCATCTCTATTCTCCTTGGATACTACAAATAGCCTAATACAGATCCTTACCACCTCACACCTGGAATATTGTGATAGCCTGCTGATTTGCTCACCTGTGATATGGCCCTGCCCCCTCTAACCTCCACTCTGCTGTCAAAATGATCTTCCTAAAGCTTTGGTATGACAATGTCACATACTTGAAAAAAAAAAGAAAAAGAAAATGAGAAAATTATGCTTCAATTTGGACTCAAAGTTCATGAGTTTTCTCTCTGGAAGTACAAAACATTTTTTTTCATCATGAATACTTCTGCATTGTCCTGAATCATTGTATTAATCAGAGTAGATGAGTATTTCACAGTTGATCATTGTTATAATATTGTGCTTATGGTGTACAATGATTTCCTGGTTCTGATAATTTCACTTTGTATCAATTCATATATATCTTCCAATATTTTTTTTGAAACAATTTCCCTTGTCTGTCATTCTTAATAGCACAATAGTATTCCAGCAAATTCATATACCAAGATTTGTTCATCCATTCTCAGAATGATGGGTGTCCCTTCAATTTCCTATTCTTTGCCACCACAAAAAAGAGATATTACAAAAATTTTGTGTATATAGGTTCTTTTACTTTTTATTTGGTCTCTTAGGGACAGTGACCTAGTAGTGATATTGCTAGGTCAAAGGGTACACATAGTTTTGTTTGCCCTTTGGACATATTTACAAACTGTTCTCCAGAATGGGTGGATCAATTCATGACTGTACTAACAGTGCATTAGTGTTCAAATTTTCCCGTATCCTTTCCAGCATCTGACATTTTTGATAGGTTTGAGAACATACTTAAGCATTATTTTAATTTGCATTTCTATAATTAATAATGATCCAGAGCATTTTTTCATATAACTATTGATAGTTTTAATTTACTTTTCTGAAAATTGACTTCATATCATTTTATCAATGATCAATTGGGTAATGGCACTAATTTGTTATGAATTCAGTTAGTTCCCTATAGGTTTGAAAAATGAGTTCTTTATTAGAGAAACTTGATATAATTTATTTTCATATTCTTTCAATATCTATAGTACCTTTTAACAAACACATAGTTTCCTTGATTATCTTTCTTAATTACATCTATTTTCAATTTTGCTTTTTCTGTGATGAAGATTGCTACCTCTGCCTTTTTTATTTTCATCTGATACATAATAGATTTTACTCTAGCCCTTTGTTTGACTATATGTGTGTTTCTTTTTGTAACAAATGTGTCCCCAGCAAACAACTTGTTGCTGGATTCTGGTTTCTAATCTATTCTCATATTTGCTTCTGTTTTTTTAGAAGGGGGAAGGCAGGGGAATCGGGGTTAAGTAACTTGCCCAAGGTCACACAGGTAGTAATTGTTTCAAATGTCTGAGGTTGGAATTGAACTTAGGTCCTCCTGACTCCAGGGCCAGTGCTCTATTCACTCTGCTACCTAGCTGCCCCTTGCTTCTGTTTTATGGGTGAGTTCATCCCATTCATATTCACAGTCATAACTATTATGTATTTCCCTACATCTTATTTTCTTACATTTATCCTCCTCTCTCTTTCTTTTATGCTGTTCCTCCTCTATTTTGTTTCTGACCACTTATTCCCTTAAATCACTCTCACTTTTATCATCCTCCTCCCCCTTTTCATCCTTTTTCCTTTCTACTTTCTTGTTTGGTAAGACAGATTTCTATACTCAAATGAGTGTCTGTGTGTGTATGTGTGTCCATAAATGTATATACACATATATGTATGAATATATATATCATCCCAACATAATTGACCCATATCTGTGCCTTATTTCTATGTAGACTCCTTCTATCTGACCTAGCATTTTTCTTAGAAGCTGCATGTTTCATCTTCCTATAAAGAAAGGAATATAATTTACCCTTACTGAGTCCTTTATAATTTCTCTTTCAAGTTCATCTTCTTATGCTTCTCTTGAGTCATGTATTTGAATATCATTTTTTCCTAATTAGTTTTGGTCTTTACATTTGAAATGCTTCAAAGACCTCTATTTTGTTAAACATCCATTTTTCTCCTGAAGGATTATGCAATGTTTTGCTGGGTAGGTTATTCTTGGTTGTAATTTTAGCTCTCTTGCCTTCTTGAATATCATATTCTAAGCCTTCTACTCCTTTGATGTGGAAACTACTAATTCATGAAATCCTAACTCTGGCTCCCTGGTATTTAAATGATTTCTTTCTAGATACATGAATTTTTTCTCCTTGACCTTGGAGCTCTGGAATTTGGATATAATATTCCTGGCAATATTTGCATCTAGTGATCTCTTTCAGGAGAGTGCATTCTTTGAATTTGTATTTTACCTTCTATATGTGAATATTTAGGCAGTCATATTTCTTGAATATGGCTCTCAGAAAGTCCATTAATTAAGATATCTCTCCTCAATTTATTGTGCAAGTAATTCACATATTCTATGTTTTTCATTCTTTTGAATTTGTTTTAATGTTTCTTGACATCTCATGGAGTCATTACCTTCCACTTGTCCAATTCTAATTTTTAAGGAAACATTTTCTTCAGTGAGCTGTTTTATTTACATTTCCATTCTTTTTATGAAGTATTTTATTTTCCCAATTATACGAAAAGATATTTTTAATATTCATTTAAAAATTGTGTTCCAAATTTTCTCCCTCCCTCCTTTCCTTACCTCCCTAAGACAGTAAGCAATTTGATATAGGTTATATATGTTCAATCATGTAAAACATATTTCCATATTAGCCACATTGTAAAAGAAAAAAAGGCCAAAAGAAACAAAAAGCATGGAAGACAAAAGTGAAAAATACTGTTCTTTGATCTGTATTCAGGCTCCATCAGGTCTTTCTTTGAATATGGATAGCACTTTTCTTAATGAGTCCTTCAGAATTGTCTTAGATGATTGTATTGTTGAGAATAGCTAAGTCATTTATAGTTGATCATGGTACAATATTGCTGTTACTTTATACAATGTTCTTCTGGTTTTGTTCATTTCACTTTGCATTAGCTCATGTAACTTTTTCCAGGTTTTTGTGAGAGCATCTCTTTATCATTTATTATAGAACAATAGTATATCATCACAATCATATCCCCCAACTTGTACAGCCATTACACAATTAATTAGTGTATCCAATTGTATTGGCAATCTAAATGGGTTCTTAGCACTTAATTCAACCAAGTGCCCTTGAAGAGTTTGGCCTTTATTTCCTTGATTAAACTCGGAGTCCTTGATGACCTCCTCACCTCAAGGGAAAGCCTAGCTTACATGGGTTTGAGTGACATGTTTGTGACATCAGAGGGCTTTATACCACATGGGTTTAAGTTGCATCTTTGTGGTGATTTTACGTCATGTGGGCGAGTCTTTAGGTCACATGAGTGACCCTGAAAAAGATATAAAACCAGGGAGTGGCTTTCTCTTTTCCAGAGCTCTGACCCACAGTAGTGGTGTCATGCGTGACTCCCAGGCAGCCCTTGTTATGATCTCCTAGGCTGAACTTAGATGTTGGTAACTATGAACTGTATTTGGCTTGTCTGTCATGTTTGTAATTTGTTTGTATTTGCTCTGAAGTTCAGGGTGCTGGCTTTTTCCCGTGAAGTAAATGAATGGTATTTGTATGCTGAATTAAAATAAGGTTGTTAACCCCTTAACATTGCTTTCGTTAGTAAAGCAGATCAAAAGAACCTGGGCTTCCAGCGTTCTGTGAGCTAGTTGTTGTTGGTTTTTCACCCCCTGAAGCCAGATTGTTGAAACACCACTCAATTTCCAATGTCTTGCTACCACAAAAAGAGCTGCTATAAATATTTTTTGGTACAAATACATCATTTTCTTTTAAAAAAAAAACTCTTTGGGGTACAGATACATTGCTGTAGTAGTATTGTTGTTTCAAAGGGTACACAGAGTTTGACTGCCTTTTTAATATATTTCCAAATTGCTCTCCAGAACATTTGGATCAGTTCACAACTACACCAATAGTACTCCATTCCTCTTTTCAAGAATTTCTTTTCTTCAGTAAATTTTTGTGCTTTTTACCATTTTGCCAATTCTATCTCTAAAAGTATTTTTTTTTTTAGTAATTTTGGGCCCCTTTTACCAAAGTATTTATTATATTTCCTTAATTTTCTTGCATCAATCTTATTTCTTTTCCTCGTATTTCCTCTTCCCCTCTTATCCCTCTCTTTAATGCTTTCAAGAATTTTTCTTGGGGTTATGTTCAAATAGTAGTTTTCTTTCAAGCTTTGCTTGTAGCTATTTTCACATTGTTCTCATCCTCTGAGTTTGTCTCTTGGCCTTTCCTGACACCATGGTAGCATATTTTGGTCAGGGTATTTTGGGGGAAGGGTTCAGGGGGATTGCTCATTTTCTAGCCTATGTCCTGACTTTGCAACTTTTTTTCATGTTGGGCACTGCTGCCTGGAAGTCGTAAGGCATTGTCCCAATCTTCAAACTTTTGTCATACTGCTGTTTTCAAAGCTAGTTCTGAAAGTCTGTAAGTTTTCCATGATTCTGAGGTGGTATTATCTGACTAAAGATTTGGTCATTGCTTTGCTGGTTTGTACTGTGGTCTTTACACAGGAAAGGCTATTGCTTCCCTACTACCACAAATATTGGCATTCTTCTTCCTGCAACTGTGATGAAATCTTCTGCTCTATTGCAGCCTCGAGTGTTGGTGTACTTATATTTCCTGAACTGCTATGCAGAATTGCATGTGGGCAATAGACTTGTCAAAGAGCACCAAATCCTGTACCCAGTACCAGCAATAAGTTTCCTGTTATCTCTTTCAGATCAGTTGTCAAAACTCTTTATTATCTCTGTGCTGAGACTTCCCAAAGATGCTACTGCTGTTGTCACAGCCACCTCCAAGGACTCTGCTGGTATTGTAGCCATTTATGCTCCAGGCTGTCCCTCATCCCAATTTCCCAGAGCTTTCTTGTCCACCTCCTAAGTTTTCTTAGGCTGGAAAATATCTTACTCTGACCATTTGTTGGCTTTACCATTGCATAATTAGATATAAGATGTTATTTTAAAGTTTTTTGAGGGGAAGAGAAGAGTTTTGGGTACCTCTTCTATTCCACCAGCTTGCCTCTTCATAAGCATATATTTTCTTTGTATTTTAATTAGATTTTTTATTTTTAGTTTACAGCTCTCAGTTCCAAAAGTTTTTGAGTTTCAAATTTTCTTCCCCTCCTTCCCCAACCCCCTAACCCCTAAGATGGTACGGAATCTGATATATGTTATACATATGCCTTTGCATTAAGCTTACTTACATAATAGTCAAGTTGTAAAGAAGAATTTTGACCAATAGAATGAATCATGAGAAAGAAGAAACAAAACCAAAAGAAAATTGAGAAAAAAAGAAAAAATAATTTGCATCAATCTACATTCAGACTCTGTAGTTCTTTCTCTGGATGTAGATAGCTCTTTCCATCGTGAGTCCTTTATGACTTGTATTCCTATAAATTTGGCCCAGTTACCTGTAAATTTTAGACATGAGGCCTTTATCAGAGACACCGGTTGTAAAGATTTTCTCCCAGTTTTCTGCTTTACTCTTAATCTCTGTTGCATTGGCTTTGTTTATATAAAAACTTTTCAATTTAATATAATCAAAATTATCCATTTTGCATTTTGTAATGCTTTCTGTTTCTTGTTGGGTCATGAATTCTTTGCTTTCCCATAAATTTGATAGGTAAACTATTCCTTGCTCTCCCAAAGTGCTTATACTATCAGCCTTTATTCCTAAATCAGGAACACATTTTGAATTTATTTTGGTATATGGTGTAAGATATTAGTCTATGCCAGGTTTCTCCTATTCAATTTTCCAATTTTCCCAGCAATTTTTGTGAAAATGAATTCTTAGCCCGGAAGCTGGATTCTTTGGGTTTATCAGATTAGATTGCTATAGTCATTGACTACTGCATCTTGTGTGCCTAACCTATTCCACTAAACCACACTCTGTTTTTGAGCCTGTATCAGGTAGTTTTGATGACTGCTGCTTTATAGTACAATTTAATAACTGGTATGGCTAGGCCATCTTACTTATTATTTTTTTCATTAGTTCCCTTGATATTCTGGAACATTTATTCTTCCAGGTGAATTTGGTATTATTTTATCCAGCTCTGTAAAAGAATTTGTTGGTATTTGATTGGTATGATAACGAAAAAGTAAATTAATTTAGGCAAAATTGTCATTTTCATTATGTTAGCTCAGCCCAACCATGAGCAGATGATGTTTTTTCCATTTATTTAGATCTGAATTTATTTGTGTAAAAGGTGTTTCTTAATTATGTTCATATAGGCTCTATAAGCATATTATTTAGATTAAAAAGAGAGACTAAATGAAAAAACATACCATTTGTCCAGGTCACTTGAGGCACTTAATGACTTTGGGGGTATTCTCTTTTCTTTGTTTTTTTTCAACTTGTGAGCAATCTTTATTTATTTAATTTAATATATTTAGTTTTCAGCACTGGTTTTCACAACAGTTTGAATTACGAGTTTTCTCCACATTTCTACCCTCCTGCCCGTTCCAAGATGGCGTATTTTGAGGTTGCCCCATTTCCCATTCAGCCCTCCCTTCTGTCACCCCATTCCACTCTCATCCCCTTTTCCATTCCTTTATTTTAGGGCAAGATAAATTTCTATGCCGCATTGCCTGTGTATCTTATTTCCTAGTTATATGCAACAAATTTTTTTCTTGCTTTCGAACATCTGTTTTTAAAACTTTAAGTTCCAAATTCTCTCCCCTCTTCCCTACCCACACACCCTCCCTAAGAAGGAAAGCAATTCAACATAGGCCACATGTGTATCATTATGTATAACCCTTCTACAATACTCATGTTGTGAAAGACTAACTGTATTTTACTCCTTCCTAACCTATCCCCCTTTATCCAATTTTCTCCCTTGACCCTGTCCCTTTTCAAAAGTGCTTGTTTTTGATTACCTCCTCCCCCTATTGGCCCTCCCTTCTATCATCCCCCCTTTTTTATCTTCTTCCTCCTTCTTTCCTGTGGGGTAGGATACCCAATTGAGTGTGTATGCTACTCACTCCCCAGGTCAAATCTGATGAGAGCAAGATTCACTCATTCCTCCTCACCTGCCCCCTCTTGCCTTCCTACAGAACTGCTTTTTCTTGCCACTTTTATGCAAGATAATATAACCCATTGTATCTCTCTCTTTCTCCCTCTCTCAATATATTCCTCTCTCATTCCTTAATTTGATTTTATTTTTTTAGATATCATCCCTTCATATTCAACTCACCCTGTGCCCTCTGTCTATATACATACATATATATATATATATATATATATGTATATATATATATATATATATGTATATATATACACACACACACACACACATACATACACATACATATATACATGCATATGCACACGCGCGCACACACACACACACACACCACACACACACACACACACACATATATATATATATATATATATATATATATATATATATATATATATATATATATATATATATATATATATATATATATATATATACATATTCCCTTCAGCTACCCTAATACTGAGGTCTCATGAATCATACACATCATCTTTCCATGTAGGAATGTAAACAAAACAGTTCAACTTTAGTAAGTCAATTATGATTTCTTTTTCTTGTTTACCTTTTCATGCTTCTCTTGATTCTTGTGTGTGAAAGTCAAATTTTCTATTCAGCTCTAGTCTTTTCCCTAAGAAAGCTTGAAAGCCCTCTATTTTTTTGAAAATCCATATTTTGCCTTGGAATATGATACTCAGTTTTGCTGGATAGGTGATTCTTGGTTTTAATCCTAGCTCTATGGACATCCAGTATATCGTATTCCAAGCCCTTCGATCCCTTAATGTAGAAACTGCTAGATCTTGTATTATTCTGATTGTGTTTCCACAGTACTCAAATTGTTTCTTTATGGCTGCTTGCAGTATTTTCTCCTTGATCTGGGAGCTCTGGAATTTGGCAACAACATTCCCAGGAGTTTTCTTTTTGGGATCTATTTGAGGAGGTGATCTATGGATTCTTTCAATTTCTGTTTTACCCTCTGGCTCTAGAATATCAGGGCAGTTCTCCTTGATAATTTCTTGAACGATGATATCTAGGCTCTTTTTTTGATCATGGCTTTCAGGTAGTCGAATAATTTGTAAATTATCTCTAATGGATCTATTTTCTAGATCAGTGGTTTTTCCAATGAGATATTCCCCATTGTCTGCCAGTTTTAGTTCTGTTTTATAATATCTTGATTTCTCATAAAGTCACTAGTTTCCACTTGCTCCAATCTAATTTTTTAGGTAGTATTTTCTTCAGTGGTCTTTTGGACCTCCTTTTCCTTTAGGCTAATTCTGCTTTTCAAGGCATTCTTCTCCTCATTGGCTTTTTGGAGCTCTTTTGCCATTTGAGTTAGTCTATTTATTAAGGTGTTCTTTTCTTCAGTATTTTTTTCCATGTTTTTCAGTTCTCCTTTTGCAACTCATTGACTTTTTTCTTGGTTTTCTCGCATCCTTCTCATTTCTCTTCCCAATTGTTCCTCTACTTCTCTAACTTGCTTTTCCAAATCCTTTTTGAGCTCTTCCTTTGACTGAGACCAGTTCATGTTTTTCTTGGAGGGTTTTGATGTAGGCTCTTTGACTTTGTTGACTTCTTCTGGCTGTATGTTTTGATCTTCTTTGTCACCAAAGAAAGATTCCAAAGTCTGAATCTGAATCTGAGTCTGTTTTCTCTGCCTGGCCATGTTCCCAGCCAACTTATTTGACACTTGAGTTTTTTGTCAGCGTATGACTGCTTGTAAAGAGTGCTTTGTTCCAAGCTTGAGGGGATGCACTGTTGTTTTCAGAGTTATTTCTACACAGCCAGCTCTGCCAAACCAGCACTCCTCCTTCCCCAAGAACTGCCAACCGGGACCTGACTCAGATCTTAAACAGGCTTTGCACTCCCACTCTGATCTGCCACTGAATTCCTCCCACTAGGTGGGCCTGGGTCCAGAAGCAACTGCAGCTGTAGTTCTTTATCTGCACCACCTTCTCTGCCCCTAATGTAGTGGCCGACCTATGAACTCCCTTCACTCTGTCCTCACAGTTTTTCCCACTAACCTTCTCTGTTGTCTTAGGTGTTTGTAGGTTGAAAAGTCTGATAACTTCCACAGCTCACTGATTCAGGGCACTGGGGCCTGTTCCTTCCTGCTCCTGGTCTGGTTGGTCCCGCCGCCACCGATGCTGGGCTCTGCTCCCCTCCTCGGCCCCAGCTCCATGTGGAAGAGACCTCACCCCACCACCATCCAGGCTGTCCTGGGCTGGAGCCCTGCTTCCCTCTGCTATTTTGTGGGGTCTGCAGTTCTAGAAATTGTTCAAAGCCATTTTTATAGGCCTTTGGAGGGACTTGGTGGGGAGCTCATACAAGTCCCTGCTTTCCAGCCGCCATCTTGACTGCCCCTTGGGGGTTATTTTCTAATAATCCATTTTTGTGATTTGAGAATTTGAGCAGATGGAAAGAGAGAGAGAGAGAGAGAGAGAGAGAGAGAGAGAGAGAGAGAGAGAGAGAGAGACTCTTCATTTAGAATAAAGGTTATAGTCCAGTTTTTCTTTAAGAATTTGAGATTTCCTACTCTTTAATTTTTTCTAGGTTAAGGGAAGTTGCAGGAATCAAAACTATTCTTGCAATTAAATTATCTCACTGATTTCTCTTAAAATGCCTTTCTTACAAAACTGAACTACTTCTAGCCATTTGTTTGTATGCATAATAGTTCATTTAATGTGGTTCTTTTTATTTTATATTTAAAAAATTACATTTCATATATTTTGAAAAGTACAGTAGTTCTACTAAAGTGGTTTGATCTAGTAATCAATTATGGTAAATAGGTCTTGGAGAATATGTATCCAGGGCCAGCATGTGAAGGATAACATAGAAAACACAGTAGCCCCATATGTCTGTGATATGTTGTAATGGAAAGAAAAGTGGGACTTCTGGCTCTTTTTTTTTTCTTTTGGAGTGCTTCTCAGCACTAAGGCAATCAAGTGCCTTTGATTGACTTTTTGATTGAGTTAAGAGTCTTTGACAACTTGCTTAAGTCACAAGAAAGCCTAAGTCTCATGAGTTTGAGTCATATGTTTGTGGCACCCTCTGACCCTGAAGAAGATTGTATATATACTCAGAGGTTAGCATTTGGCTTTGAGGCTCATTCATTGGAAGAGTGTGTGATTTGGCCAGATGAGACTCTGGTTAGACATTAAGGAGCCCCTCGGCTTTGAAAGCCCAGATATTGGTGTTTTTCTCTCTGGTAACTATGTATGTATTGGTATGGACAGACCGTTAGAAGCCCTGTCTGCTCATTTGTGTTATTTGTTCTGTTTATATAACTTCTGCTTGTGATTTCTGTTTGTGTTTTCTCTGAAGTTCAGGGTGCTGACTTTTCCCCTTGAACTAAGTGAGTTACATATGTATGTTTAATTAAGGTGAGGTTGTAAACCCCTTAAAGTTGCTTTCCTTAGAAAAGCAGATCAAAAATCCTATGCTACCAGCCCTCCTGTGTGCTGATGTTATTGACCTCACACCTCCACAGTGGTTGTAAGTAGTGTTGTTTTTGCATATGTCTGGATTTAAATTGATCATATTTTGGTACTCCTCAGTAAATAGACAAAAACGTGGAAACTGTGGTGATGACAATCAATTTGAGAATGGCTAAGCAAATTGTGGTATACAATTATGATGGAATTCTAATTTGCTATAAGAATTGATGTGCTTAGTGATCTTATAAAAGTATGGCTAGAATTGCACAAAATAATGAAGAGCAGAATAAGCAAGATAAAATGAATTTTGTATCCAGTAACAGCAAGAAAAACTTTAGTAACCAAGTCATTTTCACTATTATAAATACACAAATTAACTACAAAGTACATGTGGGGGAAAACAAAATAGAAGTATGAATAGTATGGTTTTACATATTTATACATATTTGTGTCTAATAGTAGCCATCTGTAGGGCAGGGGTGGGGGCAGGATGTGGGAGAGAAAAAAAGTTATAAGAAAATTTAATTTTATATTTAAAAGGGAAAGCAAGTTGTAAATAATAGATTAGTAGTTTCTTGTGCAAAAAAAAAATCATTCAACTGCCTTCCACCTTCTCTTATATCTATATTATTGTTAATACCATAACTGTTCCTATACCTGCATTATTCCCATTTAATAGTTAACTCCTAAAGATGGCACTACCAAAGGCATGAATTTCTAATGACAGAATTTCAAATAGAGTGACAACAAGGGTAGGGAGGATGTTTAAGGGTAAGAAACCATAAATTATAAGATATTGTCTGCCAATAGATAAGAGCAGACTTTTGTGTCTACTTTAACATGTACCACTTATTTCTCCCTGCTGAATTAAGTTGAGGTTGGCTATTGTTCACTTTTGTCTTTATATCTATCCTCAACAGCCAGCAATAGGCTAGCCACATACTAAAGCCTTCAAAAATGTTTCTGATTGATTAATTTGTGAGTATTTTACCATACTCTGCTCTTTATACTGGCTCGTGCCCTAGGGTTATGGTCTGGTAAGATCTCCATAGCCATCCACTGAGCATTTTACCATCCAGAGAGTTGAAGGCATTTCATATGTAGTGTTATTTCCACAAAAGAACCGTAGTGTAATACTTTCTGAATGTGGGGTAATGACCCATAAGGCAATCTGAGATGACTTTACTCTGAGATTCTATACCATCAAGGTGGAACAATTGCAAATGTTACTAACCCCACTCCTAACTGTGGATTTACCTGTGACTATTAAAGATAATCTAGCAAAGTCTTAACTACTTATTTTGCAAATGAGAAAATGGAGGCTGCAAGAAGCTATAAGGAAATGAGTGACAAAGCTATAATTTGAACCCAGATCTTCTGCCTTTGTAGTCAGAAGTGCCCTCACCAGTGTGCTGTACTGCCTGATTAGAATAAATTGATCAGAACAGTCTAGAAAATATAGTGGTCTAGATCTTCATTTTTAATAGAATTAAGATTTCAATGACCACCTCTCAAATCTCCAAAATTTTATAAAAATCATTTTTCAGTAATTCCCATGGCATCATGAAGTTAAAAAGTGTATAAATTAAGTTTTGTAAATAATTGGCACATGTCTGGAACTGAATATCCAAGTTTCAGGACAAATGTTTTTGACAGAATCACCTGAAAATGCACAGAGCTTTAACTAGATTGGCACCTCTGAAACAGACAATCAATAATAGAGACACAGCAAGTAAATGGAAGAAATGGAACTTTTATGAGTCCTCTTATAAAAACACTGAGTTCACGCAGCTTTACATTTTAAGAGATACTCTCTGACTTAAATTGCTAGCTGTTTCCTTTATTATGTGGTTTAGTGTCTTGAGTCATGGCAATTTATCATTGGTTATAAGTGCTGGTTTCGAAAATATAGCTAGAATTGATTTATTTTTCCTGTATTTGGTACCTTGTCTTTATTGTTTGCACACCCTTATGCAATATGGAACTAAGAAACTCATGAGGAGTGTAGCTACATTTCAAAAGTTGGGAACAGATGAGTGTATGTGCTTCAATTTTAGGAAATAGCTAAATAGAAGAAAAGAGAAAGCTAAAGAAATGAGACTAAAGATAGAGCTGTATGGATGACTTGATCATACATATATGAACATTTTTTTTTTACCTTTTATTGCCTACTTTTTAAAACCCTTTACTTATTGAACTCCTATCAATTCCAGTGGGAATTTTGATATACAGGGGACAAAATAAAAGGCAAAATGGGGTTTCATTTCTAATACTACTAAAAATATTTATTGAAAAGTATTACAGAACCAACCAAATCTGAGCCTTTATAATTAATCTTGAAGTTCAAAGGGCTTTAATATTTATTCATTTGTATACATTAGTGTACACATACACAATATGGCATAAGCAATAGAAAAGGTGATTGGTTTTGTAATGAGGAAGGACTAGGGAGGTGGAGTGTAGATGGCTGAAAAAAGGCAAAGGAAAAGGCTTATCTGAGTTCTTCTCTAAACCATTCTAAACACCTTTAAATAATATCCCAAAACAAATTCTAGAGTGGGATAACCTTTAAAAAATTGGAGTGAAAGAATTTTTCAGCCCAAGACAACTTAGGTCAACAGGAAAGATCTGTTTCACCATGGTGAGAGTGCAGTGCAGTATAGCACAAGTCACAGCAGAGCAGACCAGGTCCCCCAAAACAACTATAGGCTTTGAAGGTGGCTGAATCAGTGGTGGGATTTGTATTTTTCGGACCTCTTTTTCAACAATACGGCTAGCAGCTGCTGAGGAGGGTGTAAAATCAACAACAAACAGCTCACAGAATGCTGAAAACCCCAGTTTGATCTGCTTTACTAAGGAAAGCATAGTTAAGAGGTTAACAAGCTTACTTTAATTCAGCATACAAATACCATTCACTTAGTTCAGGGGGGAAAGCTACCACCCTGAATTTCAGAGCAAAGACAGACAAATTACAAACATAGACAGGCAAATACAATTCTGAGTTACCAACATCTGAGTTCAGCCTGGGAGCTCATAACAAGGGCTGGCCCAGAGTCACACATGCCACCACTATTGTGGGTCAGAGCTCTGAAAAAGAGAAAGCCAACCGCTGGTTTTGTCTTTTTCAGGGTCACTCATTTTACCTAAAATCATCAGAAAGATGCCACTTAAACCCATGTGGTATAAAGCCCTCTGATGTCACAAACATGTCACTCAAACCCATGTAAACTAGGCTTTCCCTTGAGGCAAGGAGGTTATCAAAGACTCCCAATTTAATCAAGGAAATAAAGGCCAAACTCTTCAAGGGCACTTGGTTGAACTAAGTACTAAGAGCCCATTTTTGATTGCCAACACAACCTCTCAGTCCACAGATGATAAAGGGGGTCAGACAACTGGTCAGAAGGAGATTTACAGGGATCCCTTTGCTGGCACCAGGGGCAGGACTCTGTTGCATTGTCCATATTTGGATCTGGGTCACAGTCCTGGATCTCAGTCCCAGGTTGAGGAGGAACACTAGACCAGCAGAGCTTGAGACCACATGGAAACAAGGTGTTGAAAAGAGTACATGTGGTTATTTACAGACCAGTGCATAGTACATAAAAGTAGTAAACACACCTCTCTGTAGACCATCCCACCTTGGAGCTACTGAAAACTTAAAGACCCCCAGAAGTGTTTCTGAAAACAGCTGCATAAAAACCCAAAACTTGGCACAATATCCCTTCCACTCTAGAAGCAGAGTCTCACTTTAGAATAGACTCAAAAGTCAAGAAACAGGGAAGATCAAAACACAAAATCAGAAGAAGAAAATAAAGACAAAACTTATCCAAAACCTCAAAGAAAGATATAGATTGGCCCCAGGCCATGGCAGAGCTGAAAAACGATTTTAAAAATCAAGTATGATAGGTGGAAGAAGAATTGGGAAGAGAAATGAGAGTGATAAAGGGAAAACATGAAAAAGAGTCAACAGCTTGGTAAAGGAGGCACAAAAAACACTGAAAAAATAACACCTAAAAAAACAAAGTTGGATAAATGGAAAAAAGAGGTACGAAAATCCACTGAAGATTAGAACTTATAAAAAAGTAGAACTGGCCAAATGGAAATACAAAATCTCACTGAATAAAATATTTCCTTAAACATTAGTACTGGGCAAGTGGAAGCTAATGACTCTATGAGATCCCAAGAGACAATAAAACAAAGTCAAAAGAATGAGAAAAATAGAAAAAAATGTAAAATTCCTAATTGGAAAACCAACTGACCTGGAAAATAAATTCAGGAGAAATAATTAAGAATTATTGATCTACCTGAAAGCCATGCTCAAAAAAAGGAGTTTAGACATCATCTTCCAAGAAATTATAAGGAAAATTGCCCTGATATTGTAGAACAGAGGGTAAAATAGACATTGAAAAAATCCATCAATCCTCTCCTGAAAGAGGTACCAAATGAAATTCCAATAAGCATTATACCCAGATTCCAAAGGTCCCTGTTCAGGGAGAAAATATTTTAAGCAGCCAGGAAGAAGTCATTCAAATATTGTGGAGCTTCAATCAAGATGAGAAAAAATTTAGTAGTTTCTACATTAAAGGATCAGAGGGCTTCAAATATAAAATTCCAGAAAGTGAAAGAGCTAGGACTACAACCAAGAATCATCTACACAGCAAAGTGAGTATAATGGATATCCAATGAAATAGAGGTCTTTCAAGCTTTCCCAATCAAAGGACCAGAGCTAAATAAAAGCAACAACAAAAATTGACTTTCAAATACAAGACTCAAAAGAAGCATAAAAGGAAACAGGAAAGAGAAATCATAAGGGATTCAATAAGGTTAAACTGTTTACATTCTTACACAGGAAAGTGATTCTTGTGATTCCTAAAAACTTTCTGACTATTAGGACAGTTAGTCATATACATAGACAGAAAGTTCAACTGTGAGTTGAATATGATGTGATGATTATAGAAAAAAATAAACAAGTGAGAAAGGAGAATGCACTGGGAGAAGAAGAAAGGGAGAAGTAGAATGGGGGTAATTATCTGACATAAAAGGGGCCCCAAAGAGATTTTACAGTTGAAGGGAAGATAGGGAAGCAAGGGTAGGAGGAGGGTGAAGCATGAACTTTACACTAATTGGAATTGGCTTAAAGGAGAATAACATACATATCCATTCAGATGTAGAAATCTATCTTATCATACAAGAAAATAGAAAGGGAATGGGATAAGAAATGTTGAGAGGTTAACAGAAGGGGAGCCAATTGGGAGATGAAAAAATCAGAAGCAAAACATTTTTGAGAATGGACAGGGTGAAAAGAGAGAGAGGGGATATAAATAAATAAGCATGAGGAAAAATAAGATTGAGAAAACACATAGTTGGTAGTTATTGCTGTGAAATAAGTACAACAGATTTCTCTGATAAAGACTTCATTTGTCAAATATACAGAAAAAGTGAGTCAAACTTATAGAAATAAGAATGATTCCTCAATTGATAAATGGTCAAAGGACATAAATAGGCAACTTTCAGACAAAATAATCAAAGCTACCTTTGGAAGAGCTCAAGAAGAACTTTATAAGTCAAGTAAGAGAAGAAAAATTGGGAAAAGAAATGAGAGGTAGGCAAGAGAAAGTCAGCAGCTTGGAAAAGGATGGACAAAAATTGACTGAAGAAAACAACTCCTTAAAAAATACAATTGGCCAAATAGAAAAGGATGTACAAAAGCTAACTGAAGAAAACAATTAAAAGTTCAAATTGGGCAATGTCTCCATGAGACATCAAGAATCAGTCAAATGAAATCAAAAGAATGAAAACATATAAAAATATGCAAAATACCTCATTGGAAAAAACAACTAATCTGGAAAAGAGATCCAGGAGAGAATATTTAAGAATTATTTTACTACCAGAAAACCATGATAAAAAAGAGCCTGGACAGAATCTTTAAAGAAATTATCAAGGAAACCTGCCCTTATGCAATAAACTAGAGAGTAAAATAATAATTGAAAGAATCCAACAAGGACCTCCTGAATGATATCCCAAAATGAAAATGCCAAGGAATATTGTAGCCAAATTCCAGAATTATCAGGTCAAGGAGAAAATACTGCAAGCAGTCAGAAAGAAACAATTGAAATATAATGGAACCACAGTCAGGATTACACAGGATCTAGCAGTTTCTACATTAATGGATCAAATGACTTGGAATATGATATTCTGGAAGGGAAAGGAGCTTGGATTACAAACGAGAATCAAGAACCCAGAAAAGTTGAGCATAATTGAAATAGGGAACTTCCAAACCTTCCTGATGAAAAGACCAGAGCTCCTCAGAAAATTTGATTTTCGAATAGAAGAGTAAAGAGAGGCATAACAAGGTAAAAAGGAAAGAAAAAAAATGCTCAATAAGGGTACACAATTCACATCTATACATGGGAAGATGATACTTGTAACTCTTGAGAACTATATCTTTATTATGACACTTAGCATATACATAGACAGAGAGTGTGGGTATAAATTGACTTTAATGTGATGATAAACATTAATTAATTAAGAGATAAAAAAAGAATTGTATGGGGAGAAGAGGAAAGGAAGAGACAGGAAAAAGGTAAATCACATCACATGAAAAAGTATAATGATCTATGAAATTAGAGGGAAAGAAGGTAGGGAGGTAAACATTGTTTGAACCTAACTCTCACTGAATTTGGCTCAAAGAAGCGGTAACATATACATTCACTTGAGTATAGGAATCTATATTACCCTAAATGAAGTAGGAGGGGAAAGAGAAAGAAAAGAGAGAATGACTGACAGATGGGAAGATAAATTGAGATAGTCAGTGGTCAGAAGCAAAACACTGGTAGGGAGGGAAAGGGAAAAAGGAAAAAGAAAGCATAAATGGGGAGAGGGGAATAGGATGGAGAGAAAGACACAAATAATAATCATAACTGTGAATGTGAATGGGATAAACTCTCCTATGAAACAGAAGTGGATAACAGAGTGAAATAAAAACCAGATTCCTACACTATGTTTTTTTTTTTACAAGAAACACATCTGAAACAGATAGATACACACTGAGTAAAGGAAAAAAGGCTGGAGAAGAACATATTCTACTTAAGGTGAAGCTAAAAAAAGCAGGAGCAGAAATACTGATCTCAGATAATGCTAAAGCAAAAATTGATCTAATTAAAAGACATAAAGAATGAAATTACATCAATCTCCCCCTCTCAGAACTAGCTGACTGAAATTTTCCAGGTTATTTGGCAAGAGGAGATTATGCCCCAGAAGTCCAAGGATACCTTCATTGTCCGTCTCTATAAAAGTAAAGGAAGTAGTTTGTCCTGTGACAATTACAGGGGAGTCTCTCTTTTAGTCATTGCTGACAAGATTCTTGCCAGAGTTCTCCTTAATAGGCTGATCCTTCACCTGAAAGATAGTCATCTACCTAAGACCCAGTGTGGCTTCAGAAATGGCTGAGGAACTGTCGATATGCCTGACAACTCCAGGAGAAATGCCAGGAGCAGAACACCATCCGTATACAATGTTTGTAGATCCAACAAAGGCCTTTGATACTGCTAGTCATGAGGGCTTATAGAAAATTATGTCAAAATTTGGTTACCCAGAGAAGTTCATTAGCATTTTATGTCAATTTCATGATGGCATGATAGCCTGGGTTCTAGATAATGGAGTGAAACAAGGCTGTGTGCTTGCTCCCATGCTTTTTAGCATGATGTTTTCAGCCATGCTGTGAAATGATTACATTCAGGATGAGCACTGCATCAAGGCCAGCTATCGCACTGATGGTAAATTCTTCAACTTGAAAAGGTTACAAGGCAAGACTAAAGTGGAGGGAGTGTTGATGCATGATTTTCTGTTTGCAGATATTTGTGCACTCAATGCAGCCCCTGAAACTCAGATGCAATGAAGTATGGATCAATTCTCTGCTGCTTGTGCTAATTTTGGCCTAACAATTAACACCAAGAAAACACAGGTGCTCCATCAGCCACCACCACACCATCCATATGTGGGACCATCAGTTACAGCAAATGGAGATGTTTTGAATGCTGTGAATAAATTCACTTATTTGGTAGTGTACTTTTCAGGGAAGTACACTTTGATAATGAGGTTAACACATGCATTGCCAGTGTTAGCTTTGTGTTTGAGAGGCTTCAAAGGAAAGTATGGGAGAGAAGAGGTATTAGACTGATTATGAAACTGAAAGTATACAGAGATGTGGTTGACCTCATTGTTGTAGGCCTGTGAAACCTGGACAGTCTACCAGAGCCATGCCAGGAAACTGAATTATTTCCATTTGAATTGTCTTAGGAAGATTCTGAAGATTACTTGGCAGGATAAGGTACCAGACACTGAGGTCCTTACTTGAACAAAACTGCCAAGCATTCAAACTCTGCTTCAGAGAACACGACTGTGATGAGCTGGCCATATTGTTCTAATGCAAAACTTATACTTGCCAAAAAGACTATTTAATGGAGAACTCACACAGGGCAAGCATTCACATGGTGGTCAGAAGAATGATATAAGGACACTCTCAAGGTTTCTCTCAAGAATTTTGGAATTGATTGTGTGATGTGGGAGACACTGGCACAGGACAGCTCAGCATGGTGTTTCCACATCAAGGAAGTTAGTATGAGCAAAGCTCAAGGAAATGCAGGATGCTCAAGTTCGGAGTATCCACTCCAAATTTTCACACAGACTATTTGTGCCCGACTGGTGGTAGAGCATTCTGAGCTCCTATTGTCCTGATCAGTCACAGTCAGACACGTTGAATCTTGACTGAAGCATAATGATATCGTTTTGGTCCTCTGTGAGAACAAAGGACAACAACCATAAACTTCACAATCCAATGCAGAAAGGCAGGACTATTTAATGCCTGCTTTTCAGATCAAGAAGAAACAAAAAAAGATATTTGTAATAAAGGGTCAGGGAAAAATAGACTAAAGATTGATTGGAAACTAAGTAATCTAATTCTAAAGAATGATTGAGTGAGACAACAAATCACAGAAAGAACTAATAACTTCATTCAATAAAATGACAATAATGAGACAACATACCAAAAGCAGTTCTTAGGGAAAATTTTATATCTCTAAAAGCTTACATGGATAAAATAGAGAAAAAGGAGACTAATGATTTGGGCATTCGACTAAAAAAAGAGGTAGAAAATGAGCAAATTAAAAATCCCCAATTAAACACCAAGTTAGAAATGCTAAAAATTAAAGGAGCAATTAATAAAATTGAAATTGAGAAACCTATAGAACTAGTGGGACCTAAATAAATAAAACTACATCTTGCTTTATGAAAAAAGAGCAATAAAATAAACTTTTGTTAATTTGGTTATAAAAAAGACAGAAGAAAACCAAATTACCAGTATCAAAAATGAAAAGGGTGAATAAACCACCAATGAGAAAAAAATTAAAACAATTACTAAGAGCTATTTTACCCAACTACATGCCAATGAATAAGACAATCTTAGTGAAATGTATACTTACAAAAATACAAACTGCCCAGATTAACAGGAAAGGAAATAAAATACTTAAATAACCCCATTTCAGAAAAAATAAAGCCATCAATAAACTTCCTAAGAAAAAATATCCAGGGCTACATGGATTCATAAATGTCCATTTAGGTAGGTTATGTAAGTTGCTGCTGTTGTGATAATGATAGCCACTGTTTCGACAGGGAGGGTACTTTATCCACTCATAAAGTTCTCACCCCTCCTATGTCTTATTATATTTTTTTTCAGGAGCTGCTTAGGCTGAAAAGTTTATTACCATCATATCCATCTTTCTGATAATATGCCTCTCCAAACAGTATAATTTAGTCCTCGGACAAAGGGAAGAAATTTAATTTTACCAATATAACTTGACAAACCTTAGGTAAACTCTATACCATGTTGAAACATTGAATGACTCTATGTGTAGATGCAAATATATGTGTATTTGTGAATAAAGAATGCTTCCTAGGAAAAGAATAAGGAAAATCAAACTCAGATGCTAATATGTACCATTTGATATTATAACCTTCTAACTTAGACAACATTTACCTAATTTTTCAGCATAAGAACTAAAGAATCTTTGGTTGTACAAACCCATAACTCATTGATAATAATTCAGTCAAAACCTAGGCCATTTCTTAATCTCACTAACACGTGAAAAAAGGGAAAACTAGCCTAGTGTAGAAATAGAGCAATGCATTCTTTGCTATTATAATACAACTTGAAAGTAATTATATATTACAGATTTAATTGCTTAAGGAAGAGAATTGTTGAAATTTTCTTTTAAAAATGCATCCAAAAGGTCTTACATCATTTTATTAAAAAGTAGAGCTTCCATCCTTTTGTTTTATAAAGTTTAGCATATTAGAAAGAAGGTTGTGTATAAATTCTCCTTTTATAGAGACATGTGCCTAAGTGATGATGAATCTCCTATCTTTCCACAGCTTTCTTTTAAATGAATATTAGAGTAATATGTATTCAACATTACTTTGGTCAGTTCAGAGCTATGAATGCTTTATCTCCATTAACCTAACAAACAAGAATTGACAGAGGTAATATGTTCTAAACAAAGAACAAAAAGAGAAAATCCTACATAAAGAAAGAAATTCCCCACTTAGCTGAAAACTAAATTAAAATACTTGGAAGCTCAGGGTACTCTTGATAGAAAGATTTCTTAGTTGAGCAGATTTCTAAATTTGTCTTTGTGTGAATTGGAATTCGTCTCAATTGTTCATCATGCAATTGTATGTGTTTGAGGCTTAAATGAATTCACCTGCATGGTAGGTAAGTATTCAGGACTGTTTTACAGAGGCTTAATGTCTTTGCAAAATTACTTTTTACTTATTTATTTTGTATTTTATTTTCCCCCACTTACATGTAAAAACAATTTTTAATGTTCGTTTTTGAAACTCTGAAAGAGGATTCTGGGAAATGTCAGAGTAAGTCAGAAAATTCTAAGCTCTGGAGATTTTCCCCCACAAAAGAGATAAAATAGCACCTTAGGGCAAACAAAGTCTGAGTGAAAATAAATAAGAATATGGACACAACAGGGGTCTTCCTGGGACAATCAGCAAAGATCAGAAGAAAAATCCCAGGACCAGCTTTGCTCCCCATAAAGAGTAAACACCTCCAGGCTAAGGTCCTAAATAACAACAAGCAGCAAGCCCTGGGGTTAGTTGGTTTGAGAGGCTGCCTCAGCCGCAGTCACAGAAATTTCCTCCCCCACTCCTCATAATTAGGGGAGTTGGGTGTCTGAGCCCTAGAAGATCAAGGCAACCTCTGCTAACAGGGAATGCCAGACCAAGCTGTTCTGGGAAGAGCAGTGCTGGTAATAAGAAGCCAGCACACATCTGTTAAGTACAGAAGCAGTGGGGCAGAAAGTCCCTGGTTGTGGGCATGCAGGATTAATGGAATATAAGATCTTCATCCATTAATAAGCCTATGTGACCATTTGTCTCCTTTTCCTTTGTAACAGGGGCAGTGTTCCCAGGTCTAAAGTTACACAGGGATTTCAATCACAGATGGTTTGTTGCTTTGAGCTCTAGGCCAACTTTGAGCTGTGATACAAAACCAATAAGCCCACCTCCATGTAGTAACAAGGAAATTATAACACAGTATTCTAGCAAGGAACCAAGTCAGCGTGGAACCTTCCTCCCTGCTGGGGCCTCCCTATAAACGATCACAAATCCTAACTGTCTGCTTGCCTCCATTCTCTTCCCCCTTCAGTTCTTTGGTCTCTGAAGCTCCCTGGTTTCCACTCCACTCTCTGCTCTGCACATCTTGGAGTTCTTACTTCTCCTCCTTGCACTGGATTCTGAATTCTTGCTTCTGAGTTCTGATTTCTGAATTATCAGTTCTCAATGTCTGCCTTATGGGTGTATGTACTCTTTTTTAGGGCCTGAGGGCTTCATGCCCAGTCAGCAAAAGGGTATGGGCCTGAAGTTTAGTGCCTAGTAAGTAAAAGCCTTCCTTTTAATCCCTGATTGGAATCACAAAAGTGTAGGCCCACCTCTGATCAAGCCTCCCTTTGTTGGCCCCACCTGAGGACTATTGAATGAGCAGGGAAAGATCTTTAATCACTGATTGGCATCACATTATGGCGTGCTTTTTAATTTCTTCCCTTGTATTTAAGTTCCAATATTTAAATTTATGATATGTTTCTGCTTCATTTCTCTATTCTGTATTTGTGTTCTCGTGTTTGAGTCTAAAATAAAATAAAAAAAAACTCCAAGTTCCAAATTTTCTCCTTCTCTCCCTTCCCAATCCTCCCTCATTGAGAAAGCAAACAATTACACATGGGTTATACATGTGCAGTCATGCAAAACATATCCATAACAGTCATGTTGTGAAAGAAAACATGGACAAAAAAACTCAAGAAAATAAATAAAGAAAAAAATAGTATGTTTCAATCTGGATTCAGACACATCAGTACTTCTTTCTGGGAAAGGATAGTATTTTTTATCATAATTCCTTCAATGTTGCCTTGGCTTGTTGGATTTCTAAGAATAGCTAAGTCATTCACAGCTGATCATCTTACGGTACCGCTGTTACTTTGTACACAGTACATTTTATTTTGCATCAGTCCATGGAAGTCTCTCCAGATTTTTCTGAGAGAATCCTGCTCATCATTTCTTATAGTACAATAGCATTCCATCATAATCACATACCACAACATGTTCAGCCAATTCCCAATTAATGGGAATTGAGGGCTCTCCTCAATTTCTAATTATTTGCCCCCAGGAAAGAGGCGCTATAAATATTTTTGTACATTTGAGTCCTTTTCCTTTCTGTTTTCTTTTTATGTATTTTGGATATAGACCTAGTAGTGGTATTGCTAGATCAAAGAGTATGCATGGCTTTTTAGACCTTCAGACATAGTTCTAACATTGCGCTACAGAATGGTTGAATCAGTTCACAACTCCACCAACATTGCATTAAAGTCTCGTTTTTCCCCACAACTCCTCCAACATTTGTCATTTACCTTTTCTGTCATTTTAGCCAATCTAATAGGTATGAGGTAGTTCCTCAAAATTGTTTTAATTTGCATTTCTCCAAACAATAGTGAGAGTATTTTTTATATGGCTATGGATAGCTTTGATTACTTCATCTGAAAACTGTACATTGATCATTAATCAATTTGGAGAATGACACTTATTTTTTATACATTTGACTCAATTTTCTATAAGTTTCAGAAACAAGGCCTTTATCAGAGAAACTTACTTCAAAATTCTTTTCAAAGTTATAATTGATAATGACATTTCCCACCCTCCTATCCCCACCATTATTCTATTTTATCTCTCCTTTCACCTTGTCCCTTCTCAAAAGTGTTTTGCTTCTGACTACCCTCTCCTCCAATCTGATCTCCCTTCTATTACTCACCCACCCCTCATCACCTTCCCCTCCTAATTTCCTGTAGGGTAAGATAGATTTCTATGCTCATTTGCATGTGTATGTTATTCCCTTTTTGAGCCAGTTCTGATGACAGTAAGGCTCACTCACTCCCCCTCATGTCCTCATTCTTATCCTCCACTATAAAAACTTTTTCTTGACACTTTTATGCCAGATAATTTGTTCCACTCTACCTCTCCCTTTGTTTTCTCCCAGTACATTCCTCTCTCATCCCTTAATTTTATTTTTATATATTATCCCTTCATATTCAATTTACACTTGTGCCCTCTGTCTATATATACAATTTCTAACTACCCTGATAATAATAATATTTTCTCCTCAACCTGGGAACTATGGAATTTGGCTATAATATTCCTGGGATTTCATTTTGGGATCTCTTTCAGATGGGGATCAGGGGATTCTCTCAATTTCTGTTTTACCCTCTGGTTCTAGAATTCCATGGCAGTCTTCCTTGATAAGTTCTTGAAAGATGATGTCTAGGCTCCTTTTTTGATCAAGACCTTCAAGTAGTGCAATAATTTTTAAATTCTGTGTCCTGTATCTATTTTCCAGATCAGATATTTTTCCAATGGGATATTTCACACTGTCTTCTATTTCTTCATCCTTTTGGTCTCTGAATGTTTCTGGATTACTCATAGAGTCATTAGCTTCCATTTGCTCCATTCTAATTTGAAAGAAATTATTTACTTCAGTGAGCTTTTAGACCTCCTTTTCTATTTGGCCAATTCTGCCTTTCAAGACATTCTTCTCCTCATTGACTTTTCGGAACTCTTTTATTATTTGGCCTAGTCTGTTTTCTAATGTGTTATTTTCTTCAGTATTTTCAGTGTGTGCATGTGTGTGTGTGTCTCCTTTATCAAGCCATTGACTCTTTTCTCATGATTTTCTTGCATCACTCCCATTTCTCTTCCCAATTTTTCCTCTGCCTCTCTTACTTAATTTTCAAAATCCTTTTTGAACTCTTCCATGGCCTGCAACCAATTCATATTTTTTCTTGAAGGCTTTGCATGTAGAATCTTTGACTTCATTGTCTTCTTCTGAATGTGTATTTTGATCTTCATTATCACTATAGTAACTTTCTATACTCCAAAGTGGTTTTTGTTTGTTTATTTTTCTGTTATTTGCTCATTTTCCCTGCTTCTTCCTTGACTTTGAACTCTTTCTTAAAGTAGGACTCTGGTTCAAGAGTAGAGTGTGCACTGTCCCAAATTTCATGGCTCTTGTGCAGCCGTTTTCAGAGATACTTCTAGGGACCTGTAAGTTTTCTGTTCTTCCAAAATGATATAGTCTAAGGTGAGGTATTTACTACTCTCCTGGCCTGCTCTATGAGTGACCACAAACACTTTTTTTCTGTCCCAGAGCTGTGAGGAGTGTCCTCCCTCCACTGTGGCTGAAAGATTTGCCATGCTAGTGCCCCTACTTGTCCTGGACCTGGCAACCACAACTGTGACCCAGATCTGAGTATGGGCAAAGGAACAGAGTCCTGCCACAGTGCTATCAAAAAAAACCCCTGTAAGGGGAAACTAGGTGGCACAATGAGTAGAGTGCTGGCCTTGGAGTCAGGAGGACCTGAATTCAAGTCTGGCCTCAGACATGCTTGACATGCTTAATAGCTGTGTGACCTTGAGCAAGTCACTTGGCCCCAGTTGCCCTGCCTTCCTCTTTCCAAAAAAAAGACCCCTGTAAATTCCTTCTGACCTGCTATCTGCATATTGTGAGCTCTGGAAGCAGCCACTGCTGCTGCTGATTCAGTGGGTTGGTAAGCAAAAGGGCTCTTAGCACTTAGTTCAACCAAGTGCCCTTGAAGAGTTTGTCTTTTGTTTCCTTTGAGTGATTCAGTGTATTTCATTGAGTCTTACTAGGTGCTAAGCCCCAGGCCCAAACCCCTATTAGGTGCTAAGCAAATGTGGGCATGAAGCTCCCAGGGTCCTAAGGGGAGGGCTTAGTTTACACATGAGTTTGAGTGACATGTCTGGGACAGCAGGGGCTTTTAGACCACGTGGGTTTAAGTAGCTTCTTTGTGATGATTCTACCTTACGTGGGTGAGCCACATGTGTGACTCACCCCTGACCCTGAAAAAGATATAAAACCAGGGGTTGGCTTTCTATTCTTTGGAGCTCTTACCCACAGCCATGGTGGCATGAGTGACTCTGGGCCAGCCCTTGTTAAGAGCTCCCAGACTGAACCTAGATGTTGGTAACTATGAATCTGTATTTGGTCTGTCTGTCGATGTTTGTAATTTGTTTAGGGCTCTCATTCTTGGTGGCTCAAGGTGATGTGGAGACTCTGGGCAGCTGTAGCTAAGAGCCCTCCAGCTTGTAACCTGGATGCTGAGACTTTGTTAAACTCTGCTAACTATGTATTGGGATTTGAATCAGACAAGGTCTGTCTGTCGATGTTTGTACTTTATTTGTATTTTGCTCTGAAGTTCAGGGTGCTGGTTTTTTCCCCTGAACTAAGTGAATGATATTTGTATGCTGAATTAAAGTAAGCTTGTCAACCCCTTAATGTTGCTTGCCTTACCAAAGCAGATCAAAAGAACCTGTGCTTTTGCAGCGTGTTGGCAGCTTTCTGGGTGGTGGTTGTTGGTGGATCTTACACTTCCACAGAAGCTGCTAGCCGGATTGTTGAAACATTAAGTCATTCCCAAGGCCTACTCCTGGTTTTCTTTGGCTGGGGCTTTGGTGGCATAGCCTGCACTCTATACTCCACTCTCACCCAAGTGTGGCAGACCCTTCCTGCTGACCTTCATAGTTGTCTTTGGTGTCTATGGGCTTAGAGGTCTGGAAACCACCATTGCTTCCACAGATTCACTTGCCCCACAGCCTGCTCTGGGTTTGTTGGGAGCAGCTCTGTGCCGGTGCGGCCTGTGCAGGACTGTATTCCTGTCTCGCTCTGGTTCCACAGACTTTTTCTGTCAACCTTCCAGGTTGTCTTGGGCTGGAAATCTGTTTCACTCTGTCTTTGTGTGGGTTTTGGTGCTCTAAAATTTGTTTAGAGTCATTTTTAAAGGTATTTTGAGGGGCTTGGGAGAGCGCTCAGGGAGTGCTTGCCTTGGCTGTAACTCTAGCATAATTACTTCTTAAGAAGTAAAGTCAAATGAGGAGTAAATTTGAAGAAAAAAGTAAAACTGAAGAAAAAATATGTAATAATTGAAAAGTTTAATCAAGAATTCAATTAATACAATTAGGATGATGTGTTTGTCCTTCATTTTTGAAGAGGACCATGGCATCAGGGATTTGAGTGAGGGAGGGCTGTGCAAGGTCCCCAGCCTCACTTTTTACCCCAGGGCCATCTGGATCCAGTGACCAGATATTCATCAGGACAACGGGCCCGTGATAAAATGGGAGACCCTGCCCCTTTTGGGCTCATGCCTTTTCATGTACTCACTTAGAGTGAGGTAAAGCCAATTCAGTAAATAGACCTCTTTAAGAAGTGAGTCAATGGATGGCCCCTTTAATAAGAAAAAAAGAAAAAAAGTCAAGCTGAGAGGGGAAGATTCTCAGGATTGCTGTTGATGGTGATGATAGCATTATGTTGCACTTAATAATTCACAAAGATTTTTAAATATGTTGTCTCACTTGACCCTCACAAATTTCTTATGAACTATGGGCTATTATTATCCCCATTTTATAGCTGAGAAAACAGAGACCCAGAGACACAAATTTATCTGATTTTTAAATTTCTTCTCTATATATGTTGATAGTGTAACTTAGAATAAATTAAGTTGACCACTCATATTCTAATTCAGTTTGCACTGGTACTTATGATGGTGTGTGAGACGGGCAAAATATTTCAGCATTGACATGTTTCTCTGTGGATAAATATGGATAAAAGCAAATATCTATTTGAGCTTTAAGACCATTGTCCTACTGATTTAGTCTTTGAAAGTAAGAGAATTACTTAGCAGAAGACTGTGTCAGGGACAAAGGATAGAGAGTTAGAGATTCATCTCTCTCTTGAATTTGTAAGCAGTAGCACATGGTTATTATGATAACTTCAAAGATCAATTATTCTTTCAGAAACAGCCTCCCTTGAAATTCTTTATCTCCACCTCTTTCTATATTTCCTTGCTGTTCAGTCTCAAGAAGTTATTTGTGATCTCAGCTGTGCTCTAATAGAAACAGATGTAGTTAAGCCAACCTACTAATATTACTGATGATCTGTAACATTTAGTAAGAAACCTGTCAGACATCAGAGCTGAGTAATTTATGAAAACTATACTGTGGAATTTTGAGGGTTTTTTCCATAAGGATGATGTTTAAGTGATTTTCTGATTAGAAACCTGGAATCCTCTCCAAAAAGAACCTTTTTCCTTTTTGCTATTAGTGTCTAGCAATGAATTGGAGCTTCTGAAGCATTTACTGCCATTCAGAAATCTCACTGAAGTGGCTCTTAATTTAACCAAGAAGATGACTTGCTGCAGGCAGTATGGAGGTCTAATATTTTTTTACAGATTGAGAGACTCGCTAGACAGTAAATGGAGAAATTACTTGGTTTTAGAAGATCTTGCTGCTTCCTTCGAAGAGATCCTGAGTAATGCACCACTTCCCAAGTGCCAGGCAAAGCTAATGAAAGGTAGGGTGCTAACCTTACTTCAAAACAGGAACTTTTGTACATATTGCAGGAGGAAAAGAGTAATGAACCAAGCTCCATTTTTCCACTTACCACCAGTATCCATGTCCAGCAAAGGTTAATGGTGTTCTTTAAAAAACCTTTCAAAGTTGAAAAGATTTTAATTCTCCCATTCCCATTTCCCTCTTTTGAGGGTGGCTCTTTCTTATAAAATCACTTCTTTTTTCTTGATGTTTACTTTTCTGTCATCTGTGTTAATACAAATAACCATCAGCCCATTTATTCAGAGACATATAGTAGGCACATGCCTTCAGATAATATAATTTTATCAGCATGAATCTTCAAAAGTTTTGCAGAAGTAGCTCAAGGCACAAAATAAAACCAGGCTTTCTAATAGTGGTGGTTGTTGTTTAGTAATTTCTGTCATGTCTGACTCTTCATGGCATTCTTTGTAAAGATACTGAAGTGGTTTGCCCTTTTCTTCTCCAGCTCCTTTTCAAGACAAGGATATGGAGGAAAACAGGAATAAATGACTAGCTCACTGTCACAAAGCCAGTATGTATGTGAGGCCAGTTTTGAACTCAAGAAGAAAAATCTTCCTGAGTCCAGGGCTGGAATTCTATTCAGTGTGCCACCTAACTGCTCCTCTCTAATGGTACAGAGCTTCTGATTAAAAGCTTGCAGGTTTGGATTAATTGCAATGGAAGTGTTAATATGAAAATAGATGTGACAAAAAAGAATTAAAATGTTCATGCTTCGCCATCTATTTCTCTTTCATGTAGCTTTCTTTTACTACGTTCTCCATGAGAGGAAATGAAATAAACTATTAATAATTTCTCCAAAAAGTCTCTGTTTATATAAATGAATGTAGTGGGAGTAAAGGGATAGCATGGTGGAGTAGAAAGGAATATCAGCTTGTAAATTCATAAAAAAGAGCTAAGACTGGTAGTCTTGGTTTCTCTTTCACTTTAAAGTGCTGAGTTAGTAGAGTTGTTGTTGTTTTCGTTGCCATTGTTGTTTTTGTCCTTTCTCAAAAAAGGACCAATGACACCAGAAAGGTGATGTCTTGACTTGCAACTGAATTGGATTTAAGTGAGGCAGGGCTGGGCAAAGCCATCAACCTCACTGTCTCTTCCAAAGTTGCCTGGGTACAGCAGCAAGACATAGTTCATGAAGACTGGAGATGACATTGGACGCAGTGGGATAACTTGGCCTTTTTAAACTAAAGTCTTTCCCAGGTCTCAGTTTGTCTGAGGCAACACTCATTCAGTCATTTAAGGATTGGTAAGAAATGAGGCAAAAGATTGCCTCTTTTACCTGATAAAAAAATATCAGTCTGGGAGGGAAAGACCCTCAGAGGTTCTGGCCAGAATAGAAACAATTACTATTTACATTCATTCTGAAAACAAAACCCAAACAATGACCAACTGAGGCTTGGGTTGGGACCCATTATTGGTCAATCACTGAGAGCCAGAGTGATTTGGGTTTAAGGCATAATCAAGTATTTCCATTTGAATCCCAATGGACTTTATCAAAGCTTGGTTTTCTAGAGTTCTATTTCAAAAAAATTATAATCTTTTGGGCAAAGCACCCACAGGTAAGAGTATAATTCCCCATGGGGAAGGAGGGAGAAAGTAAAGGATGGAGCACAGAGGGAGGAAAGTAGGCAAAAAGGGGGGGGGGGGAGAAGTAAAAAGTTTGAAGAAAGGAAGCAGGATTTCCCAAACAGAACTGACCAGTTGAATCCCCAGTGGGACAGCTACCACTAATCATCGAAGAGATTAAAAGAGAGATTCCTGGGTTAAGGAAGTTGGTATACTGGATTTCTTTATTTTTATTTTTCATTAATTGTTTTTGTATTAACATTTTTATTTGAACTTTTAAGTTCCAAATTCTATCCCTCCCTCCATCCTTCCCCTCCCCTTCTCTGAGATGGTAAGAAACCAGATGTAGCTTATATATGTGAAATTATGTAAAACATTTCCATATTATTTGTTTTGTACAGGAAGACTTGAATAAAAGGAAAAAAAGAAAGAAAGTAAAAAATAGTATTCTTCAATCTATATTAAAATATTATCAGTTCTTTCTCTGGAGGTGGATATTATGCTTAATCATTGGTCCTTTGGGATTGTCTTGGATCATTATATTGCTGAGAAAAGCTAAGTCATTCACAATTCTTCATCAAACAACATTGCTGTCACTGCATACAACATTCTCCTCATTCTGTTCACTTCACTATACATTGGTTCATTTAAGTCTTTCCAAGTTTTTTATGAAATCACTCTGCTTGTCATTTCTTTTTTTAAGATTTTTTTTGTATTTTTAGTTTACAACACTCAGTTCCACAGGTTTTTGAGTTCCAAATTTTTCCCCCTCTTCCCTCCCCCTCCCCCCAAGATGGCATGGAATACAATATGTTCTACTTGTACCTTTGCATTAAACATATTTACACAATAGTCAAACTGTAAGGAAGAACCATGACCAATGGAGTAGATCATGAGAAAGAAGAAACAAAGCCAAAAAAAAAGATATAGAAAAAAAGAGAATAGATAGTTTCAATCCACATTCAGAGTCTATAATTCTTCATCTAGATGTAGAGAGCTCTTTCCATCATGAGACCTTTGAATCTTATATTGCTGAGAAGAGCCAAGTCCATCAAAGTTAGTTATCACAGAATCAATATGTCTGTGATTGTGTAAAATGTTCTCCTGGTTCTGTTCCTCTCACTAAGCATCATATCATGTAGTTCTTTCCAGGTTATTATGAAGTTTGTATCTTCCACATTTCTTATAGCACAACAGTATTCCATTATATTCATATACCACAACTTGTTTAGACATTTCCCAGTTGATGGGCATCCCCTTGATTTCCAATTTTTTGCTACCACAAAAAAGAGCTGCTATAAATATTTTTGCATATATGGGTCCCTTTTCCCCTTGTGTGATCTCTTTAGGATACAGCCCTAGAAGTGGTATTGCTGGGTCAAAGGTATGCCCATTTTATAGCCCTTTGGGCATAGTTCCAAATGCAATAACACTCTATTAAAATCATATACCACAAGCTGTTTAGCCATTCACCAGTTAATGGGCAACCCTTTGATTCCCAAATCTTAGCCTCCACAAAAAGAGCTGCTATAAATATTTTTGTACAAATTGGTCTTTTTCCCTTTTGTTGGACATCTTTAGGATATAGACCTAGCAGAGGTATTGCTGGATCAAAAAATACACACACTATTATAGCTCTTTGGTTAGTTCCAAATTGATCTCCAAAATGGTTGAATCAGTTCACAGATACACCAAAAGTGTGTTAGTGTCCCAGTTTTCCCACATCCCCTCCAACATCCAACATTTTCTTCATTGGCATATAAACCAATCTGATAGGTATGAGATGGCACTTCAGAGTTTTTAAATTTATATTTCTCTAATCAACACTGGTTTACAGCATTTTTCATATGACTATAGATGGCTTTCATTTCTTCATCTGAAACTCACCTTTTCATATCCTTAGACCATTTATCAGTTGGGGAATGGTTTGTACTTTTATAAATTTGACACCATCCTCTATATATTTGAGAAATGAGGCCCTTATCAGAGACACTTGCTGTTTTAAATATTGTTTCCCAAGTTTCTGCTTTCCTTCTAATATTACCTGTGTTGATTTTGTTTGTATGAATCTTTTCAATTTAATATGATCAAAATTATTTATTTCTCATTGTGTAATGTTCTCTATCTCTTAGCTCTTCTCTTGTTTGCTTAATAATTCTGTCTCTCTCTCTCTCTCTCTCTCTCTCTCTCTCTCTCTCTCTATATATATATATATATATATATATATATATATATATATATACATATATATGCATAACTGATGGGTAAACTAATCCTTGCTCTTCTAATTTGATCCATTACTTGTCTACTGTACCTTTTAGAAAGATGTGCTTTCCTACCTTATCTCTTTTAATCAGATCAATTTTTCCTTTTACTTTATCTAAGGTCAGGATTTCTACCCCTGGTTTTGTGTTTTTATTTTTGTTTTGTTTTACTTCAGCTGAAGCATAATAGATTCTGTTCCAGCCCCTTAATCTTTACTCTGTGTGTGACTCTACAATTCAGCTGTGTTCCTTTTATGTAACCCATTGTTGGATTATGGTTTTTGATCTACTCTGCTATCCTTTTCTCTTTTGTGGTAGAATTCATCCCATTCACATTCATTTATGATTACTACCTGTGTATTTCCTTCCATCCTATTTTTTCCTTCTGTTTGTCCTTTCTCTACATTCACCCTTTTCCACCTCACCAGTGTTTACTTCCATCCACCATCTCCCCTCATCTGCCTTCCTTTCTGTCAGTCCACACCCCCATCCCCCTTAATTTAATTTCCTCCCTTCCTACTTCCCTGTTGGGTAGGAAAGATTTATATATTCATCTGATTGTGCATATTATTCCCTCTTTTAGCCAATACTAATGAGAATAGCATTCAAAATATAATTCCATAATAATATGCCCTAGAAGTGTATGCCACATTTAGAATTACCCATTGCCCTCCCTCTTATGATCTCCTCCATTGTAATAGTTCTTTCTAGCCTCTTCATGTGAGATAATATGCCCTATTCGACTTCTCCCTTCATCCTACACCCATTGTAGTCCTCTTTCTCATCCAGTAATTTTTTTTTATGCCATGACTTCAAGTTAACCCTATACTCATACTCTCTCTCTATGAATATTCCTTCTCCCGGTGCTATCAGTGATAAAATTTTTAAGTGGTACAATCATCATCTTCCCCTGTAGGGATGTAAACAGTTGAGCTCTAATAAATCCCTTATGTTCTCTTTTCTCTTTCTTCCTGTTTATGCTTCTCTTGGGTCTTGATACTGGAGATCAAATTTTTGGCTTAGTACTGGTCTCCTCCTTATGAAGGTTTGAAATCTATTTCATTGAATGACCATTTTTTTTTCTCTTGATGTGTACTGCTTACTTTTCCTGGGTAAGTGATTCTTGGTTGTTTTCCTAGATTCTTTGCCTTCTGGAATATCATGTCCCATAACCTCCAAACCTTTAATGTTGCAGCTGTCACATCCTGTGTGATCATGATTTTGACTCCCAGATATTTGAATTGTTTCTTTCTGGCTACTCATAGTATGTTTCCCTGACCTGATAGTACTGAAATTTGCCTGCAATGTTCCTTGGTGTTTTTATTTTGGGATCTCTTTGCTGAGGTAATCAGTGGATTCTTTCAATGCCTCTTTGGCTGTCTAGTTCCAGGACATCAGGGCAGTTTTCCTTGATAATTACTTGAAAGATGAAGTCCAGGTCCTCCTTTTGATTATGGGTTTTAGGTAGTCCAATAATTTTAATATTGTCTCTCCTGGATCTATTTTCCAGGTAAGTTGTTTTTTTCCATGATATATTTCACATGTTCTTCCATTTTTTTCCCCATTTAAATTTTTTTAATTGATTTCTTATGTCTCATAGAATCATTAGCTTCCACTTGCCCAATTCTAACTCTTAAAGTGTTGTGTTATTCAATTAGCTTTTGTTCTTTCTTTTCCATTTGGCCAATTGTACTCTTTAAGGAGTTGTTTGCTTCGGTTAATTTTTGTATCTCCTTTTCCATTTGATCAATTCTACCTTTTAAGAAGTTTTCCAGAGTGTTAACTCTTTTGTCATAATTCTCTTGCATAATTCTCATTTCTTTTTCCAATTTTACTTCTACCTCTCTTATATGATTTTTAAGCTCTTTTTTGAGCTCTTCCATGAGATCATCCTGGGCTTGAGACCACTTTCCATTTTCCTTTGGGGTTCTGCCTTTAGGTGTTTTTACATTGTTTTCTTCTTCTGAGTTTGCATCTCGGTATTCCCTGTCACCATAATGACTTTTCATGGTTAGATTCTTTTTTGTTTGTTTGTTTTTCATTTTTTGGCCTTTTTTCCTTTCCTTTTGTACTTCCTTTTCTATTTGGAGAATTCCGTTTTTAGGGAGTTATTTTCCCTGGTGAATTTCATATATCCTTTCCCGTGCTATTGACTCTTTTTTTTTAAATGATTCTCATGCATCACTCTCATTTATCTTTCCATTTCCCCCCCTACTTCTTTAATTTCTTTTTTTGAAATCCTTTTTAAGTGCTTCCAGGAATTGTTTTTGGGCCTGAGACCAAATTACATTTTTGTTTGAGGCTTCCCTTGTTCCAATTTTGGCACTACTGTCCTCTTCTAGATTGTACCTTGATCCTTCCTGTCACCATAGTAACTTTCTACAATCAAGTTGTTTCATTGATTTTTTTGTTTATTTTTTCTGCTTTTTTGTGACTTTGTATTCATATGTGAGAGTTGGGCTCTGGTCCTACACTGTACCAGCTTTTTATGCTAGGCCTCAGGGTCTTACTGCTGGCTTTCACTGGGCTTTAGGGCTTAGCCATTTGCTTTCACTGAAGGGTAGGCTTCCCTTATGGCTTGTAGTGAGGGGTGGGCTGTCCCTTTAGACCTCCTCTGGGTGTGGGGTGTCAGCTCTTGTCCTGCCTTATAGGTGGGGTCCTGCTACTGGGTTTCTATGGTAACAGTCTTTCTGGAGGCTGGCCCTGGTGGAGGGATCTTCTTGCTGGTTTGCCCCAGAGGTGGGGCCCTCTTGCTGAGTTACTATGGAAACAGGGTCTCTCTACTGGCAGGCCCTGGGTCTGGATTTCAGGGCTGGTGGCTTGTCCTAAGGTGTAATCATTGGGGTGGGGCCTTGTTGCACTGCATAGACTGTTCCCTTGCCTATGATGCTGCTGGTTTGCAAGAGGGGCCTCACTGGAAGATTACCCCATGCTTAGAGCCTTGCTGCCGGCCTCTGCTGTGAGACTGGCTGCTGCTGCTGTGGCTCTTGGACCTCACTGCCCTCCTACCCCAGTAAGATAGACCTTTCCTGTCATGCTGGTAAGCTGCTTCCCTGCCCCTAGAACAAGTCTGAGGCAGTTTTCTAGTTGTTTTGAGGGAAATTTGGGAGGCCTTCAAAGGGTCTCTTCTTAACCCTGCCACCCTGGCACCAGAAGTGTATGCCACATTTAGAAGTACTAATGGAGGTGAAAGTAGAGCTATTCAAAAAGGATGTGACTTGGCCACTACTGATCTTCTCTATTTCTGAGATAGTAATCCCTCATAAAATGAAAGTAGAAAGTGGAAGCATCTGATCTGGGCACTAGTAGAAGGGGAAATGAGACTATTAACAAAGAAGAGTCATGGAAACACAAAGGCCTTGCCCTAAATGAGATAGTAATCCACTATACTTAAGGCATATGGCCTTTGGTGTGGGGTGGTACTGAGAATACTTTAGAGGCCTTCTGGCCCCTTCTTTCCAAGAAGCCTTGAAAAAAATTGTGCATTTCTTAAAGAAGATGAAGTAGAAGCTTTCAAGTAGATAGGTCATGAAACAACTCTAGCTTCTTGCTGTGTCATCTCTATCCTCACCTGACCATAAATGGTTTTATTCTCTTCTATAACTCAGTAGTGGGTAGAGTAGCTGGAAATAAGGAGGGGTTATGGAGAATGACAAGAATTTTGTGAAGAGTCCTGCAGGAATAAGAACTTAAATAGTGACTTTTGGACTTGTAGACATCTTTGGTAACTCTCAGGGTTCTTGAACCAAAGATGCTAGCCAACTGGCAGATGCTACCTGCCAAGAAGGATGATTATTTCTTTCTTACATTAATAACAAGTGATTAATTGAGATTAAGGTTTTCCCTTTCTATTTCTTCATTTAGAAATAAACCCTGGTATGTTATTCAACCAGTCTCTGAAGGATATTACTGATAGATGACATTGCCCAAAAGATGCATACTTGGGTGGAACCCCACCCAAACAAGAGAATCTGATCTAGGTGAATTCCAGCCTATTGTATTCTACTCAGAAAGGCTTGGGTGGAGGTAGATCACTTTGTCTGTATTGCCCAAAGTGGGGATGGTCTGGGTAGAGATGTGTAAGAGTGACAAAATCAAAGTCTGTCCATCCTCCCTCCCCCACCCCTCACCCCCCCACCCCCATCCCTCATCAGAATAGGTCTACCTCTCATTTTAATATTCATTGTCTCATTAATTAGTAACCAATCAGAGTTGATTTTTGCCTGTTGGGAACACTTACTCTTCTAAGGAAAGCATCAAGAACCTTCCATGAGGGTTCTTTACTTTAAGCAAGATGGTCAATGGCCATTTTATTAATTATCTGCTAGCCATAATTACTAAAATTAATTACACAGAAATAACATCTCTAAAACTTTTCATTCATCACATAACAGAGGACTCTCAATCTCAACAAGAAGTAACAGTGGACCCCAGAGAAGGTGTATTGAGTCCAGTTGGAGACACTCATCTCTTGTGTCAAGCAGCTTATTCAGTAAACTCTGATTATTACCACCACCTTCCCAGTTCTAAGCAGATATGTTCTAGTTTAACCTTTGAGCTCATGTTTGGGAACTCAAAGGGGAAAATGATAAATAATGAAAAAAAAGTGTTATAACTAGCACAGCTATTGTTGTGGCTGGAGGATGCAGGGGGAGCCTCATTTCAAAGGACCTGGATTCAAATCCCCTCCCTGTCACTCTGTCAGTTGCTTAAATGAAGTCATGTAACCTCTGGGGTCTTAATTTCCTCATTTCTACAATAAGAGAATTGGGCTAGATGATCAAAAAAGATTTCCAGCTTTAAGTCTGTTTGTTAAGCTTCAGTTTGTGCTGGAGGAAATGTAGGCCAAGTATACCAACAAATATATATTTGTGTGGAAAATAGTAATAATAGTACTTATATGACACTTGAAGCTTTACCAGGTACTTTCAGCATGTTATTTCATTTTACCTTCATAACATACCTATGAGGTAATTATTATTATTCTTCCCAATTTATTAATGAGGAAACTAAGGCTAAGAGGTTAACTGATTTCCCCAGTGTTATATAGCTAGAAAGAGTCTGAAGAAGCATTTTATCTCATGTCTTCCACATGCAGTGTCCAACACTGGATATTATGCTATCTAGTGGTTTCCCCTAAAATGGAGAGTATGTGCAAAGTTAAATAATAAAGTAGATCCCTGAAATTTTTAAATAAGAAGCTTCAGAAAATAATAATCATAATAATCAGTATAATCTGATCACTGTCATTCAACAAGATTTATAAGTTCAATATCCTATGACCTTGGACTACGTTATGGGAGGCACCAGGCCTGCCCATCAGAGCATATGTTAACATCCAGCTGCCATGTTAGCAGTGAGGCCAGCACATTAACACTTAGAATAAAGATTCATGAAAATAAATAATCAAATAAAATAATCTCATATATATGGGAAGAGGGAGGAGTTGACACAAAATATAATATGAGGAAATACAATCAAATGTTACACTAGAAAATTTTTGAATAAGTTCTAATTTTCTAATAAGTGTTTTATAACTGGCACATTACACTATACCAATCAACTGTAAAGAACTTCTGGAATAATTTAGATTTCACTATAATTCTCTTATACAGAATTTCATATAGGCTACTTCTGCCCTCATGGACTTTTCTCTTTTTCTATGGCTTCAGTTGTCACCAAATACTCCTGAATTTTCTGTCCATAGGCCTCACTTTTCTTCATTTTTGTAGTCAGTTTTTCCCTTTCCTTCATATTACTATATTTTTTATTTATTTAGGATTTTATTTTACACATTCACATGTAAACACAATTTTTAACATTTGTTTTTCAGACGTTGAGTTCCACATTCTCTCACTTCTTCCCTTCCTACTTCTATCCTCTCATGGAGAAGGCAAGCAATTCGATATAGGTTTGCATGTGTAGTCATGCAAAACATTTCCAAAATAATCATGTTGTGAAAGAAAACGTAGACAGAAAAAAAAACTCAAGGAAAATAAAGAAAGTATACAATCTATGCTTCAATCTGTGTTCAGATACCATCCATTCTTTCACTGGGAAAGAATAGCATTTTTTATAATAAGTCCTTCAGAGTTGTCTTAGACCATGGTGTTGCTGAGAATAGCTAAGTCATTCTTGGCTGATCATCTTACAATATTACTGTTACTTTGTATACAGTACATTTTACTTTATTTTAGGTTATGTAAATCTTTCAAGGTTTTCTCTGAGAACATCCTTCTCATCATTTCTTATAGAACAATAGTATAGCACAGTAGTCTGAGCATCCTTCCAAATTCCAGTTCTTTGCCCCCTGAAAAGAGCTGCTATAAATATTTTTGTGTATGCAGGTCCTTTTCATTTTCCTTTTTTATCTCTTTTGGGATACAGAACTAGTAGTTCTACTGCTAGCCTTCTATACATAGCTCCAAATTTCCCTACAGAATACATGAGCCAGTTCACAATTCCAAAGCCCACTAATTTCTCATTTTCCCCACATCCCATCCACCATGTATCATTTTCCTTTTCTGTCCCATTAGCCAATCTAATAGGTACCAACATACTGCTCAGAAATGTTTTAATTTACATTTCTCCAAGCAGTAGTGAGTTATATATTTTTAATACAGCTTTGATTACTTCATCTGAAAACAGTTCATATTTTTTATCATTTGTCAATTGGGGACTAGCTCTTCTTTTTTTATAAATTTGACTCAGTTCTCTATATGTTTGAGAAATGAAGGCTTTATTTGAGAAACATGCTTCATTTTTTCCACCATTACTATTGTTAACTGCATTTCCCTCCATCCTATCCCATCCCCAATTATTAGATTCTCTCTCTCTTTTCACACTGTCCTTCCACAAAAGTGTTTTGCTTCTGACAACCCACTCCGCCAATCTGCCCTCCCTTCTATCATCCCTCCTTCTCTTATTCTCTTCACCTCCTATTTTCCTACAGTGTAAGATAGTTTCTGTACCCAATTGAATGTGCATGTTATTCCCTCTTTGAGCCAATTCTGATGAGAGCAAGGTTCACTCACTCCCCCTCATGTCCACCCTCTTCCCCTGTAGTATAAAAGCTTTTACTTGCCCCTTTTGTGAGATAATTTACCCCATTCTGCCTCTCCCTTCTCTTTCCCTCAGTACATTCCTCTGTCACCCATTAATTTTATTTTTTGAGATATTATCCCTTCATATTCAACTTATACCTCTGCCCTCTATTTATGTATAATCCTTCTATCTGCCTTAATAATGAGTATTATTCAGAGTTATCAATATCATCTTCCTATGTAGGAATGCAAACAGTTTAACCTCATTAAGTAACTTGTGATATCCCTCTCCTTTTTATCTTTTTATATTTCTCTTGAATCTTGTATTTGAAAGTCAAAATTTCTAATCAGCTCTAGTCTTTTCGTCAAGAAAGCCTAAAAGTCCTCTATCTCATTTAATATCCCCTTTTTCCCCTGAAGAATTAAAGTTGGTGCTGCTGCAGTGGGTGATTCTTGATTGTAATCCTAGATCCTTTGTCCTCCAGAATATCATATTCCAAGTTTTTATATCTTTTAATGTAGAAGCTGCTAAAACTTGTGTTATCCTGGCTGTGACTCCACCATACTTGAATTGTTGCTTTCTGGCTGCTTGTGATATTTTTTCTTGACCTAGGAACTCTTGAATTTGGCCATAAAATTCCTGAATGTTTTTATTTTGGGATCACTTTCAGTAAGCAGTCAGTGGATTCTTTCAATTTCTATTTTACCCTCTGGTTCTAGAATGTCAAGGTAGTTTTCGTTGACAATTTCTTGAACAATGATGTCTAGTCTCTTTTTTTGATTATGGGTTTTAGGTAGTTCAATAATTTTAAATTTATCTCTCCTGGATCTATTTTCCAGGACAGTTGTTTTTTCCAATGAGATATTTCATATTGTTTCCTATTTTTTTATCTTTTTAGTGTTCTTTGAATGTTTCTTGATTTCTCATAATTAGCTCCCATTTCCACCATTCTAATATTTAAGGAATTATTTACTTCAATGAGCTTTTGGACTTCCTTTTCCATTTGGCCAATTCTACTTTTTAAGGCATTTTCCTCCTCGTTGGCTCTTTGTACCCCATTTTCTATTTGGCCTACTCTCTTTTTTAAGGTGCTATCTTTTTCAGAATTTTTTTTGTGTTTCCTTTACCAAACTGTTGATTTGTTTTTCATGACTTTCTTGTGTCACTCCCATTTCTCTTCCCAATTTTTCTTCTGAATCCCTTACTGGTTTTTTTTAAAATGCTTTCTGAGCTCTTCCACGACCTGAGACCTATTCATATTTTTCTTGGAGACTTTGGATATAGGAGGCTTTACTTTGTTATCTTCTTCTGGGTATGGGTTTTGATGCTGCTTGTCACCATAGTAACTTTCTGTGGTCAGAATTTTCTTCCATTCTTGGCTCATTTTCCCAGCCTATTACTTGACTTTTAACTATTTTTTAAAGTAGGGCTCTGTTTTCAGGGTTGAAGTCACACTGTCTCAAGCTTCAGGGATTTTGTGAAGCTGTTTTCAGAGATACTTTTATGGACCTGTAAGTTTTGAGTTCTTCCAAAAAAGTCTGATCTAAGGAGATGTATTTACTACTCTCCTGGCCTGTGCTCTGGTCTGTGAGTGGACACAAGTACTTTTTTCTGCCCTGGAAGTGTGATGAGAGTCCATGTTCTGTTTTGGCCTCAAGCTCTCATCTATTGATGCTCTTTACCCTAAGACTGCCATCTAGAATTTAGACCTGAATTTGATTATGGACAAAGAAATAGTATCCTGCCTCAGTGCTAATAAAAAGATGCTTATAATCTCCTTCTGAACAATTGTTTGATACCCTCAGTATCTGTAGTCTGAAAGCTCCAGAAGCAAACACTGCTTTTGCTGATTCAGTGGCTCACAATGTCTGTTCCTGGTTTACTGAGGCTGGGCTATGCTGGTGCCACCTGGACTGGACTGTGCTCCTCTCCCACCCTGATAAAAATAGACCTTTTCTGCCATCCCTCCAAGTTTTCTTGGGCTGGAAAATGGTTTCACTCCATCTTTTTGTGGGTTCTGTTGCTCTAGATTTACAGTAATTATTACAAGGTATTTGGAGGGGTTTGGAGTGAAAAATCACTCAAGTGAGTCTCTGCCTTTGATCCACCATCTTGTCTCTGCCTCCCTGGAAACTAGTCAGAATTTTTTTTCAAAGACCTGTTTTGCCTAACCCTTTCCACTAGCACAAATTACTTCTTTGATGTTGTACCTTATGTAAGGGCTGTGTTTAAAATATTTACAAGAATGTCATATAATTTTTTTAAAAAAATCTGAATGCTCTATTAATATTATTATATACATTTTGCTACCTCACATTCTTACTTAAGTTTAAAAGGGGTTATTTTAGATATCACACAATGGTATCTCTATTTCTAATTAAAATGAAACTCCTATGACATGAGTGGTAGACTAACAACTCTATTAAAAGCCAGTTGTTATATCAGGTTTGCCCCAAATTCATTTAACACATTCAAAAACCTTTAATAAATATGTAACTTGACCCATGGTATGTCTACATCCACATAATTATCAAACAGTTATAGTGGAGTCCTATTGGCAGCTACAATAAACTTATAATAACTGAATAAGTCCTACTACTGCAATACGTTTAACTGTCCCCTTTGCAAGATAAAATTCAGAAACACTAAATTGATTCTGTTATATGTAGTAGATAATCAATATCAAAGTGACTTTATAACACAGTTTGAGTAATGAAGAAGTGGAACAGTTTTTCCAGATTAATTTTAAACTCATGGTTCTAAATGATTAGGTAAACTCAGAAAATCCCACTTTCTCAGAAACCCCTACCCCTCGGACCCTTTCCTCTCACTGTCTGTAGAGGATGAAGGATGGATACTGGAGAGCTCCTCTCTGATGCACCACAACTTAAGGAAAGTGCTTATGAAATTCTCCTTATCATTTCCTATCCATCTGCTTTCCTGGTCTTCATCATCTCCAGAAACTCATCAACATGAAACATGAAATCAGTTTAGAAATTTATACTTTCTCAGATCATTCCCCACCATTCTCTACAACCCCATGAACATATGCTTGGCAATCTCCCCACCTTCCTACTCTAACTTTTCTTTTCAGGTATTGTCTCCCTCATTGAATTTTAAGCTCCTTGAGGGCAGGGAATGCCATGTCTTTCTTTATATCCCCAGAGTGTATAACCCTGCATGGCACATATTAAGAATTTAATCAATGTTTATTGAATCTGACTCTGACTCCAGATGTCAGTTGGATGTGTGAACTTTGTCATAAGAATAGACATATTTGAGATCACAGGATAATTTTCTCACATATAATAAAATTTTAAAAAAGCAATGAAACGACCTAGTACCACTCAGTATATGAAACATTTAATCTCTCTATTTAAGCCAACAATTCACATGCCTTCTGATATTTTGCAATGACAGGAACATGAGGCTATTAGTCCATTAAAAAAAGTTCACCTTACTTTGTGACTAATGCATCACTTTGTTTAATCACTTAGAACAGTAAAATTTCCACAGACACAAAATAGTACATCTGTCTGAATCTCTTCTATCTATAAAAATGAAAATCTCTAGGAGCATTTTCCAGATACATGTACTATTGTATTTTTACCTTTCACTTAATTCTTTTAAGGCCAGCTTTATACTGCTAAATGAGACATTATGTATCTAAATGTAGTTCTTAATTTGCCTAGAACTCATGTGAGCAGTTAGCTTCTAATATCGAACACACTATCTCTGCCCACCGCTGAGTTCAATAGAGGGATAAATTGTAACAAAAGCATCAGAACAGAACAGCCTAATGAGGTTCACTTTTACTTTTATTGTTCTATTTTATATAAGAAACAGGGTCGACAATTGAGAACAATAAGTCTTTTTAAGTGGAGAGGCTGTTAAAGCTATTTTAGAATTTTCTTATAACTTGTACCTCAAGAAATGCCTGTGTGATCAGAACAAGTCTCTAGTGTAACTATTATTATCATTGTGACTACAAAGCTTATGTGAATAATAAAGTAACTCATGAATGTACAGATTCTATTGGTCAAGTACATTATATTCAACATAGTAACATATTGTATTTCACTTTATTCCAAAGTTTTAGAAAATGGAGCATTCTGGTTAAGTAAATATAAATATTAATCACAAGAAAGTGATTATCATTTTTAAGATATTACCAGTTTTCAAAGAATTAGAACATAATAAGGGACACTGAACACTAACATTTAATTTAATAACATTTTGTTTTTCTTTAGTTATTCTTAGAATATTGTACTGGCTTACAGCAGCATGCATACATTATTTGTGTGCACATACACAAGCAAAATGCACACATACATAGTGCTCTGTGGCAATGCAATTATATGCTATATATACAAGTGCATATACACACATATATATGTACAGAGATATATTATCATTTGTACATTTATTTATATTCTGTCATGTCTGAATCTTTGTGACCCAGTTTGGGATTTTCTTGGTAAAGATACTGGAGTGGTTTGTCATTTCCTTCTCCAGCTTCTTTTACACATGAGGGACAGAGGCAAACGGGATTAGGTGACTTGCTCAGGGTCTCACCACTAGTAAGCATCTGAGGCTGAATTTGAAATCAGAAAGCTGAGTCTTCCTGACTCCAGGTCTGGGACTCTATCCACTGTACAACCTAGCTGTCCCTATTCATTTCTAAAAAATACACAAATGCATGCAAAAATATACATATAATAAACTGAAATGAATCTCTACTAACCCTTTGAAACACTTTATTATTTTTCTTCACAATTCAATGATAGTTTGCAAATTGATTCTTGACACACACACATACATAAACACACATATATGTGTATATACATATATAGATTATAACGAAATGGTAGTCATTATAGAAGTTTTGAGATGACAGGAGTTAGGGAGGGCTCAGAGATACAAGTGATGCTTTTATCACTGTTATTTAATGTTTTCATGTTTTTAAAAGAATGTATTGAGGAAAGAAAAAATATAGAACTAAAAATTGGTTAAAATATGATGTCTGTGAATAGGATTTAGATTTGTAGGCCTTAGCTTAAAATGTAAGGATGATGTGTTCTTGGCAACAGATGGAGGGAATTAATCAAAGACCATATAATATATCTCTGTCTTTAACTTTCTCTATCTCTATATCTACACTTAAAATTACATCTGCGTCTATCTATATCTATATCTTCATCTATATCCATATCTATATTTATACCCATATCAATGCCTATATCCACATATCTATAGCAATATGGATATAACTATATAGCTAGATACACACATGGCTATATATACATATATATATACACATACATATATATACATACACATGCATGCATACATATATACATATACACATGTATATGTGTATGCATAGATACATAAGCGTATACACACACACATGCATACATACACATACAATGAGACATGTTGGCCCAAATACTTTGTATGTGTATACACACATTTATGTATACACTTACATATGTAGAGGTAGTATGTGTGTATATACATATATATACACACAAATGCATGGTTAAGTATGCAAATAAATTTGTATGTTTTGCATGTATGTGTGTGTATGTGTGAGAGAGCGAGACAGAGAGAGAGAGAGAGAGAGAGAGAGAGAGAGAGAGAGAGAGAGGAGAGAGAGAGAGAGAGAGAGAATGGAATGTACAGCAGTACATGATGAACAATAATAGGAATAATAATTCGTAAGAGACAATATCCTAGAAATGAGCATGTAAAGGAACTGGAGACCTCGTGTCTATACAGTAACACCAAAATAGAAAAATCTAATAAAAAGGGCAAAGCATCTTTCCAAATTCAAGGAGTCACATTTCATTACCTAGATATCTATTCTGGATCTTGCCTGACTCAAGCCAGTCTCCTGGCAGTTTATACATAATTTTGATACTAGTGATAGACTTGTAAGTCTTTTATCCCTTAACTAAAAAAAGTTGTCTTAGCCATGTCACATAAAGCATACTCAAAAAAGATACAGCAATTAACTCAAGTACACATGCTTCCCCCTCATCTCCATTCAAAAAAAATGTCTTGGCAAGAAGGACAAAATGTAATTATTTACAAGAACTTGGAGCAGCTTCCAATTTTGAAACGTCCTGACTCTGTATGTGTGGACATTTTTTATGATTTTAGTGACCAGAAAACAATTTAAATATGCTCTGGTGTCATCCATCAGGAAGCTGCATGGCAAAAGTAAATTATTTTAAATTTAGCCCCTTAGACCAATTAAATTTTGGGAAGCTTCATTGCCTTTTAATAGAATAACTAGCTTTATTTACATGGTGGGGGTAGGTGGATATGGACTCTATTGAAATATCAATCAATCCATTTTTGTTTTACTGATCAACATTGATTAATTGCCTGCAATGAGCCAAGCATTCAGATATAAAGATACAAATGAAACAGTCCTTCTTCTCTAGGAGTTTGCATTCTATCAAAGGAGACTACATATACCTACATGTAAGCATATACATACTACCCATATATAGAATAAATACAAAATAAATAAAATTTAAGTACTGAAGGAAGTACTGTGCAGTTAGATACCTTAAAATAGACATCATGTAAAATGACCTGGTAAAGCTGGATATTAAAATAAATTAAGAATTCAGTGAGGCAGAGGCAGGGACAGAGTGTTCTGTAGTAATGAGGGATAGCTAATACAAAGGGAAGGAGACAGGTAATGAAATGCCATCTGTTATGCATTATATGTTCAGAAATACATAACCTATATCTATATGTATATTCATATCTATCTATCTAATATGGAACCAAAATATAAAAGGTTTTAAATGTGTACTGAAGAGTTTCTGTTTCAACTGAGAGCCAATATGCACAACGATTTATTGACAAGGGGGTTTGCATGGTCAGATCTCTGTATAAAGAAAATTACTTTGAAAAGCATGGAAGATAGATTGGAGTAGAGAGATGAGTCAGCTAGAACAATTTGCATCTCTATCAGAGGTTATAGGGATCTGACCAATTCTGTTGACTATCTCAGTGGAGATAAGGAGTAATACTTGAGAGGTGTTTTAGAGTATAAATGTCAATATTTCGCTGAGAATGAGGAATGAGGGAGAATAAGGGACTAAGAAAGTGAGAATAACATTGAGGTTAGGAATCCACAATACTGGAAGAATGATATAGCTTTAAAGAGACATGAAGTTGGCAGGAAAGAAGCATTGAGGGCAAATGGAAATAATCACATGTTTTATAGACATGTTGAGTTAGAGTTGTTTCTGGACATTGCATTTGAATTTCCAAAAGGAAATTGGTGACAGGGTTTTGGAGCTCAGTAGGGAAATGTAAACTTCACAAACACAGAGCGACATACAAACATATGCACACATACTCAATTATGCATTAATGTATATGTGTACATATGTATATACAAATGTGATATATTATAAGGTATAATCATAATTATACCTGTAACAAATTTTGTGTTATATAAATTTATAAATCATATCATATAATTATAGATATGTGTGTATATTCTTCCCATAATATTGATAATTTAACATATGGGAGCAAATGAGCTCATTGAGAAAGATAAAAAGTTGCAGACAAATTCTTAGGAAGTATATCCACAGTTAATAAATCAATGAGACTTCATGGGATGGGACTCACATGTGGAAGATGGATCTGGAAGAGTGCACTTCATTCACAAGGAACAGAATAGATCAAATAGATAATGAAGTAGCCTTGTCTATTGAGAAGTTAAATTGTATATGAAAATCCAGTAACCCAAAGGAGAAAAATAGTAGAGAACATCTGACTAAAGAGCAATGAATTAAAAAAGAAGAAGGAATGATAATTTGCAGGTATATTAAAAATAGTTGTTGTGGAGGCTGATTAGCCATTTCAGTTGTGACTGGCTCCTTGTGATCCAATTTGAGGTTTTGTTGGCAAAGATACAGGATGGGTTTGCCATTTCCTTCTCCAAATCATTTTACAGGAAACTTAAGTAAACAGGGTTAAGTGACTTCCCAGGGTTACACAGCTAATAAGTATCTGAGGATGAATTTGAACTCAGGAAGATGAGTCTTCCTGACTCTGGGCCTAGCACTCTATCTAATGCATTACATAGCTGCCTGTATATTACAGAACCACCAAATAAAAGAAGGAAATGGGAAGATCATGGGATATAGATCATCCACCTAGGGCTCCAATATATAGTAATGAGAGATTTCAAATATCTAGAAATCTTTTGGAATTCTCCCTCTGACGAAAGCAGAAGGGCTAATAAATTAATAATCCTTCTTAATGATTATTTCTTTCCATAAAAGACTGAGAAAGTAACAACAGGAACTACAATTATAGAACTGCTTCTGACCAACTAGGTGTTTCAACAATCCAGCTAGAAGCTTCTGTGGGGGTGCAAGATCCACCAACAACCAGCATCCAGAAAGCTGCCAACATACTGCAAAAGCACAGGTTCTTTTGATCTGCTTACTAAGAAAAGCAAGGTGAAGGGGTTGACAAGCTTACTTTAATTCAGCATGCAAATATCATTCACTTAGTTCAGGAGAAAAAGTCAGCACCCTGAAGTTCAGAGCAAATTACAAACAAATTACAAACATCAACAGACAGACCAAATACAGATTCAGAGTTACCAACATCTACGTTCAGCCCGGGAGCTCATAACAAGGGCTGGCCCAGAGTCACACGTGCCACCACCGCTGTGGGTAAGAGCTCCAAAGAATAAAAAGCCAACCCCTGGTTTTATATCTTTTTCAGTGTCAGGGGTGAGTCACACATTCGAGTCACCCACGTGACCTAAAATCGTCACAAAGAGATGACTTAAACCCACAGGGTCTAAGAGCCTCTGGTGCCCCAAACCTATCCCTCAAACTCATGTGTAAAACTAGGCCCTCCCCTGAGTTAGCCCCACCTTAGTTACCAATCCACACCAACATAGGTTTTACACCTAATAGGGGTTTGGGCCTGGGGCTTAGCACCTAGTAAGGCTCAATGAAATACACTGAATTACTCAAAGGGAACAAAAGCTGAACTCTTCGAGGGCACTTGGTGAACTAAGTGTTAAGAGCCCATTTTGCTTACCAACACAGTAGGAGAGGTTCAGATCCTACTTTGCATTTCACATCATGTGTTACCTAATGTAAATCACCTACTTTCTCTGAGACTCAGATTACCTGTCTGTAAAACACATTGCATTAGATGGCCTTATAATAATAGTTAAAATGTCCATATCACTTTAGTATATGCAAAGCCAATTACCTATCTATTTTGATCTACATATTAACTCTGTGAAATAGTTGCAGTTTATATATGAGGGGAATTGAGGCTGACCAAGTTTAAGTAAATGGCCCAGGGTTAGACAGTTTAGAAATTTCATTAGCAAAATTTGAACTCAGTAGAAGACTTCCTGGCTCCAATTCTTGTGCTCTAGCCACAATGCTGTTTCAAGAGTAACACTTTGGTAAATTAAGAATATGACTGTGTGTTTGTTGAGAGGGATGGGATGACCCAAAAGAATCCAAGACTGGAGCCCATGGATTTGAGATCAACAAATCAATGTCATCCACCCATTATTTTGTGATTCCCCTAGGTGCCTTGAGCATGCAGTTTCTTTATTCAGAATCAGTGTTAATAAGTAAGCTCTCAACCACCTTATTATGTATGATTTACTATTCAATCTATTGAATCTTTTCCCACAATGTGTTTGATCTTTTATTTGTCGTGTTTTAGACACTTTTCTCAATAATTGTTTTTCTTGACACTGGTAACCACCCTCACTTTCTGTATACAATATCTATGCAAAAGCAACATATTGAAAAAGCAAAGATTCACACAAAAGCAAAAATACTAGCAGAAAATCTATTATGCTTCAAATGGATTCAAAGAATGAGAGGAATAAATTATTTCAGATGAGGAAATATAAAAATAAACTTTTTTAAAGAGAGAAAAGAAAAAAAAAATAATTATCATCAAAGTCACCATAAATAATTAATGTCAATACTTAACACATAAACTGAATAGTACAGCATTTAAATATTTAAGGAAAAAATTAAATGAGTTAAAGAGAAAAACAGAAAGTAAAACCATAGTATTTAAGGGTCTCAATGTTCCCCCTTTGCCCCTGGAAAAATTAAAATTTTAAAAAGAAACAAGTTAATTTTTAAAAAATTAGACAGCATATTTTGAAATCCCAATTAAAAACTGAAATGGAAATGTGAAAATCAAATAAGAAATTAACAATATTGAAAGAAAAATTTAAGTGAATTAATAATAAAAACTGAAATGTCATTTCATTTTATCACAAAATATATAAACTGTTATACAGGGTTATTCCTAAAGTCTGGACACATAGGTAGTTGACAGCAATATGGAGTAATTGCATCAAGTTCATGTAAATCTTGCAAAGCTCATCAACCTTTGCAGCACAAATGAATTGAAGACGTTATTTGTTAATATTCCAATTAAATAAAGTGTGGTTGAAAATTTCATTCTTTTCATTTCTTGAAAATATGCATTTTTGTCTGTGTCTCCAGACTTTAGTAACACCCTGTATGTTATGATTTTTACAGAAAGAGGAAACCCAAACTACTAGTATGAAAAATTTTAAAAAAAGAATTACAAGAGATAAAAATAAACAATGAAAATTACTAGAAAATATTTTTGTCTAACCATATGCTAATAAACTGCCAACTCTTAAGCTTAATGAATACTTTCAAAAATATAAAATTGTCAGATCAAAAGAGCAGTAAGTATGAAACTCAACAAATCATAAATGAACTCAAAAATAAATAACAACAATCCAGGAGAGATGATTTTCCAAGCTGATTGAATCAAACATTCAAAGAACAATTTCATCACATATTACAAAACAGAAGACATCCTACTATATTCCTTAAGTGATATGAATATATTTTTGATATCTAAGGTATCAAGGGAGAAGCAAAACAAAAAGTCAGACTAAAGACTAATATCCCTAATGAAAAATGATGCAAAATTTTAAGATGAAGCAAAACGGTCTATAGTAGCCTACAGACCAAGAGAAAAGCAGAGATCGCCTAATGCATGCTATAGATGTTAGGAAAGTAAATTTTAAATGTTGCAGGGAAGTTTTAGTTAAGATCTAATTGCTACAAATTCTATCAAAGAAGCTGAATCAAGCAGGATGAGACTCTCTAAAGAATGAAATTAATAAGCATTCAGAAATTATTCCTTTGAGGAACACCAGGCAACATTATCTAAAGAGACTAATGTAGCTGCATAGGCAACTCATCACTTGAATCATATTTATAAAAAGATATTTATAGAACAAAGCAAACACAGGTATCAGATGACAGAGAGGGAAAAGTAGCATGGTCCTGCAAGAATTGTGACAGGAGCATTAAATCCCCAAATGTGCTGAGCCTGGTGATGAATGCTAAGGATATAAATGAGGCTGTTGTTGCTGCTGTGACTGTTGTTGTTTTAAATTGTGTTTGGGACAAGGAGAATATCAAAGAAGGCATAATTCTGCTGCTTGTGGTTGACTGGATGATTGAGAAAGGAAAGAAGCATGCTACTCAAATTGTATGTTGCCTTTTAAGGAGAAGAATCCTTGGGTTAGGAAGGACAGAGCAAAAATTATTAATAGGGTATTGAAACAACATAAGTGAGACTAGCCCTCAATGAATTCAAATAACCTATACTCTAACAGAACTGCACTTGAATGTGAACAAAATTGACAGTACTTAGATAAAAAGAAAAAAGAATTGGTAGAAACAATTGCCAAGAAACTAACAGACATCTTTGAGGAATCATATGTAATGGAAGAATTACCACAATTCCGGGGAAATGATGCATGTTTTGTTTTTTTTTTTACCAATTTAAAAAAACAAAATAAAATAAAGATGGCTGAATCTGAAAAATATAGCTTGGTGTGCTTGGCTTTTAGTGCAAAACTCTTAGAAAAATATTAAAAGGGTGATTCACAATATCTGAAAGGGGAAAAGTAATCATGAAGAAATAATTGTGGCTTCATAAAGATGAGGTCACACAAGGGTAACTTCACTTTTTTGGCCAATTAAACTGGCAAAATGAGGAAATACAGTAAATATACAATTTTTGGTTTTTGGTAAATAAGCTGACAATCTTTTGTATTATACTTAGGGACAATGTTGTGAGGAGTTAACAGTGGATTGGATATAATTGACTATTTAAACAAGATTCAGGAGAAAGCAGAGCCAAGATGGCTGATGAAAGCAGGGACTTTCTTAAGCTCTCCTGCAAATCCCTCCAAACACCTGTAAAAATGGCTCTGAAGAAATTCTAGAGCTGTGGAACCCACAAAATAGCAGAGGGAAGCAGGTCTCCAGCCCAGGAGAGCCTGGATGGTGGCTGGGAAGGGTCTATTGCATGGTGCTCAGAGGACAGACAAGACTGGGAGTCAGCAGGAGGAGGCTTTAGGGACATGAATCATTGAACTTTGGCACTTAGCAGACTTCTCAACCCACAAATGCCAAAGACCATGAAGCAGGTTAGTGGGAAAACTTCTGGATGGGGTTAGAGAGTGGTCTGGCCCCAGCCCTGGGTGCGGAGGTGGCAGTGGCTGGGGTGATGGCAGTAGCAGGAAGCCCCTGTGGCTGCTTCCAGAGCTCCAGCGTCAGCTGCTTCCCAAAGTCCCTGGCTCACCTGGTTGGAGGAGTGAAGCAGCTGATCAGAGCAGGAGTGTAAGGAGTGCTTTGCTAGTGCAGAGGCAGGATCTCTTGCTGTGCCCTGCTTGGATCTGGGTTCCAATCCTAGTTGGTGGTTGCTGGGGAAGGAGGAGAGCTGCTGCAGCAGAGCTTGCCATGAAAGTGGAGTAGAAGTAGCTCTGAAAACAGCAGTGCAGCCTGAAAGTTTGGGGCAAAGCACTCTCTACTCTATAAGTAGTCATACCCTGAAAAAAACCTCAAAAGTCAAGTAGTTGGCTGGGAAAATGAATAGGAAGCAAAAAAGGATGCAGACTAGACTCAGACTCTAGAATCTTTTTTTGGTGACAAAGAAAATCAAAACATACAGCCAGAAGAAGTCAACAAAGTCAAAGAGCCTACATCAAAAGGCTCCAAGAAAAATATGAAATGGTCTCAGGCCATGGAAGAACTCAAAAAAGATTTCGAAAAGGAAGGAAGAGAAGTAGAGGAAAAGTTGGCAACAGAAATGAAAGTGATGCAAGAAAACCATGAAAAACAAGTCAATGACTTCCTAAAGAAGACCCAAAAGAACACTGAAGAAAATAACACCTTAAGACAATAGACTAATCCAAATGTCAGAAGAGCTCCAAAAAGCCAATGAGGAGAAGAATGCCTTGAAAGGCAGAATTAGCCACATGGAAAAGGAGGTCCAAAAGATCACTGAAGAAAATACCACCTTAAAAATAAGATTGGAGCAAGTGGAAGCTAGTGACTTTATAAGAAATCAAGATATTATAAAACAGAACCGAAGGAATGAAAAATAGAAGAAAATGTCATTGGAAAAAATAACTGACCTGGAAAATAGATCCACAAGAGATAATTTAAAAATAATTGGACTACCTGAGAGCCATGGTCAAAAAAAGAGCCTAGGTATCATCTTTCAAGAAATTATCAAGGAAAACTGCCCTGATATTCTAGAACCAGAGGATATAATAGAAATTGAAAGAATCCAATGATCACCTCTTGAAAAAGATCCCAAAAAGCAAACTCCTAGGAATATTGTTGCCAAATTCCAGAGTTTCCAGATCAAGGAGAAAATATTACAAGCATCCAGAAAGAAACAATTCGAGTATTGTGGAAACATAATCAGGATAATCCAAGATCTAGCAGCTTCTACATTAAGAGACTGAAGGGCTTTAAATATGATATTCTGGAGGTCAAAGGAGGTAGGATTAAAACCAAGAATCACCTACCCAGCAAAACTGAGTATAATGCTCCAAGGAAAAATATGGATTTTCAACAAAATAGAGGACTTTTAAGCTTTCTCAATGAAAAGACCAGAACTGAATAGAAAATTTGACTTTCAAACACAGGAATCAAGAGAAGCAGGAAAAGGTATACAAGAAAGAGAAATCATAAGGGACTTACTAAAGTTGAACTGTTTTGTTTACATTCATCCATGGAAAGCTGATGTGTGTAATCCATGAGACCTTTCTCAGTATTAGGGTACTTGAAGGGAATATATGTACATACATATATAAATATATAAATACATACATATGTATATAGACAAAGGGCAAAGGGTGATTTGACTAAGAAGCAATGATATCCAAAAAAAAATCAAATGAAGGGGTGAGAGAGGAATATATTGAGAGAGGGAGAAATGGAGAGATAGAATGGGGTAAATTATCTCACATAAAAATGGCATGAAAAAGCAGTTCTGTTGGAAGGGAAGAGGGGGCAGGTGAGGGGGAATGAGTGAATCTTGCTCTCATCAGATCTGACCTGAGGAGGGAGTAGCATACACACTCAATTGGTTATCTTACCCCACAAGAATGTAGGGGGAAGGAGATAAAAAGGGGGATGATGGAAGGGAGGGCAGATATGGGGAAGAGGTAGTAAAAAAAAAAAAACACTTTTGAAAAGGGACAGGGTCAAGAGGGAAAATTGAATAAAGGGGACAGGATAGGATGGAGGGAAATATAATTAGTCTTTCACAACATGAGTATTGTGGAACTGTTTTAAATAATGATACATGTGTGACCTATGTTGAATTGCTTGCCCTCTTAGGGAAGGTGAGTGGGAAGGGAAGAGGGGAGAGAATTTGGAACTCAATGTTTTAAAAGCAGATGTTCAAAAAAAAAGTTGTTTTTGCATGCAACTGGGAAATACATAAAACACAAAGAAAATAAAAAGTATTTGGAGTGTAGTCACTTTCATTACATACTACCAAAAAGATAATCAAAATATTTTGACCAATGCAAAGCTTCCCAGAGTGTTTCATTAAGTCAAAATCGCTTCAATGCTTATTCTTATTTTGTTGTTGTTTTTATTGTAGTCATCATTTTCCAAATTGAAGGATATGAGGCAAAACCTCTGTTAAGGCAACCAGTATATGAGAAGCTCTTTCCCACCCATTTGAATAGGCTTAAGGTGGGGCCCCAGGTGGGGCCAATTAAGGGAATGGGGCCAATTAAGGAATATCTGAATCCAGCTAGCAGCTGCTGTGGGGGTGCGTGTAAAATCAACAACAACCAGCTCACAGAACACTGTAAAAGCCCAGGTTCTTTTGAGTGCTTTACTAAGGAAAGCAACGTTAAGGGGTTAACAAGCTAACTTTAATTCAGTATACAAATACCTTTCAGTTAGTTCAGCAGAAAAAAGCCAGCGCCCTGAACTTCAGACCAAATACAAACAAATTACAAACAGATCAAATACAATTCATAGTTACCAACATCTAAGTTCAGCCTGGGAGCTCATAACAAGGGCTGGCCCAGAGTCATACACACCACCACTGCTGTGGGTCAGAGGTCCAAGAAAGAGAAAGTCAACCCCTGGTTTTATATCTTCTTCAAGGTCAAGGGTGAGTCACACATGCAACTCCCCCACATGGCCTAAAATTGTCATAAAGATACGATTTAAACCCATGTGGTCTAAAAGCCTCTGATGTCACAAACATGTCACTCAAACCCATGTAAGCCAAGCTTTCCCTTGAGTCAAGGAGGTCATCAAGGACTCCTAATTTAATCAAGGAAATAAAGGCCAAACTCTTCAAGGGCACTTGGTTGAACTAAGTGCTAAGAGCCCATTTTGATTGTGAACACAGCCTCACAGTTCTTTTCATTGACACTTCTCTTCCTATTCATTATGTGGAGCATGTTTTCAGTTCTGCTTTCAAAAATTTTCATACTCTTTCAACACTAAGCTATAAGGAGAATGGCATTTTATATGAAATATAGGATTTTGTCAGTGATATTTGATATTTTCCACACTTTATATTTTCTTCTCTTATTCTAGCTTTATTAATGTTCTACAAAAAAACACTTTCCAAATTTATGTAAATGACAATTTTCCCCTAAATAGATCAATTATTCTTAGCACAGGACTTGGGACATGTTAAATATTTAATAAACTCTTTAAAAATAATCTTTTTGTTCATTCAAAGAAAATACTCATGGTGTATTAGCCTAAGGTTTGTGCATATTATACAAGTTTTTGGTATCTCTGATTTTTTATTCCTTAACCTTATTTTCACTTTTATGTGAAAGTCATCAAGTTTCCAATTTTTATCCTATACAACCAATGTATTTTATTATCACCCAAGTATCTGAGCATTTGTACCTAAGCATCAGACTCTGTGTTGATGTAATTTGGAAGTATATATAGAGGGTTCTTTGCTTTATTTTGTTTTGGTAGAATTTCTTTACCTCTTCATTTTTAGACAACAGATGTTCATGAATAAGATATAATTACACACATATATGCATGCATATACATACATATATACATATAGGTAATTATACATATAGGCATGTAGATGCATATTGTGTGTATGTGTGTATATATGTGTATACACACATATATACATACACACATATGTGTATTACACATCATGATCACTGCAATATGAGATGATGAAAATTTCCTGGGAATTAATTTTTCTTGTTGTCTTTGTACTCGTGATAAAATAAACTCTAGCAACTACTTGATTTGTTACTCCAAATAGAATGCATAAGCCACCCCTCCAATTTTCAGGGGCTTTGTTAAGCCTTTTGGTTTCATTTCTAGTAATAATATCAAAATAAATATGATTCTTTTCCTTCAGTATGTAGTTATGTCCATTGATCACTAGATAAGATCACTCATTTAGGATACCAGCAACTAAGGTGTTTATACACTGTCCAAAAACAATGCTGTTTTTAGTAGTCTATTTCTCTTTATCTTCTATTCTTCTACTACTACTTAAGAATAGGAAAGCAGCTATATGTCCTAAGGATTTTTTTTCTTTATTTTATTGTTGCCATGCCCAAAAGATTCATCACCAAATGTTCATTCTTTTGAAAACATGCCTCTCCTTTCTTAGTGTGGTCTTTAGAAAGTTGAAGCAATGTGTTTCCAGGACCATACTCAAATACTCTTTTTTTTCAGAATGGTACAGCATGCCCAAATTTGTACTCATTGATATAGCCTTTAAGAACCCAGGTTGTACGTCATAAGAGTTATCAGATAAAATTATTGTGAATGAGTTTTAAATAAGGAAGTGGGATATGACCAGACAAAAGAAGACCCAACCGATTAACATTATTTGTTAATAAAAATTAAGGTAACTAAACTCCACAGTCTTAAACTTCACCTTTTTAATGTGGAATTCTGATCTACAATATGAGAGTTTCTATGTATGTTCATTTCTAATGGAAGTAAAATCAGAACTATAGATTATGGGACCAATGTAATTTATCTTCAAGTCCAATTACTAGACCAAGGAAGTTTGAATATATTTATGAAATTTTGAGTAAACATTCAAATATTTATTTCTATAAATCAAACCAAATGGTTCAACCTATTTCCTATTCAATTCCTGCCATCTCTAACTGTAGCAACTTCTATGTAGTGTTGAGTATTGAAATTTATAATACAGCATTAACCTCATAAAACTTGAATGAGAAAACTTTTTTTCTCCATAAATCTTTTGAGAATTCAGACAGATATTTTTAGCCATCCATTTTCAATTGAGGGAAAACAAAACACTGATGTCAAGATTCTTCAGTGCTGTGATAAATATAGTCTTTCCTCTGGGTTTGAAAATGTCACTTCCCTGAAATTGCTGTGTATAGATTAGCATGTTAATATCTGGAATTAAATTTGAAAACAACATTCTAAATTATTTTTTAAAAATAAGAAACATTCAGATACATAAGCATAAAAGTTTATAGGAATAGCACCTTTGCAGCATAAAAAATGAAATATATGAAAAGGGTTATTTTTTTGAGGATTTGAATATATAGCATACATAAAAAAAAACTTTTAGAGATCTTATTGGGTTGTTGTAGAAGAAGTGTTAAATCAATATGCATTTATTAAGTGCCTGCTACGTGTCAGGTACCATTCAAAACCTTGGAGATATAAAGAAAGGTAAAAATAGTCCCTAACCTTGAGATCACAATTTTACAATTTAAATGGGAGCAGACAATGTGCAAATGACTATTTACAAACGTGACATTATATGATCTATTGGAAATGGTCTTAGAAAGAAGGCCCAACATTAAGGGCCATTCTGACAGGTGGTGGGATTTTAACTGAGATTTTAAGGAAATAAGAGAATCCAGAAAGTGAAAGTGAGGAGGGAGGAGATTCTTGGCATGAAGAACAGGTAGTGAAATTGCATGCAGTCTGGAAATTGAGTGTCTGTGACAAACAGCAAAAAGTCTAGTGTCTCAAGATTACAAGGTATTTAGAAGGGAATAACGTGTGCAAAGATTGAAAAGTTAGAGAGGTCTTATGTCATGGAGGACTTCAAAAGCCAAACAGATGGTGGAGAAGTCAGTGAAGTCTGCACGTATCTACTCTTTGTGGGAAATGTTTTTTTTTTAATTATGCTGTCATATACTAATATTGTTTTGTGATTTGTTGTAATATTCACTGATTGCCAATTAAGCAAATTATTATTAAAAATAAGCTCTATTCAAGTAAGAATTTTAACAAAAATTGAAAACATCCACAGTAAATACTATTTCCCAATACCTCAGGTATACCTTTCCAAATATTTGTAGTTTGAAGGAACTTTAGAACTCTAATTTCCCCATTTTGCATATGAAGAATCTGAATCCCAGAATGGTTAAGTAAATTTTCCCAAGTTATACAGGTATTAAGTGCCAGGACTGGTATTCAAGCACACTTTCTAAATCTGAATCTACTGGTTCTTCCCACTAAATTGTTCCACCTCCTCAGGCTGTGCTCATTGGGACAAAAGTTCTTCTGGTTAGACATGGTTAGATTTTTGGGCTTTTAAAACTCCATCAGGTACATGCCCTTTCAAAAAATCTGAATAGTAAAATTGGAATACAAATTGTGACATTCTTCAATTATTCCATCCCCTGTGTAGATGTTGGCTATTTTCAGCACCTTTTAAAATGATGATCACAACTCACTACTGTCATAGTCCCTATAAGGATAGCAAATAGGAGAAGTGTCTTGTAAAGACAAATGCATGCATGTATTTTGTGCATGAGAGGGAGAAAGCAATAAAGATCTAGAATAAATAATGTAATTTAAGATTTGTCATACCTTAACTCACTTAGACGTTTCCCAGGACAAAGTAACATGTGATATTTGTGCTTTAAGAATTTAGGATTATTTCTACTTGTTATTTAACACAACCCTCTGGGTTATTGGGTCCACTTGACTCTTTGGGTCCAGCACTCAATGAAGTGTCACATGCTACCAGGATAACTACAAAGATTGTGACCTCATCATTTTCCTCCTCTGACTAAACAGTCACCCCCCACAAATCCGTATGTGTGTTTTTATAGACATTGATGTATTTATCCCCCTTTGATCCTGGAAATTAGGCATGGTGACAGTTCCTCATGATTCTTCACAAGTACATACACACACACACACAGACACACACATATACACACACACAATCATCAACAATTGCTTTTTACTGCACTTGCTTATTTTCTTCCCTTTCTTCGATTGATTTTGCTTATTATAGTTAATGCCCAGACAGACCCAGCTCTTACAGATGCATTCAAGTGAAACCTGTTTGCAAACATACAATTTTCAAACAATGGTAAATGTGTTTTGATAGTTTGGTGAAACTGCAATTTCATCCACATTATTCTACTTCTTATCTGCAGCTCATTTCTCATCCATGCTTTCTTGTCCTGTGCAATTATTGTCTATGCCCTCTTGTAAATTCTCCACAAAGGGTTCACCTAATGTGCACAGAGCTTTTCTCTACATTGCTTGATATTTTGTGGATAACAAGAAAGTGTATGGAATATTCATTTTTTCTTCCCCCTACCACAATTTCACAATATTTCTGGCTCTCTTAATTTTCTACTCATATATCTTTTTTGTGATATTTTTGTGATATTTCTATTCAGCAGTTCTTAATTGGTGATGTGCTATAACTTACTGATGGCAGCTTTGTAACTTTCAATTGTTTTCTGTATGATTTGAAAATGTAATTCTTCAAAGGGTGTCATGTTTTATGATAAATATATTCAGCAGCCGCAAAAGAATTTTAGGCTTAAATGTGAGTCATTAATTCATGGAAAATTTTGGAGTCACTGCAATCACTTGAAAATTTACCAATCACAATTCGCACCATTCTCCTTCTATAAAATTCTAGGACAGTTTATTGTCCATTTAGAGTGTGTGTCCAAGATACACATGCATAAATATACACATGTACATATATATGCATATATGTCTGTGTGCATGTATATAGATAGATACGTGTGTGTATAAATGTATATGTGTGTGTGTATAGAAGAACTGAATAGAATATAGATACTGGCAACTAGATTGAGCAGGACATAGAATACTAGACTTAGAGTTGGGAAGACCCAAATTTGACTCCTATCTCAGACCTTAGCTAGCTATGTAGCCTTGGGCAAGTCTCTTAACCTTTCTCAGCCTCAGTTTGCTCTTGTGTAGAACAGGGATAATCATAGCAGCTATGTCACAGGATTGTTGTGAAGAATTAATGAGGTAACATATGCAAAGCCCTTTGCAATATTGATGTAATATACAATTTTTTTGCTATTATTTTTATTTGTATAAGAGTATGACCCTCCTTATTGTTAATAATTGTATTAGATGACCTGTCAAGGTTTCTCAGGTTTTAGATTCTGTAATTCTCCTTCCTTCCAAGGGTTTTTTTTTGGATTAAAAAATGACCAGAATTTACAAAGAATTATTAAGGAAAAAACCATACTCATGGAAATAATCACTAGCAAGTAAAACTGCTGTTCACTAAGTTCTTCAAACTGAAAACAAAGGATAACAAAACCCCCAAAATCTGACTCTGAATTGAAAAAAGAGGGAAAGAAGTTTTCTGCAAATCTTGTGCCTTTGTCTCCTAAAAACTAAATTATTTTTATGTTCCCTGTAGTTTTCATTAAAAAGTTGACATTTACATTGCTGTGGTATTTACTTCAGACCACATTCCTTTGGTGTGATAAAATCACTATGATAATATTTTATGTCCTATGAATCACTTCTTTCCCTCTCCCATAATGCTAGTTATTAAGTAATATAAAAAAATAGGAGGGAGAAATAAAGAAAAAAGTAAGGTTAATCAAAATCAAAAAGTTCTCATTTCATACAGCAAGGCTTCTTTAATTTTTTTTTCCACTCATGACCCCTTTTTGCTTTTTGGCAGCATTCTTTGGCTTTGTGTGGCCTCAGGACATGCACAGTGCAAAGTGCACATGCTTTGTGTTTAGAACCAAGGCTGCAGTGAAGTTTCGAGATGCCACATGGGCAAGGCCTGCCAGAAACGCTTCAGATTCATTACAAGTTTGATTTTTAATTAATTTTGGTCATTAGTGTTTAGAAACTTTTTACTCTTGCCAAATTTTTAATAACTCCATGTGGAGTTGTGACCCACAATTTAAGAAGCACTGTCCTGGAGAATGGTAGCTATTAGAGAAATGTTCCATATATACACAGAAGCAATATTCAATAGGCAAGGTTGGCAATGAGACAGTAATAAGGAAAGAGCCAAAATCAACTGAAGACATTAAAATTTTGAGTTAAAGTTATCAGTCATTGATTACTGGACAAGACTAAAACTATTGTATTAGCAAAAACTAAAAAAAAAAGGAGTCCTGGTAAAATAATTTGAAATTTCTTGCTTGTATAGAGAATTTCTATGAAGATAATACTTTCATTCTTGCCAATTCAACTGTATCAAATAGTATCATTTTTATTACTTTACAATAATATAGATATTTGGTTTCTACAATCATTTTATCTCTTTATTTTTCAAAGTTATTCAATAGAAATCAAACATTTTAAGATTATAGATTTAGAGTTGGAAGGGACCATAGGGAACACTATATTTCAACTCTCTCATTTTACATGATGTTGAGAGGATTTTCCACACTATGGGGAAGGTTTCACTATATTTCTAAGTCAATTTCAATTCATATTGTCCCAAGATGTAATTGCTGAAGTTGATATGTTAATGCCTTAACAAGGTGTTAAATCTCTGCTATCCTTTTGCTAAGTATGGCTGCTTGCCTATTAAGTCAGTTATATACCATAGGACCTTAGATTTAGAAGTCAAAGTGATCCTGGGGTCACCTAGGCCAAACCCTTCATTATACAAAGAAGGAAATGAAGGTTTTGAGAAGTTAAGGAATGTGTCCACAGTATTAGCAACAGAACTAGCATTTGAACTGAGGGAATATAAATACAAATGCAGAGTATTTTCTGCCCCACCACACTACCTCACTCACAGGAGAGTATTGGCATGAAAGATGATGTGCATTTGCATAATTGAGTATTTTAAAAACATTGAAAGCACTGAGCAGTTTTCAAAATATGAAGAGCACTATTTTCTTGCCTTTAGGTCCTTGAACTCTGGACCTGACATTTTCTTTCTATAGGACGTATTCAATACAGAAACAGATATATAATACACCTTCATATGTCTACATCAATCTATCTGTCTATCTATCTATCTATCTATCTATCTATCTATCTATGTGTCTACTTGTCTATCTATCTATGTATCTATCTATCTATCTATCTGTGTATGTACCAAGGTGCCCAGATAGTTAGGCAGACTGTCAGTGAGATGGACTACCTGAATTGGCTGTCCATCCATTTCATGTCATATTCTGAGTTATAATATTTTTCAACTGTTTTTCTTCCAGTATAAATAGTTAAATTAGTCCTTGCTCATTCAAAGGATCTCAGAATTAAAAAAGGTTGCAGACAAGTCCAGCCCAAAAATGAGAAGGAAAATTCTCTCTGATATTCCTGACAGGCTGTCATCCAGTAAATCACAAAACTCCAAAGACAGATACAAACACACACACACATTCACATTGTAATAGAATTCTCTTATTCAACAGGAAAGTGGGGGAGGCAAAAGATAAAGAAGGGGAAAAATGACGAAAGTGGTCATGAGATAAAAGAACGAAATGATCAGAAACAAAAAAAAATTACAGGAGGAAAAGGATAAAAGAGAAAAGAGGTAAACCGAAGAAAATAGGATGGAGGGAAATGCACAGTTAGTAAGCATAATTGAATGTGATGAACTCACCCACTAAACAGAGATTGATAGCAGAATAGATTAGAAATTAAAATCCAACATTATGTTGTTTACAAGAAAGAAACCTGAAACAAAGAGACACACAGTTAAAATAAGGGTCTAATGATTCTTATCTATGTAAATGCTAAGGCTTTTTAAAAATGTAGACTTTATTTTTATTGTAATGTGTTTTTCAAAGCATTGTAAAATAACATAAAATAGAATGTCATGTAAATATGAATATTTGCTTATTTGAAAATAAATGAGACATACACATCAACCATTTTGTTTTACATTTCACAATTCTCTAATAGGTTATTAGAAGCTTAACAGAAAACATAATCTAACAATAGTATAATAGCCTTTAATTTTCAGTGAAAAAATCATCAGTTTATAAAGGGAAAAGTCTATACTGCCTTTAAGGTCTTATTCCCATATTTCTGCTTTAGCACAAATGGGGCCTTTTAGTATGAAGAGGGATGAAAAAAAATAAGATGTTGGAAATAGGTTTCAGCCCTAAAAATTTAGCATATGCAAATATGTTGAGAAATTAAAGGAAGAAGGCAGATAAATGCCATGAACAAAGCAAAGAAGTGTTCACTATCAAGTTCCAAAGAGAGACAAAGCTATTGGGAAAAGTTACAGCTGAAATATCAAAGGTAAGAGACTTATTTGTATTTATTTAGTACTTTGTTTTCCCCAGTTACTTATATAAACAATTTTTAACATTTCTTTTTAAAAGTCTGAGTTGCAATTTCTCTCCCTTCATCCCTCCCTATCCCTCCCTTCCATTGAGAAGACAAGCAGTTCTATATAGGTCATATATGCAAAATATATCCATAATAGTCATGTTGTGAATAAAAACATAGACAAAAAAACCTTAAGAAAAATAAGGAAAGAATGAAAAAGTTTGCTTCAATCTATATTCAGATATCATTAGTTCTTTCTCTGGGGATGGATAGCACTTTTTATCCTAAGTCCTTCAGAGCTGTCTTGGATCTTTATATTGCTGAGTAACTAAATCATTCACAGCTGATCATCTTCCAATATTGCTCTTATTTTGCATATAGTACATTTCATTTTGCATCAGACTGTGCAAGTAATTCCAGGTTTTTTTGAGAGCACCCTGCTCATCATTTCTTACAGTACAATAGTATTATTCTTATTCTTATTCTTATCATACCATCATAATCACATACCACAACTTGTTCAGCCATTCCCAATTGATGGGTGTTCCCTCAATTTCTAACTCTTTACTTCCAGAAAAGAACTGCTATAAATATTTTGTATATATAAATCCTTTTCCTTTTTATTTTTTATCTCTTTTGGCATACAGACCTAGTAGTGGTATTGCTAGGTCTTGCATGGTTTTATAGCTTTTTGGGCATAGTTCCAAATTGCTCTACAGAATTTTACAGGTACAGGATGATTGAAGTAGTTCACAACTCTGTCAACAATGCATTAATGCCTCATTTTTCCCACATCTCCTCCAACATTGTCCTTTACCTTTTCTGTCTCATTAGCCAATCTAATAGATCTAAAGTAGTACCTCAGAATTGTTTTAATTTGCATTTCTCCAATCAATATTGAGTTTGAATATTTTTTTCATATGTCTACAGATAGCTTTGATTGCTTCATCTGAAAATTGATTACACCTTTTGATCATTTATCATTTTGGGAATGATTCTTATTTTTATAAATTTGACTCAGTTCTCTATATGTTTGATAAATGTGGCCTTAACAGAGAAATTTGCTTCAAAATTTTTTAAAAGTTATTATTGCTAACTGTATTTTCCTCCATCCTCTTCCCCCCATTCCTGCTTATTCTGTCCTCTTTCTCCTTTCACCCTGTCCCTCCTCATAAGAGTTTTGCTTCTGACTATCCCCTCCCCCAATCTTCCCTCCCTTTTATCACCTCCCCCTCTCCTATCCACTTCCCCTTCCCCTCCTACTTTCCTGGAGGGTAAGATAGATTTCTCTGCTCAATTGAGTATGTAGGTTATTTCCTCTTTGATCCAACTCTGATGACAGTAAGGTTCACTTAACTCTCCCTCACCTCCTTGATCTTCCCCTTCACTGTAAAAGTTTTTCTTGCATCTTTTATGTGAGGTATTTTACCCATTCTACCTTTCTCCTTCTCTTTCTCTCAGTACATTTCTCTCTCACCCCTTAATTTTATTTTTTAGATATCATCACATCACATTCTACTCATACCTGTACACTTTGTCTATATACAATCCTAATAATGAGAAACATCGTATGAGTTACAAATACCATCTTCCCATGTAGGAATGTAAACAGTTTAACCTTATTAAGTCTCTTATGATTTCCCTTTCTTGTTTACCTTTTTGTGCTTCTCTTGAGTCTTGTGTTTCAAATTCAGATTTTATATTCAGCTCTGGTCTTTTCATCAAGATAAAAATAGAGAAATGAGGAAACATCAATATTTAAACTACACAGAATACCAAATAATTTCAAAAAGGAACCCAAATAGCTTTATTATAAAATTATTAAATTTGAAAGTCCCCTATCTTATTGAGTATCCATTTCTCTCCCAAAAGGAGTAAAATGTTTTTCTTTTTTTTCTGAGTAGGTGATTCTTGGTTGTAATCTTAGCACCTTTACCTTCTAGAATATCACATTCCAAGCCTTCAGATCCTTTAATGTAGAAGCTGCTAAATCTTGGATTATCCTGGCTCTGCAATACTTGAATTGTTTCTTTCTGGATGCTTGCCATATTTTTTCCTTCACCTGAGAACTCTAGAATTTGGCTGTAATATTCCTGGGAGTTTTCATTTTGGTATCTCTTTCAGGAGGTGATTGAGGAATTCTTTCAATTTCTATTTTATCCTCTGGTTCTAGAGTATCACGGCAGTTTTTGTTTATAATTTCTTGAAAGTTGATGTCTAGGCTTTTTTTTTATCATGGTTTTGAGGTAGTCTAATAATTTTTAAATCCTCTGTCCTGGATCTATTTTCCAGGTCAGATATTTTTCCAATGAGATTTTTCACATTGTCTTCTATTTTTTTTTTCATCTTTTTGGTGTTCTTCGAATGTTTCTTGATTTCTCATTAAGTCATTAGCTTCCATTGTTCTATTCTAATTTTTAAGGAACTATTTTCTTCAATGAGCTTTTGGATCTCCTTTTCCATTTGACCAATTCTGCCTTTTAAGACATTCTTTTCCTCATTGACTATTTGGACCTCTTTTATGGTTTTTAACTCTTTAATGTTGATTTTACTGTGTTATTTTCTTTAGAAGTTTTGAATGTGTCTCCTTTACCAAGCTGTTGACTCATTTTTTTTTATGATTTTACTGCATCACCCTCATTCCTCTTCCCAATTTTTCCTCTACTTCTCTTACTTGATTTTCAAAATCCTTTCTGAGCTCTTCCATGGCCAGAGACCGATTCATATTTTTCTTAGAGGTTTTGAATTTAGGAGCTTTGACTTTGATGTCTTCTTCTGAGAGCGTTTTTTGATTTTCCTTGTCAACATAATAACTTTCTGCAGTCAAAGGTTTGTTTTTATTCTGTTGTTGTTTATTCATTTTTCCAGCCTATTGCTTGACTTAAATCTTTTTAAAAGTAGGACCCTGCTTCCAATGAGGAGGGTGTACTTTCCCAAACTTCAGGCATTTTGTGCATCTGTTTTCGGTGCTACTTCTAGGGACCTATAAATTTTCAGTTCTTCCAAGATGGTAAGATCTAAGGAGAGGTGTTTACTACTCTCTGGTCCTGTGCTCTGGTCTGTGAGTACAGTAATCACATGCATTTTTTTGCCTTGGAAGTGCAAGAACTGAAAAGAAAGTATTACATAAGGAGTGAAGAAGCATTATAAAAACTTTTCTCTACTTTGCATCACATCTCCCTCCCCACACCCGGAAGGCATACAATTTCATATGATCCTGGAGATAGAGTCCCTTGTAAAGAGGTGCCTTTTGCTTCCCTATACTTGCATGAATCAGTTGTTTGAAATTAATGATTCATTTCCTTATATAAGTAATTGTGTGAAAATTGGATGCATTTCATTGTATTGATCAGTTGTACTGATGCTTTCCTTTTAAAATTTATTTCTTATAAATATAATTTGTTATATCAAAAGACTCTTTCAGAGGAAGAGAGGAATGAATACTGGAAAAAACTAAGATGTTGTAAAAACAAAAGACTGATAAAAAGTTAGTTTAAAAAGTCAAACTACTTTCTATCTGAAATATGATGCTGTGTTAATACCACAGTGCTTAAGTGCAATAAGAAAAAAAATTCTGCTCAGAATTGCATGTTGGGGTTCTGGGAATATATGTTTCTATACATTATGGACAGATTCCCTTTTCTTACCTACCAGGCAGTGAACATTCTTCACATTCTTGGGACCTTGGGTACATAGCACATCAGGTTTTGGGTGGAGAGAGAAAACAACGGCATGGAGAAATAAAGAGAATGGAACTATTGGGTGGGAAGATGGGGAGAAATAGTTCTAGAGAGACTGAGGGGAAAAGGTAAAGACTCCTGATAGTAGATATTAACAACAAATTATGAGGTATTCAGGAGCATTAGTATCTCTAATGTGAGGGCTTGCAAAGCTATTTTCAGGACTTCTCATAAAGCTTTGGTATCTACCTGATTCACCCAACTCTCACCTGTGCCTCCAAAAAGCTGTAGAATGTCCAGGAGCCACACCCTTCTAAATCATTTCAGCAGATGGGCTAACCCAGTTTGAGGGTAACTGAGAGGACTCAAACCCATTGGTGAGTTGGGGGGAAGTATACTGCAAGCATGTGAAGACTTTCCTCAGTGAATGATCAGATGAGAACAATTTGTTCCACAGGCCATGAAGCAAGTGTACTGGAGCACTTAGAGCTTGGTCATGCATTGAAGATGCCAATGTCATCCATCATGTCCTGTTGTGTTGACTTTTGTCTTGCCACTGAACTTAAATAACTTAGCAAGAGAGAGTGTAATGACTTTGTGCAACTCTGCATCATTTAAATCCAATTAATGTACCAGTCAAGGCATCACTTGTGTTGTCATTGTCATCTTCAAAAACAAAGGATAAACAACAACAAAAACAGAACAAGTCCTGGTCCAGATCTGATTCTTTAGTTAATCATTTTTTTTATTCCTCAGGTACCAGGGATTGACCAGTGTATTTCTTTCTTCATTCCTTGAAGGCAAAAGCATTCTTAATTTTCTTTCCCTTTCTTTCCATATAAACTATCCATGAGAGCAACACACACACACACACACACACACACATATACACACACACACATGCACACACATGCACACACACACACAACCCACAGCCATTCACACTTTTTATTTGGAACTCTAAGTGAGATTAGAGGTAAGTGTTTACAGAAAAAATAAATAAAGGATCTTGAGCAATGCAAAAAGAAAGCAAGATTCATCTACATAACAAATGAAAAAAATGGGTTAAAGCATCTTGGTGTTATTCATTGAAGGGGTTAAAGTCAAGTAGTATCTCTGGTAAGTATCATATCTCTAGTCCAGGAAAGACAGAGAGGAAAAGGAGCTGATTTAGTGACTGAAAGACAATAAAAGAAGAAATGATGTTAGAAATACAAATTAAAAACTCTGGAGATCTACCAGTAAGATTAGACAATATTTAAAAAAAAAAACTACCAATTTTAAGAAGGGTTGTGGAGAGGACAGGCAACAGAGAGATAGAACTATAGGAAGAAAAACAAAAAAAAAGAAAACAAGATTGAGAGATAAAAATAAACAAATGAGAAAAAATCAATATTTAAAATATACAGAATACTAAAAAATCAATAAGGAAGTGAAATAGTTTTATTATAAAATTGTTAAATGTATTGCACAAGTAAATTATAACTAACAAAATTTCATTGATGTGCATACAATCTTTTGTTGTTGTTGCTGCTCTACTTTGGATGTAAAAACATTTGTTGAAGATTATTTGTGGAAATTGATTTTTCAATGTTTCTTGTTTGGTAAGGTACAGATCTGGAGAAAACTAGAGAGAAGAGAGATGCTTATATTTCTGGCTAACAGTTTTGAGAAAGAAGTGCATAATGTTCCAGATTCTCTTTGCATCCCTGAAGTGAGAGAAAAACTCTGGAAAGATGCTGATGTGTCAGGAAGCACCTGTCTTTCTTTCTCAAATCCAGAAGACCAGAATCTCTCTTTTATCTAGTTCTTGCCAACTCACAACTACACTCATCAGTCATGGAACATTGAATAATCAATCTCTACCACTGAAGAAAGTCTTTTACAAGCTGTCTTTTAGCCATATTTTACAATAATAATAACTTTTAAATGGAAATGATTTAGCTTTAACACTCAAATCAGGGCTGTAATTTGTGCTTCTCTATCCCCCCAATCTTCCCATTTTTCCTCTATCCTCATTGTCAGGTCTGCAATCTCACATACACTCCTCATCCTTGGCCCAGTAAAAATAGGGATCATAATGAGTATATTTGGGAAACCAAAGAGAGAATACCAAGAAGATAATGTTAGAGGTAGAGGAGAGAGGATAAAAAGGAAATCTTAAGAGAAGAGAAGGAAATGGTAGAGGGAAAGCAGATTTCTTGTAGGTAAAAAGGTCACAAGGGCCACAGCAAAAGTCAAGTAAATATAAATTGGAAACTGCATTGAAGATCTGTTTAAACTTTAAACTGAAACTAATATCCAGAATAAATTATTTATACCTAATTTTTCATCTTTTTTTTTCTTTTTAAAAACTTTGACTTGGTCTCCAAAGAAGTGAGCATTGACTTTATTACAATATTACATCCTAGGACCAGAGATGTAAGGGACCTTAGAGGACATCTGGCACCACTTTATTGCTGAGAACATTTCTTTTGCAAATTTACTTAATACCTAGATTTGTTTTAATTTTTATTTCTTCAAAAGAATCCAAGGGGAAAGTCACAGTGGATAAGAAACATTTGAAAAAGACTATCTGAAAGGAAGATTTTATAATTTAACCAGAAAAATAGCTTTCCAGGAAGGTTTACCATATCTAAAAATCTCAGGTGCCTACATGGTTTCTGGTATACAGTGCTGTAACAGGGAATTCTTGCTTGGATTAATCTAAAAGAGTATGAAATAGACTTTTTTTTTCTCAATAGGACTGGTCATATGTCATGGTCCTCGGGCAGCCTTTATTCTACTCAATAGAGTTAACTGTATATGTTCTATATAATGGGAATTCTCAAATAAGGAAATTATGTTGCATGAATACATGTAGAATATATATATATATATATAATATATAATAATATATGTATGTATGTGTATATGTATATGTGTGTGCACGTGTGTGTGTGTTTTTCAGCACTCATAAGAAGTTGCAAGTACTGGGTTTTCAGTTATGATTAAATCATTTTTATTATTTTAATATATTTATAAAAAATTAAAATAAACCTAAGGCAGTAGTAAGATTATTCTCTGGGGTGCTATTATCAACCATACTAATCAGTTCTACCACTTCATCCTGGAGTTCATTTCTCAACTGGGCTTTATCAGTGAAATTAACTGCTTTATCAGAAATGGAAGAGCATGTCTTTGATAAAATGAAACAGATTTTAACACAAACCCAGGATATTTAGCAATGTCATTTTCAGTAAGGAAATAAGTTGTTGATGACTTAATGTTTGCCCATCTTAGCTGAAATTGGTTATATTAGATAATCCATATATTGATTTTATTAAAAAAAAATAAACCACAGCCAAGTATTTGTATCTGTGTATATGTTGAGGGAGTGAGGAAATGGAAGAGGAGAGGCCTGGAGAAGATGCAAGAAGAGAATACAGATTGCCCAGAAGTAGTTTTGTCAGGGAAAAGTAAATTTAGTTATTATTTCTGTGGAGGGAAAGGATGAGCACACACTACTTCTACTGAAAAAAATACAGTCAAATTCCCCTAGGGCTGCACATTTTGTGAAATATCACTATGGCATTAACTCTCTTAGATTTATAGGCATGGAAAAAGTCTCTCCTCCTTATAGAGATAGTAATATAGCCCCTCAAAAGCATTATTCCCACCTAAGAAGTAATTTACTGAAATATTTAGAGTGCTTTTAGTAACTATAGAACTCATTTACATTAAATGTACACAAGTTTCAAATATTTATGCAAATTGGGAGGGGGTTTACTGTTGTGAAAAATAACATTTGAGGTAACCACTCTCAGTGACACAATAGGGCAGTGGGAGTAATTGAAATAAAAGGCTGAGGGAGAGGTTGGGCCCTGATTCTTCTAATACTGACATCTTTAAGTGAACTGCTGCCAATACTGGTTTTGCTCCTGGCTGAACTGCCTCACACACTAGCCAATCTGTGTGTTTACAAAAGATGCCATTGACACTGATAGATCCATCTCATGGCTCTCCATGCAGCTTTCAAAAAGTAATAATATTTTTTTTCTAAATTCTTCTGTGTCTCTTCAAACGCTGGTATGGAATCAATAATACTAGCAATGATTACACCTCAAATTGACATTCCTCAGGAAGAAAATAAAAAACCAAACAAAACCAAACAAAACAAAAAAAAAATAGGTGAAATGGTGTTTCAGCAGGAAGTTAAAGTTATAAAGATACAATACCAATATGTCTTACTGGGGATGGGGGAAGGAATGGTGGCATTTTACAGCTACCACAGTAGAAGATTTGTGAAAGTCCTCAGCGTGGGGACAAAGAACAAAGTTGCAGGGGAAAAGAAAGGGGAACCAAACAGGACAAAAGTTTGTGGTCAACTTTATTCATGATGCACATTTGTTTTCTGCAATCTTGTGGCCATTCAGACAAATAATCTCTCTGGAGGTGATTTCTCTGTGCTTGATTTGACCCCCCTCAAATATCTTCTTTCTTTCCTTTTACCTTTTTCAAACTTTATTCTTCCTTTCAGAATCAACTTAGATACCACTTTCTGTAGAGGATAGCTCTATTTTCAAAGAATAATGTCTCTTTGGCTTGTCTGCTGATCTGATAATTCTTTATTTTCAATCATTTTGGATATGACATTATAAATGATGCATTATTTCAAGGTAAATGTGGGAATTTCTCTTCTAGTCTGACCAAAATATACCCATTTGTGAACCAAGACCAATGTGTTCAGGGTACCATGTTTTTATTTGGCATTAACATTTCTAATACTGACAAAGAAGTTCTAGTTTTAGGATACAGAATGAGAAATATACACACATATGTTTGTATGTATATGCATACATACAAACATATGTGTACATATTTATAAACATATACATATACGCAATGAGGAAGCTTAATAAAAATGTTTCTAATAAATGGAAGCCATGGTATTTGTTGAATTTGGCATGTTATATTTCTTACTCAATTTAACAAACATCTCTTGTGTTACTGTGCTAGGAATTATCATATATAACATAAGAAATAAAAACTATTTTGTTCCTATATGAAAATAATTTGTAAATCAAAAGGAAAAATAAAGTGAGGACCCAAATAAGTGACACATACAATGGAGGATGCATGGATGAAATGCAAAAAGTACAGGGTATAACAACTCTGAGATTTTCCAAGAGGAAAGGAATTTAAAACAACTGAACATAAAACAAAACTTAGAGGAAAAGCATATTAATATAAATGCAAAATGGTGACATAATTGAGTTGTAGAATAAGTAAGCTTAAAAATAATGATCATGAAAATGTTAGGCTCTTATATTCAATGATAACTTTCCTACCTTAATGCACATTTGAAAGGTGGACAAGTTATGATTGCTATGGGAATCATAATTTTGAATTTATAGACTTTTATTCACATAAAATTCCTGCCATAATGTTACTGGAATGCATTCTTGCATAAAATTATCTTGATTTGTGAAGGAGGGTGGAGAAAAGGAAAGAAAAATGCACCAAACAATGTCTCATAGAGAAATTATGTACATAGATGTCTGAAACAAATTTTAATGTTTTAGAATGCAGTCAGGAGTAAAGAACTGTATATTACAGTACGAAAGTATCTAAAGTTAATTAGCTTTGACCAACTAATCCCACCATAAGAAACACACTCCAAGGAGGTTATTGATAGAAAAAAATTAAAAGAAAAATTATTAGTACAAAGAAGCATCCTCATAAGCACTATTTGTAATGGCAGAGCATCTAGTAAATGGCAGAGCATATAGTAACAAATTGGTTATTCATTGATTCAGAAATGGAAGAAAAAAGGTAATGGAATATTATGGAAGCATAAAAAATATATAGGGAAGATTTTTAAAAATATTGAAGAAATAATAAGCAGTAATATAGTCTGAACAATGCAGAAACAAAAAAAGTGGAATTAACTTTAAATTATAGCTATTACGTTAAAAGTTAAACCTAATGGCAGTAATCAATCTACCAATATAGAGCAGTGCAAAGATTCCTGGATTCAGTCAAATGACTAGCAAACTCTGGATCTTCTATGTGAAATAAGACCTCAGTTTTCTCCTTTATTAAAACAAAAGTGGTTGGACTACATAACAATTTATGTGCATTTCTGTTATAAATCTATCACCATATGATCATATTAAGATTTTTCCCTACGAAACATTTAATTAAAATGACTTTGAAAGTTCAAATCTGAAATAAAAACAGTCATTCATTTTACCCAATAATTGAAAAACCAAACATTTATCTGAATGGTATACTTCAAATGATCAAATACTATCACTGTGAATTTTTTTCTTTTAAAAAGTATTTCTTATTTTAATCATGAAATTGAGTGAACATATCAAACATGAATATTTTAATATACAAAGAACATTTTTAAAGTGTTCTAACCTAATAAAAATAAAATTCTCCCATTTGTTTAACCTTCTGAATTTCCTTTTGCTCTCTTTATTGTTTAAATGAAGTATTTCTATTTCTTTTCTTCTATAATGAAGATAGATTCCAATACTCCCTGTCTTCCCAAATAGAAAGCTACAGTTAAATAAAACAAATCATCATATTGACCCTATGGAAAATTTTTATATCATTCTAAACCTATAGTTCATCAACTCTGTCAAGACATTCTTTATCATCTGTCCTCTGAAATCTTAATTGGTAACCAGATATTTTCTTTACCTTATTGTGGTCATTGTATGAACTTGTGTTTCCTTGCTTCTACACAATTCATTTAACTCTCCTTATGTTTCTCTAAATTCATGATATTCATTTCATATGACAGAAAAATATTGCATTACATCCACATGTCATTTATGTATTAACCCCAATTACCAGATACCATGTTGTTTCCAGTTCTTTGCTATAACAAAAATGTCATTATTTAAAAAATGTAAAATTTGTATGGGTCCTTCCATTCTGTTTTTGATCTCTTTGGAAGCATGCACCTAATAGTGTTATCACTGGGTCAAAGGGTATGGACAGACTAGTGACATTCTGGATATAGTTCCAAATCATTTCTCAGAAGTGTTTGATCAATTTACAATTCCACTATCAGTGTACTGGAGTCCCTTTGAAAATTTCTATGTCCTCTTTTATTATATTTGCCAGGATTGATGGATGAAATGTCAAACTAATGAAATTTTTAAAGTGTTATTTCTATAACTTGTGATTTGAAAATTTTGATATGATTATTAATGTCATATATTTCAAACTTATAAAAGAAATAATTCCCTGTTTATTGAGAATTTCAATGAAAACTAGAAAGCAATTCTGCAGAAATTAAGTTTGGCATGATCTTACCATAATATATTAAACACCTGCGAATCAAAGGTCTTACCGTTAAAAACAATGAGAGTAGAAGTATATCAGATATTGTAATGGAAAGAAAAGTAGGACTTTCTGTTTTGCCTTTTTTTTTCTTTTGCAGTTCTAGTTCTTCTCAGCCCTAAGGTAATGAAGTGCCTTTGATTGAGACTTGCTTTCATTTGAATCGAGTCTTTGATTAATCAAGAGACTTTGATGACCTGTTTAAGTGACAAGAAAGCCTAAGTCACATGAGATCTAGTCACATGGTTTGATGCCCTCTGTGGGCTGACCCTGAAGAAATGCATATATACTCTGCAGTTAGCATTTTGCGTTGGGACTCACTCATTGGAAGAGTGCTGGTATAGAGACTCTGGCTAGCAGTTAAGGAGCCACCTAGCTTTGAAAACCCAGGTGTTGGTGCTTCTGTGTTGGGTAACTATGTGTGTATGGTGTTCCTGAGACAGCTAGAAGCCTGTCTGTTGATTTGCGTTATTTGTTCTGTTTACATTTTCTCTTCTTGTAATTTCTATTTGTGTTTTCCCTAAAGGGTGACCTTTTCCCCTGGACTAAGTGTATATGTATATATGTACATTTAATTAAAGTGAGACTGTAAACCCCTTAAAGTTGCTTTCCTTAGAAAAGCAGATGAAAGAAACTGTACCCTCCTGTGTGTTGGTGTTATGGACTTACATAGCCACAGTAGCTGCAAGTAACATTGTTGTTACAGATACTGTTGCCAGAAATGGCTAATGGGTGAATCTTTTTTGTTGTTGTTGTTGTTCTCACATTATTTCTTTAATTTCTTTAATATTTTTAGTTTTCAGCATTGATTTTCACAGAAATTTGAATTGCAAATTTTCTCCCCCTTTCCATCCTCCCCCCCACTCCAAGATGGCATATATTCTGGTTGCTCCATTCCCCGGTCACCCCCCATCCCCTTTTCCCTTACCTTCTTTTAGGGCAAGATAAATTTCTTTTTTTTTTTTCCCATAATCCAAGTTTTTTTTTTTTTATTGTTTTTTTTTTAGCAGTCATTTATGCCATGAATTCGTAGGGGATTGCTTCCAACAGTTCAGGTTCCTTGCCATTGGTTCTCACAAAGTGTGCTTCTCTGGGTGGAGCAGGCTGGCGTTTCAGTTGAACCCAAGTGCCTTTTTCTTTGGCTTCCTTCTTCTTCTGATCATTTTCCTTTACACGCTTCAGGAAGCTATCTCTGCTCTTAGAATGCTTAATATGCTCAATACGCACATTAATTCTCTTGGCTAGAATCTTGCCCTTAACCTGTTTGTTTACAACAATGCCTACAGCATGCTAAGTAACATTATAGACTCATCCAGTCTTGCCGTGGTAACATTTGTGGGGCATTCCTTGCTGAACCGTGCCCATGCCCTTGATATCTACAATATCACCTTTCTTGTATATTCGCATATACGTAGCCAAAGGGACAACACCATGTTTTCGAAAGGGCCTAGAAAACATGTAATGTGTCCCTCTCCTTTTTCCTTTTGTGTTCGTCATTTTGGCAACTCACTAGAATATGGCGGAGCCGGCGGAAAGCGCGAGATAAATTTCTATGCCCCATTGCCTGTATATGTTATTTCCTAGTTGCATTCAAAAACTTTTTTTGAAGCATCTGTTTTTAAAACTTTTGAGTTCCAAATTCTCTCCCCTCTTCCCTCCCCACCCATTCTCCCTAAGAAGGCAAGCAATTAACATGGGCCACATGCGTATCATTATGTAAAACCCTTCCAACAATACTCACGTTGTGAAAGCAAACTATATTTTGCTCCTTCTTATCCTATTCCCTTTATTCCGTTTCCTTTCTTGACCCTGTCCCTTTTTGAAAGTGTTTGGTTTTGATTGCCTCTTCCCCCATCTGCCCTCGTTTTTATTGTCCCCCGTTTTTTATCTCCTTCCTCCTACTTTCCTATGGGTAAGAAACCCAATTGTGTGTATATGTTATTGCCTCCTCAGGTCAAATTCAATGAGAGCAAGATTAACTGATTCCCCCTCACCTGCCCCATCTTCCCTTCCTACAGAATGGCTATTTCTTGCTACTTTTATGCAAGATAATTTATGCCATTCTATCTCTCCTTTTCTCCCTCTCTCAATATATTCTTCTCTCATCCCTTAATTTGATTTTATTTTTTTAGATATCATCCCTTCATATTCAAATTCACCCTGTGCCCTCTGTCTAAATATATATGGGCATGTGTGTGTGTGTGTTTGTGTGTGTGTATGGTCCCTTCAGCTACCCTAATACTGAGGTCTCATGAATTATACACAACATTTTTCCGTGTAGGAATGTAAACAAAACAGTTCAGCTTTAGTAGTTCCCTTGTGATTTCTCTTTCTTTTGTTTGAAAGTCAAATGTTCTCTTCAGCTCTGGTCTTTTCACTGAGAAAGCTTGAAAGTCCTCTATTTTACTGAAAGTCCATATTTTGCCTTGGAGCGTGATACTCAGTTTTGCTGGGTAGGTGATTCTTGGTTTTAATCCTAGCTCCACTGACCTCTGGAATATCATATTCGAAGCCCTTCGATACCTTAATGTTGAAGCTGCTAGATCTTGTGTTATCCTGCTTGTGTTTCCACAATACTCAAATTGTTTCTTTCTGGTTGCTTGCAGTATTTACTCCTTGATGTGGGAACTCTGGAATTCAGTGACAATATTCCTAGGAGTTTTCTTTTTGGGATCTTTGTCAGGAGATGATTGGTGGATTCTTTCAATTTTTATTTTACCCTCTGGCTCTAGAATACCAGGGTGGTTCTCCCTGATAATTTCTTGAAACATGATATATAGACTCTTTCTTCAATCATGGCTTTCAGGTAGTCCAATAATTTTAAAATTATCTCTCCTGGATCTATTTTCCAGGTCAGTGGTTTTTCCAATGAGATATTTCACATTGTATTCCATTTGTTCATTCCTTTGGTTCTGTTTTATAATATCTTGATTTCTCATAATGTCACTAGCTTCCATTTGCTCCAATCTAATTTTTAAAGTAGTATTTTCTTCAGTGGTTTTTTGGACCTCCTTTTCCATTTGTCTAATTCTGCCTTTCAAGGCATTCTTCTCCTCATTGGCTTTTTGGAGTTCTTTTGCCATTTGAGTTAGTCTATTTTCTTAAGGTGTTATTTTCTTCAGTATTTTTGGGTCTCCTTTAACCAGTCATTGAGTTGTTTTTCATGGTTTTCTTGCATCACTCTCATTTCTCTTCCCAATTTTTCCTCTACTTCTCTAACTCACTTTTCCAAATCCTTTTTGAGCTCTTCCATGGCCTGAGACCAGTTCATGTTCTGAGTCTAAATCTGAGTCTGTTTTTGCTGCCTGGCCATGTTCCCAGTCAACTTACTTGACCCTTGAGTTTTTCATCTGGGTATGATTGATTGTAGAGTATAGAGAACTTTGTCACAAGCTTGAGGGGCTGTGCTGTTGTTTTCAGAGCTATTTCTACACATCAAGCTGTGCCACACCAGCACTACTCCTCCCCCAATAACTGCCAACCCAGACCAGACTCAGATTTGAGCTGGCTCTGCACTCCCACTCAGATCTCCCACTTAATTCCTCCCACAAGGTGGCACTGGGGCTGGAAGCAACTGCAGTTGTAGCTCTGTAAGCAGCCTCAGAGGTGCATCACCTTCACTGCCCCCATAAATGTTGGCCGAACCACAAACTCCTTTCACTGTGTCCCAGCAGCTTTTCTCACTACCCTTCTCTGTTGTCTTTGTTGTTTGGGTGTTGAGAAGTCTGGTAACTGCAACAACTTACTGATTCAGGATGCTAGGGCCTGTTCCACCTGGCTCCCAGTCTGGTTGGTCACATTGTGACTCATGCTGGTATGTGCTCCGCTCTGCTCCCAGTTCTGTGTGATAGACCTTACACAGCAACCATCCAGGCTGTCCTGGGCTGAAGCCCTGCTTCCCTCTGCTTTTTCATGGGTTCCGCGGTTCTAGAATTTATTCAGAGCCATTTTTATAGGTGTTTGGGGGGATCTAGTGGGGGAGCTCATGCAAGTCCCTGTTTTCCAGCTGCCATCTTGGCTGTGCCCCCACATCTTGTGTCTAATGGGTGAATTCTTAACCAATCAGAAAGAAAGATGATTTCCAAACAAGAACACAGATAATTTTAATTACAGGAAACAGAAGGTTTCCTTCCAACCAAAGTGAATGCAACTAAGATGAGAAAAGTGACTGATGTGGAAAAATCTTGGTATAAAATATCATAAGTAAGGACTTTAAAATATATATGTATGTACATATATGTGTACATACATATACACAGACACATATACACATATCTGTGTGTACATACACACACACACACACACACATACACACACACACACACACATACAGATTATCACAAAATGTTCCCAATAGTTAAATGATCAAGGGGACATGAATAATTAAAAACATAAAAGCTACAAAAATGAAATAATTATGTAAACCATTAAGTAGGAAAGAAATGCTAAAATTAATTTTGAAATTTTACTAACATTCAGGAAATTGTCAAAAATTCCAAAACAAGCCAACTGTTAACAATGGAAGAGACAGAGAAAGATTAACACACTAATACAATATTAGCATAACTGTGAACTGATCCAATCATTTTAGAAAGGAATTTGGAATTATGCCAGGGATTTAACTGAAATATCCATACACTTTGACCTAGAGATTGCTCTTCTGGGCATATGCAGCATGAAAATATTAAATGATTAAAAAGAAAACTAAAATAAACATAGCAGTCCTTTTTGTTGTAGCAAATTAAAAAAATAGACATTCAGATGCTTATCATATATAGAATGGCTAAGAATGTTACACTACATGAATATAATGAAATACTACCATGATGTAAAAGTATAAATTAGGTATAAACAGAAAAGCATGGGGAAAATTTATGAAATTATACAAAATAAAGTAAACAGAACTAGGAATAAATAAATAAATATACATACAATGACTAGAACAATCTTAATGGAAATGATAACATCAAAAAAGTAGTAGAAGCTAAATGCCATGGAATTTTAATGACTAAATTTGGTTCCAAAAATCGATATGTAAAGGCATTGTCTTCTTTTGATGTGGAGGTGGGTGACTGTAGCTTGGAATGCTACATTAAATATCAGAAAGTTTTGATGTATTAGTTTCACTAAAATATTTTTTTTCTCTTTTTAAAATTTCCTTATTATAATGGATAGCTCTCTGGGAGGTCAAGGAGGTGGCAAAAATATTTATATAATAAATTTAAAAACCTGATTTTTCATGTCCTTTTGCCACTTATGTATTGTGGAATTGCTCTTCATTTCATATATTTACATCCCATATGTCTTGGATCCCTACCTTTATCAGAGAAATTTAATACACTTACCATATTATTTGCTATTAGTATTGAAAGCAAGCAAATAAATAAGTGAATAGATATTTCTGAAGAAAAGATATATAAATTAGAAAATTATCTAGATTATAATTTCCAAGAAGTTAGTGACTATGGTTTATCTAACTTTGTATCTGTTTCAATGACTATCACATGTCACTGCACACAATTGGCATGCAATAATTTTTTTCCCAAATAAATATCGAATAATTCACAGTAATAATAGCTTATAAGAAACAGCAAGCTTATTAAAGTTATCTCCATGCATGGTTTCATATCTCAGGATTCTTTCATTTGTCTTTTTCAAACCCTTGAAAAATCTTCCTCAAAATGCTAAAACTGAAATTACCATTAATTCAAACTCAAATTTTAAAATGGATTACATGCTTTGTGTCACCTTTGGGAAAGTGGGGCATTGACTTCAAAAAGGTTGTATAACTTTGCTGTGGACACTAACAAGAAGCTTCGATTTCCTTTTCATTTTTTTGCAGTCCCCTTTTTTTTTCTCCCTACAACCTTAATTTTGGAAATAAGCTTGCCTGCCTTGTATAAGGAGGAAGAAGGCCTATGGTGATTCACATGGAATAGTTTCTTTGTGTAGCTCTCTTCTCTTAGTAGCTAAGTGGCTTAGGAATAAGGAATTTGAATATTTTAGGCAATTCTCAATTCATTCTTTCTAGAGAAAGAGAAATGCTCTATGTAGTTATTATATTGATGGCTACAGGTCCCTGAATATATTGTACTCTGAGTTTAAGGAAAATGTCAGGAAATTTCACTCTTTGGAAATGCAGCTGACAATATGCTACTACATGTGACATGTGTTATTTTTTTTGCAAATGTAGAATTATTTCAGAGAAAATCTCTTAATCTGAGTATTAGTAATAGGGTATTGAGTATCAGTCCTTGACATGAGTGAATTTATAACTGATGAGCTAATCATTGTGGAAACCCACCTGAGAATGACACTAAAACATATGTTTGTTGTGTTTTAAAGGAATAAGACACTAATAGAAAGTCAAAGGAATAATAATAGTAATCTCATATTGCACGATAGAGTCCTTTAGCATTTAAGCATATGCAAATATTTTCCAGGTTAAAACGAAACTTAAGGTTCATCAGGGAAACATTAATCAAAAGATAATAGATACAGAATATGCTACAATTCTGAAAATTGTGGTGAAGCAAAAGATACAAGTCAATGATGATGGGATGTTTTGGTGATCTGGGAAAGAAAGAAGAAAAATATTTTTATATATTGATGATTTGTTATTGCATCTTCATTGCTCCTGAAGAGAAAAAGCAACACATTTCAGATTAAGATTATTTCTACAGTTAAAAAAAATCAAACAATGATAGCTTAATAACACTATGCTTGTCTTCTAAATTTTCTCAGTAAGCAAACTTTTCCTTTTAATTAGATATCTCAAGTGTATTTCCTACCATGAAGAGAATGCAACAAGACTCATTATTCCAATCATTTTAGTTATAATCTCCAGATATTAAAACAATAAAAACAGTAAAACTAGGAGTAAGTAGATTAAATTACCAGTATAATGAGAGAGAGGAGACATAAGTTCTAGGCCTCTTTCTTTCACTAACTAGATGTTTGAAGTCAAACAATGACTCAAATGGGTGAACCAGTTAACCATTTTCGATCTAAGTCTCCTCATTAGTGAAAGAAGTTGAGATTATTTTAAGTAGTTTCCTATAAAAAGCTTGCCAATAGAGGATAGAGAAAAACAACGTTTAATTGTAAACTGTCACGTACTTACTATATGACCCCAAGCAAGTCATTTTATTTCTCTGAACTTCCTTTTCCTTCTCTGTAAAATAACAATTTTCTGCCCTACTCTGATTCCATTAGATGATTTTTTTTAGAATTAAATGAACTATTTATAACATATTCAATATTAGGTAAATGTGGGTGACATTTATATAGAGAATACTATATAAATGAGTTATGAGATGAGGATGATTTGATTCCTCCTAGTTCTATGACTCTATGTACCACATTAGAATCATTTAATAAACACTTAATTTTAGATTCTAGATACTAAAATTAGGACAGTGGAGATATCAGGAAAGTCTAATAGTAGGGCAGGTAAATAATGAAGAATATACAGAGAAAATGAGGAAAAAAATCAGGAAAACATAACAAGACAGGAAGAAATTGAGTCATTTTGCTTCATGTCCTCACATCTCTGTTTTACAATGTTAACTGTTACTTTTTATTATAGAAAGCAGTTTCATCATCTATCATGCAGCACACAGAACAAGAAAAATCATATCGAGAGATGGGAATATGCTTTGCTAAAAAAGAATGAATCTTCAGTCAAGAAATTTGCTTTTACTAAAAGATGCCAAGCAACCAGTGAACTAACTGGTCCCTAAAGCCTCTTTCAGTTCTAAATCCATGATATTTTGAATAAAAATCAATGCAATGTTAAAAAGATGGAGCAGACTTGTCTTTGATTTAAAATTTTCCATTCAACTTGTTCCCTTCCCTTTCTTTGGGCTTTCGTTTGCATTCAAAATGCTCAGGCTAATCATATATCGTTCTTAGTGACTTTGTCAAGAAACACTAGCCTCTCACATATTTACACTGGATCTCAATTTTAATTACCTCATTGTGTGTGTTTCTGTATGTGTGCATATATATGTTTATATATATACATACACACACACACACATATATATACCCTCATACATATGTGTGTGTGTGCGCACATATGTATACACACACATATTTATATGTGTGTGTGTGTGTGTATATGTGTGTGTGTGTGTGTGTGTGTGTGTGTGTGTGTGTGTGTGTGTGTATATATAATTTGTTCTGGGAGATGAGTCCTATGAGTCCTAATTCTATTGTACAGATTCTAGGGTCATAGATCTACACTTGGAAGAGACATGAGAAGCCATCCAGTCCACTGTTCTCACAATACTGACTATGAAAGTGAAAGTTAGGGTAGCTAAGTGGATTGCTAAGAGTCACATGGAAAGGAAATTACTGATCTAGAATTTGAACCTATGTCCTTTGAAGTCAAATCCAAAATTCTGTTCATTATACCATGCTATCTCTTTCGTATCTTCTCTGCTCTTGAATCTCCAGTGGCGTCTATGATTTTCTTCCATCACTTTTGGCTCTAGGTTCTCCTTAGATACCAAGGTTCCTCTACAGCAAATGGTTAGAAATGTGTAAGGCTCTGTTCTTGAGTGTGGACCTTCTGAGTGCAATGGTAACTTGATCACAAAATAACTAATAAGCCAATAGCCTGCCTCCCACCAAAAAAAACAAGACAAAACACTTTTTTAAGGAAGATAGACAAGAAGTAGGAGCTACTACTACATGTTTGGGGACCTTATTATAGTTGTAATTGGTACAGTGTTTGGGAGTGGGGTTGAAGACGGGTGCTATCTCCTTCTCTGGGTTCATAGAATCATAGTATTTAGAAGTAAGAGGAACATTGGGGATCATCTGCAGAAAGAGGCCTTTATTGTCCATCTGAAATGGACTTAGATTTTGGTAAATTTGAGGTCTAATTCTGATTCTGTTGATTTCTCATGTACCCTTCAGAAAACCACTGCCCCTTTTTGTTCTTCTGGGCCTTAGGCATTTTACCATGCCCAGAATGTCATTGCCTTCTTGAGTCTTTCAAAAGTGCAATTGCTGTCACATATATATATATATATATATATATATATATATATATATATATATATATATATATTTAAAACTTAATCAAAGTGTTTTTTTTTCTTAGTGTGTCCTCTACAAAACGAGAGAGAGAGAGAGAGAGAGAGAGAGAGAGAGAGAGAGAGAATGAGAGAGAGAGAGCTTCTCATTACTTTGGTAAAAACACAGTAGCATTGAGGTAGACTGCAGTCTCATAGGTCATATTTTATATAAACATGCAAGAACTGAAGACTTCATGGTGAAGAAGCTCAAAAGCTACAATTCTCATATCTTTTAATTTTTTTCATATTTTTTGTTTAATATTTTAGTTGTCAACATTGATTTCCACAAGATTTTGAGTTATAATTTTCTCCCCATTTCTACCCTCCTCCCACTCCAAGATGGCGTATATTCAGATTGGCCCATTCCCCAGTCAGACTTCCTTTCTATCACCCCACTCCCACCCCATCCCCTTTCCCCTACCTTTCTTGTAGAGCAGAATAGATTTCTATGCCCCATTCCCTATATATATTACTTCCCAGTTGCATGCAAAAATAACTTTTTTATTGAGCATCTGCTTTTAAAACTTCGAGGTCTAAATTCTCTCCCCGGTTCCCTTCACACCCACTGCCCTAAGAAGGCAAGCAATTCAACATAGGCCACACATATATCATTATGCAAAACACTTCCACAATAATCATGTTGTGAAAGACTAACTATATTTCCCTCCATCCTATCTTGTCCCCCTATATTGCATTTTCTCCCTTGACCCTGTCCTTTTTCAAAAGTGTTTGCTTTTGATTACCCCCTCCCCCATCTGCCTTCCCTTCTATCATTCCCCCTTCATCTTCCTCCTACTTTCCTGTGGAGTAAGATACCTAATTGAGTGTGTATGTTATTCCCTCCTCGAGTCAAATCTAATGAGAGCAAGATGCATTCATTCTCCCTCACCTACCACCTCTTCCCCTTCCAACAGAACTGTTTTTTTTTCTTGCCACTTTTATGTGAGATAAAATTTACCCCATTCTATCTCTCCCTTTCTCCTTCTCTCAATATATTCCTCTCTCACCCCATAATTTAATTTAATTTTTTTGATATCATCCCTTCTTATTCAATTCATCCCGTGCCCTTTGTCTATGTATATACATGTATATGTATATATATGTATATATATATATATATGCATATGCATATGAATATGCATATGTATATGTATGTGTATAGTCCCTTCAACTACCCTAATACTGAGAAAGGTCTCATGAATTATACACATCATCTTTCCATGTAGGAACATAAACAAAACAATTCAACTTTAGTAATTCCCTCATGATTTATCTTTCTTGTTTACCTTTTCAGATTTCTCTTGATTCTTGTATGTGAAAGTCAAATTTTCTATTCAGCTGGGGTCTTTTCGTTGAGACAACTTGAAAGTCATCTATTTTATTGAAAATCCATATTTTGCCTTGGAGTATTATACTCTGTTTTGGTGGGAAGGTGATTCTTGGTTTTAATCCTAGCTCCTTTGATCTCCAGAATATCATATCCCAAGCCATTCAATCTCTTAATCTAGAAGCTGCTAGATCTTGTGTCATCCTGATTGTGTTTCCACAATACTCAAATTATTTCTTTCTGGCTGTTTGCAGTATTTTCTCCTTGATGTGGAAGCTCTGGAATTTGGCAACAAAATTCCTAGGACTTTTCTTTTGGGGATCTTTTTTGAGAAGTGATCATTGGATTCTTTCAATTTCTATTTTCCCCTCTGGTTCTAGAATATCAGGGAAGTTTTCCTTGTAAATTCTTGAAAGATGATGTCTAAGCTCTTTTTTTGGTCATGGCTTTCAGGTAGTCCAATAATTTTGAAATTATCTCTCTTGGATCTATTTTCCAGGTCAGTGGTTTTTCCAATGAGATATTTCACAGTCTTCCATTTGTTCATTCCTTTGGTTCAGTTTTATAACATCTTGATTTCTCATAAAGTCACTAGCTTCCACTTGTTCCAATCTATTTTTCAAGGTGGTATTTTCTTCAGTGGTCTTTTGGACCTCTTCTTCCATTTGGCTAATTCTGTCTTTCAAGGTATTCTTCCCCTCATTGGCTTTCTGGAGCTCTTTTGATATTTGGGTTAGTCTATTTTTAAGGTATTATTTTCTTCTGTATTTTTTGGGTCTCCTTTAGCCAATCATTGACCTGTTTTTCATGGTTTTCTCGTATCACTCTCATTTCTCTTCCCAATTTTTCCTGTACTTCTCTTACTTGCTTTTCCAAATCCTTTTTGAGCTCTTCCATGGCTTGAGACCAATTCATATTTTTCTTGGAGGCTTTTGATGTAGGCTCTTTGACTTTGTTGACTTCTTCTGGCTGTACGTTTTGATCTTCTTTGTTACCAAAAAGTGATTCTATAGTCTGAGTCCATTTCATTGCCTTTTCATGTTCCCAGCCAACTATTTCACCCTGGAGCTTTTTCTCAGAGTATGACTGCTTGTAGAGTAGAGAGAACTTTGTCCCAAGCTTTAGGGGTCAAACTCTGCTTCTTTCAGAGCTACTTCTACTCCACCATCATTGAGAGCTCTGCCATAGCAGTGTTCCTCCTCCCCCGAGAGCCACCAACCAGGATTAAGAACCAGGTCCAAGCCAGGCAAACAAGAGAACCCATCCTCTGCACCAACAAAGCCCTCCTTGCACTCCCACTCTGATCTGCCACTTTATTCCTCCCATTGTGTGAGCCAGGAACTCTGCAAGTAGAGCTGATGCTGGAGCTCTAGAAGCAGCCACAAGAGCTTCCTGCTGCTGCTGCTGCGATGGCCATGCTACCTCTGCCACTCCCAGGGCTGGGGTGGACTGGTCTCACCCTGATCCAGCAGTTTTTCCACTAACCTGCTCCATGGCCTTTGGTATTTGGGGGTTGATAAGTCTGGTAACTGCCACAGCCCAATGATTCATGGCCTTCAGCCCTACTCCCCCCGCCTCTGGTCTGGTTGGTCATGGTGTGGCCCTTGCTGGGCTGTGCTTGGCTCCTACCACTGTGTGATAGGCCCTTGCCAGCAACCATCCAGGCTTTCCTGGGCTGGAACCCTGCTTCCCTCTAATATTTCATGGGTTGCACAGCTGTATAATTTGTTCAGAGCCATTTTTACCTGTGTTTGGAGGGATTTGGGGGAGAGCTTAAGCAAGTCCCTGCTTTCCAGCTTCCATCTTGGCTCTGCCTCTCATATCTTCTTATATACAATAAGATCTAACAATTAAAATATTTAAAAGATTTATTTAATTTTGGAAAATCAACACAGTCCTTATATCTGGAGGTCAATAAATACCCTTCCTTTCAGAAAAGCATTTTAGCACAATCTAGGTGGTGAGTCAAATAATTAAGTGGTAGCTTCTGAATCTATGAATTCTAATGTACTATATTCCAAAGCTAAACCTGCAGCTTGATTACCTTCTTGGTGTGACTTATCATACCCCAGCAGGGAACACTAATTATGCCCCTTATGATTATCATCTGCCTTTTAGAGGTGATGCTAGAAAGTGCTCAAGCAGAGCTTTAGGGTTATTCTGTGGCTTAAGGAAGCTTACCGTTCAGAGGTACAAGCAATACTATAAATCCCTCAGAGCACCAAAGAAAATGTGCATCACCCAGTTAAGCAGCTAAATGTGAATATGTTATGAAGGAAATTAAAATTATTAAAATTGAAAACTTTGTGGTGAATGATAGTATGACTGAAGAACAAACAAATGTTTATATTAAGCATTTTCTGTGGTATTCATTTATATATATATGTGTGTGTGTATGTATACATAGTATATATGTTTCTGTGTAAGTGTATGAATATTATATATGTATATATGTGTACATTTTTACATAAAAGTTTATATGTGTGTATATGTGTATATACACACACATGCATGTGTGTGTGTGTGTGTATCCCCTAAATTTGGACATATTGACAACCTTAAGTGTCCAGGTTACCAAGTCTGTTGAGCAATAAAAATCAGTTGTGGACTGTCTTCAATATGACATTCCTTAATCATTAAAAAGCTGTTCTGCCCTAATCTACCTGTAGACTTCCCTGCAGCATACCACTGTGCGGAAAGGAACAAAATGCTAACAGGAGCTCAAAAGCAATATAAACACCAATAAGACATCCTAACTCACATGTGGCTTACACATCAGCTTTTAAGGGTTGATAGAAAAGACACCCACTGAAAGGTAGAGGGGGCGATCAGAATACCTAAGATCTTTGTCTGTTCTTAGCAGATGTTTTCATCACTTTTTGGCTATTTATAAAATATTGAAAGAGTCTTTTGAATTGTGAAAAAAATGGTTGTCTATTTAATTTAAATTATACCAAACAACCAGCTTAATTTAGTTTAGGATGGATGGATAGACTGATGGATTTTTAAAATAAACTATTTTTTTTTTCAGATTGAGTGTTTTTTTCCCTTTCTTTGTCAACACCAAAGTATTTAAAGAAGTTTGAAGCAAGGAAAGATTCTCAAATCTCATTTTCCTGAAATTTCCATTTTTAACCTAGATGTTTAGATTTAATAAAGCACAAGTTATGTCATTTTCTCTGCCTCCGGACAGATTTATATTATTTCCCAAAGAAAATATTACCTTAAAATCATATGCAAACTACTATTATTTCACATCATTCCTAATATCTGTCCTGAGCACCAGCTCCCTCTTACCAATGCCTTATTGGACATTTCCATATGGATGTCCATTATATTTCTGAATTTCCAAACAGAAAATCAAGGTCATTATGTTTTCCTTTAAATGAATAATCTTCACTTTTCTATTTCTGAAATTACCAGTAATTATTTGATTGCCATATTCATCGCCTTTTCTCAGTCCTCATCTTTCTTGATCTCTCTGCAACATTTGAGGCTATTGATCACTCTGTTCTCTTCAATAGTCTCCTCTCTCTACATTTGGGAATCACTACTACCCCCGTTTAGCAGCTGAAGTGATTTTCTTAAAATGCAGGTCTGAGTCACCGCTGCCACACAATATACTTCAATGGCTTCCTGTCGGCTTGAGCATCAAATACAGAGTCCTCTGCCTGGTGTTCAAAGTCCTTCATAACCTAGTTTCCTTCATCCTACTTTTTCATTCTTCTTGCATCTTACACCAACCTTCTGCCATGTTATTCTTTGATCTAGTGACACTCTGACTTGCTGTTCATAGAGCAAGACACTCCATCCCTAGGGGACATTTTCACTGACTATCCCTCATGCTTGAAAAGCTTTTCCTCATTTTTGCTTACTGAATTTCCTGGCTTCCTTCATGTTCCAACTAAAATCCCACCTTCTATACAAAGCCTTCCACAATCCCTCTTAATTTGTGTCTTCTTTCTCTTATTTCCTATTGATACTCTATAAAGTTTGTACATAGTTGTTTTTATGTTTTCTCCCCCATTACATTGTGAGCTCCTTGAATGTATTCTTCTGCCTATCTTTGTATACCCAGTGTTTAGCACAGTGCCTGACATTGACTGACTGATTTTACATTCCATGGAACCTGGACTATCCCCTGCTCCCTGTCCATGATGTTCCCTAATAAATCTATGCCTTGAAATATATTGTACTTTATGCCTTCAATAGACTTCCTGCTTGTTTCTGCCTGTGAGAGCTAGCTTCCTTCAAAAATCAACTCAAATGCTACTTCCTCCAGAAAGCCTTTCCCTGATACCACCAATTGTTAATACCCCCAAACTTATTTTGTGCCTTAATTTTAAAATATTTTTTGTTTTCACTTATCCATATACATACTGTCTTCCCCATCATTGCAAAATGTAAGCTTCTTTTTAAAAAAATTTATTCATTTTTAGTTTTCAATTCCAAAAGAGAATGTAACATTCTCAAGGAAATTATTTATTTTGTATTGTTCCTTTGTCTTTCTTTCCCTACAATGTAGTACAGTATCTGGCACCCAGTCAGCACTTAGTGAAAATTGTTGAATAAATTAAAATCAGATGAATCCTCCCAGTCTTCTGGCTGGCAGCTTTGTCATGCTCAAATCCTCCCTATTTCTCACTCCCTATATCCAATCTGTCACCAAGGCCTATCAGTTCCCCATTTCCAACATCTCTCAAATGCTCCACCTTCTTTCCTAGGACACTGCCAAAACTCTAGTGGTAGCACTAGACTACTCCTGGGTCTCTCTGCCTTAGTTCTTTCTGTATTCAAATCCATTCTCCATTCAGCTACCAAAGTGATTTTCCTAAAGTATAGATCTGACCATGTTACCCCCTTACTCAATAAACTAAAGTGGCTCCCTATCACTTACAAGTTCAAATACAAAATCCTCTCTTTAGTATTCAAAGTCCTTCACAACCTATACCTACCCTCTCCCTCCCCCAACACATCTTTCCAGTCTTCTATCTCTTTAGTTCCTGTTGCATGGTCTTTGATCCTGTGACGCTGGCTTCTTTGCTCTTACTGAAGCAAGACACTCCATCTCTCAGTTCCGGGCATTTTCTCTGTCAAACGTACCTGGCTGAAATGTTCTCCATCTTCTCCAGCACCTGGCTTGCTTCCTCCATGTCCCAAATAGGATCCTATTTCTACCCAAAACTTTTCCTAATCCCTTTTAATTCTACCATTTTCCTTCTTTTGTTTCTTTTTAAAAATTTTCTTACATATCCTGTATCTACCTTGTTTGTCATATTTGCTTGATGTCTTCCCCTTTTCTTCTCAATTTGTTGAGAGGAGGAACTTTTTGCCTTTTTGTATCCTCATCTCATTGAACAGTGCCTGTCACATAGTAGGCAATTATTACATGCTTATTGGCTGACTGAAGAAGAAAGGCCCATTTCAATATCTTATTATTTAATAAGACAGGACATTCCAGATATCATGAGAATTGTATTTTTCCTTTATCCTTAACAAAATAAGAATAAACATGAATACAATCTAATTATGTGTCATAGGATTAATCTGTTTCCAAGCTCCTCTTGGGTACCATACTTTATCACTCTCTGTAACTTTTTATATGAAATGAATTATAGCAAAATCAAATCAATTTCACAATGAATGAGCAAGATATAAAATTGTTTTTGAAAAATAATTAACATTCTTTTAGAATCGAGAGTTGAAATATACTTTGGGAACATCTCAACCTCCCATTCTAGAGAGGAGGAAAGTGGGCCAAAGGTGAAATGACTATTCTATTGTCAATTAAGTAGAGAACAGAAGAACTGTAATTCCAACTCAGGCCTTCCAAGTGCAAATGCCATGTTCCTTTTAACATGTAACACATCTACATAGTTAATTATCTTTTCATTATTTTTTATCTGAAGGCTGAACATGGTGAATGATATAAGGGAAAAAATGGTTTACTATTATATTCATCTTTTTCTAAAGGAACGTGGACTATACAGTGTATTATGAAGAAATCCATGCATATTTTCTAAGCGTTGATGGCATAAATGAAGTAGATATTGGGGGAATAAATCCAAAAATATAAGTAATATTTTATGGAGAGCCATTAAAAATATTAAGCATCTATTTATGCAAGGAAGTATGTTGAGTGATAGAGACACAAAGGTAAAATAATTATTTAACTGTATAATCAAATAGCTTACATTCTACTGTAGAACAATAAAAAAATTTCAACAATTAAGTATAGGGGTAGAGACTATACCTGTGTATAGTATGGGGTACAGTAATGTGAGGAGACCATTACTACTGTCTAACATCTTCTGTAAGTAAGTGGCAGCACTTACTGTCATAGACAGTTGCTTAGAGCTCTCTGAAAGTTAATTCTTCCTGACTGCCTCTCCATGTACCAAGTTATACATCATCATTATCATCATCATCATCACCAATAGCAAAGCAGCACTTAAGGTCTGCACAGTGGTTCACATGTGCTAGATCATTTTATCTTATACAAATAGGCACATGAATGATAATCTGAGAACAAGTAACAACAAATATGAGAGGCAATAAAAATCTTACTCCAATGCTTTATAAATATTTAAAAGTAACCTTGAAACTATGTCATTGGAATCCAATTTCTGGAATGTAGATACTACCAAGCAGATTGAACTTCTTGCATGACAAAGGGATGTAGAATGTTTGATGTTCAGACTGTGATATGAAGTTAGATTTGATTTCTTTGTATAGACACTGAATAAACAATAAGTTCGTCCCAGAATTAAAGAGGAGGAATGGGAGGGAGACATTGTTTGGAAGATTATAAAATTCATTTAACAACCTCAAACTTTCCCTTAAACTAAGGCTTACAACTTTAACACTAATATCCTTTTGGGGATGCTATGGGCTTTAAGTCAAAAGACAAAGAATTAACCCAAAAAGCAATGCGCATGGTAAGTGTGATCTGGTTGCACAATATTCTCCATGTAAATGGAAAATAGTACATGAATATTATCCAAAAAGAACATGAGGAGTTGTGTAACAAGAATGAAGGATAATTGATGGAAAGTCCATATGTTCCATTTGTATGTTCAAAGTATTACAAAGTATTAAAAAGAAAGCCCTAAAGTTGCAGGGAAAATAATCTATGACATATTTATTGGAGGAAATGGATGAATAGCACAGAATGAGCTGGTATGGATGGGTCACTACCTTTGTCTCTGTAAGGAATATCCATATTAATGAAATACAGATATACTCTATAGAGTGTTACTATTAATTATTAGAGTATTAAAAGTATTTTTAAATTACTATTTAAAAAACTATTTGAATATGGTCCCAGGAACAGATTTCTTGTGATGTTAAAAAAAAAAAACTCAACCCTACTATACATAAATGTTTCTCAAGAGCATGTAGGGTGATCAGTGATAAATTTATGGCCATAGTAACAAATAAAATTATGAGATGGACTTAAATCTTTATTATCCCCTTCTATTTCCATAGTGTTAGTATTAGAATGTTGTCTCTATAGATAGATTTTAGGTACCCTAAGACCAATAATTAATTTTCCTTTCTCTTTGCATCCCCAGTGCCTAGCACATAATAGTATCTTGATAAATTATTATTTAGTAAATTATTGATGGGTCACAGATCATCTTTGAGAGATGATAAAGTTGGAAGAATTATTTCACCATATGCCCAAAGGGAAAAATAAATATAATTTTATGCAACTTGGCCATCTTGATTTTCATCTTACAAATGCAGTGAACATCATAAACAAAAAAATCATCATAATGATAACTGCAACTTAGGTGTAAAAACCTGATGGAGAGGATGAAGAAGCAGGAAAACTCTGTGAAGATCCTAATTACACCCTCCTGTATGTTTCAAATATTTTTTCATACTTAGTTGTTTTAGTGCAAAGTTGGCCATAGGGAAAGTTAGAAAGTATAGCTCAGGACAAAAGAAAATGTAGAAGGTCAAAGCTTTATAGACTACTCAAAAGCCCCTTTCTGAAACATTAAAAGTACATTCTTTAAAAAGAAGTAAGAAAGCAATGGACTAAATACTAACACCACAAAAAAATGATCATAGGCCATGTACATATTTATGTAGGAAGAGTTTCTGTATCAGCTATGTTAATCAGACCACCATCTAGTTAGAGTAAAGGTTAAAAATTATCGCAAAATTTGAAGAAATAAAAAAGGTAATAAGATGGTGGTGAATACAATTAAACCTGGTTCATTCAACATCTATTTATACAATATGTTGAGTAGGAAAAGTAGAAAATTAATAAAATTCAACAAACTGATCCTTTTTATCACCATTTATGGGGGGGGTTATACTAAAAGATATGGAGTTGTCACAACGAGTACGTATCAATAGCTCAGTTGTTGCCTCAGTCAGTAAATGCTTGATCTCATTAAATGGCATCATGGCAGTGAGTGCCAAAACTGGTTTAATTCATTTTGCAATGTATGACAGATTATGCACATGACTTTATGTCATAACACTGAAAAGGAGTGGAAAATAATACGAGTCTCTAGAAATCCTGGCATAAGACTAAATCATTCCTAGAACATTTGACGATGCAATAAAAAAGACAACAAATAGATTTTGGTTAGAACATATTTCTAAGCATTTTGAAAACAATCTGCTCCTATAGTCGATGAGAATGGAAATGTCACATTTGGACCCTAAGAACTTAGAACTCAATATGTTATGTGAGGAAGTAGAAATGGAAGCTAATGAGACATAGGTGAGAAGCAGTTCAGTTCAATCCAATTATACATTGAAGAAATCCATGCTAAAAGCAAAAGTAAAAAAAAAAATAAACTCATAAGGACTTGAGGGCATAAATCTTTAAGAAATATGAAATTACAGGTTGAATTATTGTCAACAAAAATTATGGAGAGAACATCAGCAACTCCTAACTTGTGAATATGTAGAGAATATGGATGAAATTATCTTTGAATACAATACAAGGGAATAATCATTCTTTCATAGATGATACTATATGTCATATCACATCTTCATACACATAAACTGAGTGAAGGATACAATAAATACCTGTATTCATTATTTTCTGAAGGCAAAAATATATTTTGACTAAAATACAGCATTAAAAGATGTCCTTTAATATGGAGATTTATATGAATATATTGGCTGTTTATCTCCAATCAGAACTAAAGCAATCTGTGAATAACAGACTTTGTTCTAAGGAATATATATATATATATATATATATATATATATATATATATGCAAATACAAGGCCTGTTAAATATTATATTTGTCTGACTCAGTGGGAGCATACAAAAGAGACACACAAAACTACTGTTTACTCAAACTAGAGTGCTTTCTTTGCATTTTCCCTTGATCTGGATCCACATACATACCAATTAAAACAGCATTTCTGGGCATTTGTCCATTTCTATGTATTTGCCCAAAGCAACCATAACTGCATATTCAAGTGATGCATAATTTAAAAGTATTAATCAGCAAGTTTTTTTCTTTTACATTTATGGCATTGATATAGCAATAAAATTCATAAAATACTCAGTGGAAGAGGAAATTTTTATAATAAGAAAATGTAATAGTTGTAAAACATGATAGTGTCCTGATCTTATTACCATAATGCTTTTTGTTTGTTTTTGTGGTTGTTTTCTCAGTCCAAATATTAAAGCTATGAAAGGTAATAATTATTCATACCCAAATGAAGGGAGTGTACTGTTTAAAAACTAAGCTCAAATAAGTATTGCACATTGATTTTTCCTTGGCTGTGGAATGCTGTATCTGAGTTGTCACTATGAGGCTCGAAGCAACTGGAAATTAGGGAAATTTTATTTCATCAGAAGCTTTCCAAAAGATGTTTGTAGATAATCCTTTAAATAAGGTTTAAGGATCATCGTTGATGGCTGTCTTCTAATTCCTTTACTGACCATCAAGAAAAGTGACTTTTCACTGGTAGCTATCTATTTCAATCTACTGAGTAATCTCAGTTTGGGGAGCTATAGCACTTTGTTACACTGTGGGAAGGAATATTGCCATGCCTAGAGATTTATAAATACTTATTTTAACATAGTATTTAAAAAGAGAGAAGATCCTCCATTCCTCCTTATGGAATTTCCAGATTCTTAATATGAGATTTGCACCATTGGTGTCAAATTAAGTTAAACCCTGTATTGCAAACATAAAAACACAAAGATATAAGTTCAGTTTTTTTTTTCACAAAATAGAAATAAATATGCGCAGAAAAGAAGGGGTTGAGCCAAGATGGTGGCTAGAAAGCAGGGAGTTGCATGAGCTCCCCACCCAGGTCCCTCCAAATACCTATGAAAATGGTGAACAAATTCTAGAGCTGCAGAACCCATAAAATAGCAGAGGGAAGCAGGGCTCCAGCCCAGGACAGCCTGGATGGTGGCTGGGTAAGGTCTATCACACAAAGCTGGTAGGGGAGCAGAGCAGAGCCCAGCGTGGGCTGCACCTGGACCAACCAGACCAGGAGCTGGGTGGAACAGGCCCTAGCACCCTGAATCAGTGAGCTGCAGCAGTTACCAGACTGCTCAAACCACAAACACCAAAGTCAACAGAGAAAGTTAGTGGGAAAAGCTGCTGGGACAGAGTGAAAGGAGTTAGTGGTTTGGCCACTGCCCTGGGAAAGCAGAGGTGGTACAGCTCTGGGGACAGAAAGACAGCTTCAGTTACTTATGGTCCCAGGCCCACCTGGTGGGAGGAATTAGGTGGCAGATCAGAGTTGGAGTGCAGAGCCTGCTTAAGATCTAAGTCGAAGTCAGGGTTGGTGGTTCTGGGGGAGGAGTAGCACTGGTGTGGCAGAGCTTGCTATGAAGAAATAGCTCTGAAAACAACAGCATAACCCCTCAAACTTGGAACAAAGTACTCTATATTCTACAAGCAGTAGGCATACCCTGACGAAAAACTCAAGGGTCAAGTAGTTGGCTGAGAACATGGCCAGGCAGTGAAAATGGACTCAGACACAGACTCAGAATTTGGAATCTTTCTTTGGTGACAAAGAAGACCAAAACACACAGCCAGAAGAAGTCAACAAAGTCAAAGAGACTACATTGAAAGCTTCCAAGAAAAACATGAACTGGTCTCAAGCCCATGGGAGCACTCAAAAAGGATTTGGAAAAGCAAGTAAGAGAAGTAGAGGAAAAATTGGGAAGTGAAATGAGAGTGATGCAAGAAAACCATGAAAAACAACTCAATGACTTACTAAAGAAGACCCCAAAAAATAATGAAGAAAATAACACCTTAAAAAATAGATTAACTCAAATGGCAAAAGAGCACTAAAAAGCCAATGAGGAGAAGAATGCCTTGAAAGACAAAATTAGCCAAATGGAAAAGGAAGACCAAAAGACCACTGAAGAAAATAATACCTTAAAAATTAGACTGGAGCAAGTGGAAGCTAGTGACTTTATGAGAAATCAAGATATTATAAAACAGAACCAAAGGAATGAACAACTGGAAGACAATGTGAAATATCTCATTGGGAAAAAACACTAACCTGGAAAATAGATCTAGGAGAGATAATTTAAGAATCATTGGACTACTTGAAAGCCATGATCAAAAAGAAGAGCCTAGATATCAACTTTAAAGAAATTAGCAAAGAGAACTGCCGTGATATTAAAGAGCCAGAGCGGAAAATAGAAATTGAAAGAATACACTGATCTCCTCCTGAAAAAGATCCCAAAAAGAAAACTCCTAGGAATATTGACATCAAATTACAGAGCTCCCCCATCAATGAAAACGTATTGCAAGCAGCCAGAAAGAAACAATTTGAGTACTGTTGAAACACAATCAGGATAACACAAAATCTAGCAGCTTCAACATTAAGGGATGTAAGGGCTTGGAATATAAAATTCTGGAGGTCAATAGAGCTAGGATTAAAACCAAGAATCACCTACCCAGGAAAACCGAGTATAATGCTCCAAGGCAAAACATGGATTTTCAATAAAATAAAATAGAGGACTCAAGCTTTCTCAGAGGAAAGACCAGAGCTGAATAGAAAATTTGACTTTCAAACACAAGAATCAAGAGAAGCATGAAAAGTTAATTGAGAAAGAGAAATCATAAGGGACCAATAGAAAAGGTAAATGGGTATGCTTAAATATGAACAGAGTGGAAAATATTTCCAAAAAATACTATGGAATCATCAATTATTGAGCTGAATGAAGCCATATGTGTAATTTAATCCAACTCTTATATTTTCAGAATGAGAAAATTGAGGCCCAGAATTTTCAAACAATTTGCTAAAGGTGAAACAGTAAGTTCATCTTAGCCCATCAAATAATAGAAGATATGTGTCACCTCCTTATCAAGTCTCTTTCTTCTTGAAACTAAGAAAACTCTGTATTCTTTTGACTACTCCAAATATCACCTAAAATTCTTTCCCATATTAGTTTGCCATCCTCTGGACATTCTCTAATTTACTAATCCTTTCTAAAGTGGAAAAGAACTTCATACAGTGTTTCAGATGTGATATGACCAGGGAAGAGAACAGAGGGAATATCATTTCACTAGTATTGGACGCCTCTCTTAATGCGGCCTAAGGTTGTATTGGCCATTTCAGCTAACAAAGCAGTATTTTGACACATATTAAAATTGTGGAAGTCCTAAAACTCTCAGCTCTCTTCGGATAAAGTACTATATAGCCATGTTGCCCCCATCCTGTAAATGTGAAGATTTTTTAATGATACATTAACGTTTCCTCTTGGGGTTATTTCAATCCATTGCTTCAGTGCTGAATCCTCCTAACTTTACTGTTGCATGATCCATATAAGTACTGTGTCAACAAGAATAGTTTAAAAGACTACAAATGTTTAGTAGGAAGCTACTTAGTACAGTTGGTAGAACACTGGAACTAGCATCAGGAAAATCTGAGTTCAGATCTGGCCTCAGACATCTACTGGGTCATGTGACATTGGATAAGTCACTTTACTTCTGTCTCAGTTCCCTAATTTCTGAAATGGGTATAATAATAACACATACTCCCCAGGGTTATTTATGAGAATCAAATGAGATAATACTTAAAATCTTTAGTACAATGTTTGGTATGTAGCAGGCATTGTATAAATGCTAATTATGATCATTATTATTAATATTATTATTATCAACATTTAGCTAAAAAATATACACAGACTCCCACTTACCAGTTAGGAATCCTATCATACAAAAAAAATGTGAGTCCTTTGTTACCTCTGCTTAATGAAATATTGCTTTTTCTATACAAGAAAGTAAAGCTTTCTTATCTAGATTCCCCTAATGGCCCTTGTAATAATAATACTAGAATTTTCTTATGGTAAGATGGTTAGCTTATAGTTTGAAGATTCTACTTGCTTCATTTTTTTGAAGATGGTGACAAAAGTTACACTTCATTTTACCTATTATATGCAACCCTCATCCATGGCCTCCATTGGAAACATTAAACTGTTGTTAATGGCTAATAAATATTTGCTAATTCCTAAAGCCATCTTGTTTAACATAGCAGAATTGTTTGCATTGGCTAGATTATAGCAATCTTGATACTCCTGGCTCTTACTTTCACTCTCGTTACAGAGCAAATAATCCACTTGCTACCCATTTAGAAATCTTCAAAAATGGTGAAAAGACTACTAAGATTTAGAGACAAGATCTGGTTCCCTGCCCTAGCTAATACAAACTGTGTGACAATTGGTTAGTAGCTTTAATTAAAAGGGCCTCATTTTCCTCATTTGAACAATGAGGGTTTTAAATTAAATGATGTCTAAGATCCCATACAGTTCTAAATCCTTTGATCTTAAAGAAGAGAAGGAAAATAGATGTGCTCGACCAGACTTTTTAATCAATGATTTTATGATGTCTCCTAATTTTCACCTCTTTCTATTCTAAGTTACCAAAAATAGTTTGTTTAATAATTTGTTCTTGAATTTCATATAACATTGATGTGAAACAGGCGTATAGTTTCTGTTATAAAATGGCAATATAGCAAATGTGAAATTGCTTTAGAAATTTAAAATTACTATGCAAATATATAGCATTAATTATCTGATATTCCTGAGGCAACTCATCAGATGGAAGCAGCTTTTAATCATTTCTTTTAACTTTTTTTTTTCTGTCACACATAATTTGGTGTCAGTATTTATGTTACCATGAGGTTATAGGTATTGAGTAGATTTAGAACACATGTTCCATTCCAAAAGTTCTTCCAAATGATTAAAAATTAGACTGTATCTTGCTAACTTTCTTGCTATATTAGAATACTGAAGCTTCTGAAGCCAAGGATGAATAATTCTTCACAACTTTGTTCTCAATTTAATTTTATTTTAATCATGAAAAACGTGATTGTGTTGGGAAAAGAAGTGAAAAATCTTAGGGAAGTTCAAAATTAACTTTCTTATTCTTTTTTGTCTCCAGAGGTTGGTTACAGAATACTTTGCTGTTGAACCATTCTTTGTTAAATATTTCACATGTCTCTTTTAATTAATTGTTGTCCATACTACCCTTTAAAATATTATAGTTGCTATTTCCTATCCCTAGAGGTAAGCTAATTTAAATAAAATATATGTACATATTATGTTTTTGCTAAATATTTGATCATTTTTTAAAGAATGCTAGATAAAAATTTTAAACCATATTATCCTTAATAGGACATGCCTAGAAAAATTTATTTGCATTGGCCATAAGATAACTTTTTACAGTTATCCAAGATGCCAGGTAAAGTAGTTCTGCTTCTACTGGGGTAGAAGTCACACCATCCTCTACAATGATTATTCTTGTCTTAGAGGTAGATAAGAGATGCTGGGCACAGAGTGTTGGATCTAGAGTCAGGAAAACCTCAGTTCAAATTATGCCTGTTTAACTGTTATTATTTATTAGCTGTTAAACCCTGGGTAACCCTATATCTATATTATCTATATCAATATCTGTCTACCTATCCACCTGTCTATCTACCTCAATCTATCTATCTCAGTTTCTTTACTTATAAAATGGGGAGGGGGGGGAAATTACACCTACCTCCCAGAGTTGTTGTGAGGATAAAATAAGATAACATTTGTAAAGTTCTTTGCAAACCTTAAAATGCAATAAAACTGCTAGCTATTATTGTTAAAGTATGATGATATCTACTGCCTTGTACTATCAATCATTCCACCAAAAGAAACTGGCAGATAGGAAAATTTTAATTAAGAAAGAAGCTATAAAATTTTGACTATTATATCTAACCATAAAATTTACTGTTTAATGCATAGTTCTCATTATAATTTATTTCTTTTTTCAGAAATTCAGCACTTCACTAAGAATATTTAACATATATGTATTGAACAAGAAAGGTTACCAACCATACAGTGATTTCTTATGATTTGCCATACTTTGAACTCTCATTTACTCTTGTATTTATTGTACTATTTACTTCTTCTTAAATAGAGTCTACATGATACCAATCAGCCAATTCCATTTTATTTTTTTTATTTTTTTCTCAATTTTTTATTTAATATATTTAATTTTCAGCATTGATTTTCCACAAGAGTTTGAATTACAAACTTTCTCCCCATTTCTACCCTCCCCCCACTCCAATATGGCGTATATTCTGGTTGCCCTGTTCCTCAGACAGCCCTCCCTTCTGTCACCCCACTCCCCTTCTACCCCCTTTTCTCTTCCTTTCTTGTAGGGGAAGATAAATTTCTACACCCCATTGCATGTGTATCTTATTTTCTAGTTGCATGCATAAGCATTTTTTGTTGTTTTTCAACATATGTTTTTTTTAAACTTTGAGTTCTACATTCTCTCCCCTCTTCCCTTCCCACCCACCCTCCCTAAGAAGTCAAGCAATTCAACATAGGCCACATGTGTATCACTATGTATAACCCTTCCACAATACTCATGTTGTGAAAGACTCACTATATTTTGCTCCTTCCTAACCTATCCCCCTTTATTGAATTTTCTCCCTTGACCCTGTCCCCTTTAGAAAGTGTTTGCTTTTGATTACCTCCACCCCCATCTGCCCTCCCTTCTATCACCCCCCCTTTTTAATCTTCTTCCTCCTCGTTTTTTCCTCTGGGGTAAGATACCCAATTGAGCATGTATGGTATTCCCTCCTCAAGTCAAATCTGATGAGAGCAAGATTCACTCATTCCCCCTCACCTGCCTTCTCTTCTCTACCTACAGAACTGCTTTTTTTTGCCACTTTTATGTGAGATAATTTACCCCATTCTATCTCTCCCTATCTCCCTCTCTCAATATATTCCTCTCTCATCCTTTAAGTTGATTTTATTTCTTTTAGATATCTTCCCTTCATCTTCGATTCACCATGTGCCCTCTCTCTCTCTCTCTCTCTCTCTCTCTGTCTCTCTCTCTCTCTATATATATATATATATATGTATGTATATGTACATATGTACACACATACATATATACATACACATTCACATATACATATATGCATAAACATATATATATGCATATTCCCTTCGGCTACCCTAATACTGAGGTCTCATGAATTATACACATCATCTTTTCATGTAGGAATGTAAACAAAACAGTTCAACTTTAGTAAGTCCCTTGCAATTTCTTTTTCTTGTTCTTTTTTCTTGATTCCCTTTTCATGCTTCTCTTGATTCTTGTGTTTGAAAGTCAAATTTTGCACTCAGCTCTAGTCTTTTCACTGAGAAAGCTTGAAAGTCCTCTTTTTTATTGAAAATCCATATTTTTCCTTGGAGCATGATACTCAGTTTTGCTGAGTAGGTGATTCTTGGTTTTAATCGTAGCTCCATTGACCTTGAAAATATAATATTTCCAGCCCTTCGATCTCTTTATGTAGAAGCTGCTAGATCTTGGATTATTCTGATTATGTTTCCACAATACTTGAATTGTTTCTTTCTGGCTGCTTGCAGTATTTTCTCCTTGATCTGGGAGCTCTGGAATTTGGCAACAATATGCCTAGGAGATTTATTTTTGGGATCTATTTGAGAGGTGATCTGTGGATTCTTTCAATTTCTATTTGGCCCTGTGGCTCTAGAATATCAGGGCAGTTCTCCATGATAATTTCTTGAAAGATGATATCTAGGCTCTTTTTTTGATCATGGCTTTCTGGTAGTCCAATAATTTTTAAATTATGTCTGCTGGATCTATTCTCCAGGTCAGTGGTTTTTCCAATGAGATATTTGACATTGTCTTCCATTTTTTCATTCCTTTGGCTCTGTTTTATAATATCTTGATTTCTCATAAAGTCACTAGCTTCCACTTGCTCCAATCTCATTTTTAAGGTAGTATTTTCTTCAGTGCTCTTTTGGACCTCCTTTCCATTTAGCTAATTTTGCCTTTCAAGGCATTCTTCTCCTCATTGGCTTTTTGGAGCTCTTTTGCCATTTGAGTTAGTCTATTTTTTAAGGTGTTTATGGGTTGAGAAGTCTGGTAACTGCTGCAGCTAGAGCATGCTCTGCCCGGCTCCTGGTCTGGTTGGTCTGCACCACCCATGCTGGGCTCTGCTCCACACTGCTCTTCTCCCAGCTCTGTGTGGGATAGATCTCACCCAGAAACCATCCAGGCTGTCCTGGGCTAGAGACCTGCTTCCCTCTGCTATTTTCTGGGTTCTGCAGTTCTAGAATTGGTTCAGAGCCATTTTTATAGGTTTTTGGAGGTACTCGGCAGGGAGCTCACGCTAGTGCCTGCTTTCCAGCCCCCATCTTGTTTCTGCCCCAATTCCATTTTAATTTAATGGCAGGAAATAATGTTTTCTTTAAATCATATAGTCATAGCAACTGACTTATACAGCCACTTTTCACCAATGTTCAAAGTTGTGTAGACACTCCTTCAATGTCTTTAATCATATTTTTACCACTTATTGATCACCTTTTTAAACTTTCTCAAATTGTCATATTCTTTTATTGAGAGTGTGAAATAAAATTGTTCATTTCTTTCAGGCCACTTTTCCACTGACCTTCATTTTCAGTAAAATAACCAGTATTTTAACCTAACAAAAATGATCATAAAAACAATAGTGATATAACAACATGCAATTAATTGCCTACTATATGCTGGGCACTGTGATAAAATCTGGGGATATAATAAGAAAAAGAGAGACCCTACCCTCAAGGAGATTACAATCTAATTAAATTAATAATCTAAAGGAAGCTCAAAAAAAGAAGGGAGGAGGGAGACATTATATTCATTAGATTTGAAATCAATTAGAGCTACAGATGGAAAGTAGAGAGTTAGCTGAAAATTTCAGGAGCCAGCCCTCTATAAAGGAAAGCTGTGGGAGGTGTTTAGTGCTCCATCCTCCATCCTTCCCATCAGAAGAAAGGAGGGGAGGCTTAGGAAATAGGGAAAGTGTTGGTATTCAAAACTTAGTTGTAGTTTTTGTGTTTAAAAAGCTATGAGCTCTAAACATTTTCTGACATTTCTTTTTAACACTTACGATATTCATGTATTTCTTCTATATATTCAGCAAATCACATCCTAATACAAAATAAAAGTTATGATGAGATGATTGTTGCTAATTGTATTTATACAATTTTATGTGATATTAATTGATAAAAATTTTCCATTTCAAAATTTTAAATACTTTTATTTTATGAATTTTTTTAAAAATTATAATGGACAACTTCAAACATAACATCCCATCTTTATCATGCTATTTTAAGTTACCTGAATTCTCTACTGTTCTAAATCAGTGATTACCCTGTTTTTTTAAAAGCTATTTCATCTAAACATAAATGCTGGTAGGTTTTAAGAAGTTAGAAAGCTTCCAAATAGTCCTTCAAAATCTTCAGAGACTCCATAATGTATGACACATCTGTTATCAGAAGGCAAAACTTGATCAAAGGAAGACCTTGATAAGAATTATAGTCATATTAATGTGGAATGTCCTCTAGAGAAGGTGGATTATTCCACATTTGAAATCTTACTTGATATAAATGTCATACATCTGTTTCCTACTGAAATATATCTGAGGCTACATAGTCCTTTCAAACCCTTAGGATCTGGCCTGCTTAGCTAAGTATGGAGATATTCATCACCAGATTGACTACCAAGTGAAAAGATTACATAGAACCCATATTCTATAATAATCATTATCATGACAACAGCCAATTAAACAATAGGCATTTACTGTCTATTTTGTATGAACCAGATATTGTGCTAATAACTACAGCTATGAAGGAAGGCAAAAAAATGATCCCTTCTCTTAAGAAGTTCACATTGGTGGCATGGTGGATAGAGGGCTAGGCCTAAGTTCAAATCCAGCCTAGACACGTACTACATGTGTGACCCTGGTCAAGTCACTTAACTGCTAATTGCCTTAGTTTTCTCAACTGTAAAGTGGGCCAAATAATAGCACCTACCTCATAGAGTTGTTTTAAAGATATTTGTAAAACAGCTTAGTATAGTACCTGGTGCATAGTTGGTGTTATATAAATGCTCATTCCCTTTGCCATCTCTTCTAATAGGAGTGACAACTTGCTAACTATGTACATGTAACATATATACAGTGAAAATGAGAGATAATTTCAGAGGGAAGGAACTACTAGACCATTGGGTTAAAGGACACTGAGGGAGGGCTTTTGTAGAAGGAGATATGTGACCTCAGCATTGGTAGAAACCAAAGAACCCAAGAAGCAACAGAGGTGAAGAGGAAAGGCATTACAGTATGGGGGAAAGTCATTGAAAAGGAATGGAATCTGGAGATGGAGTATCATCACATTTTTTTCTTTGTAATGATGTTTCTTTAAAACAATCTGATAACCTGGAAAGACTTACATGAACTTACAAAGTGAAATCAGCAGAACCAGGAGAACATTATGCACAATAATAGCAATATTGTATGACGATCTACTATGAATAACTTCACTCTTTTCAGTAATACAATGATCCAAGAGGATTCCAACGGACTTATGATAAAAGGTGCTGTCCATTTTCAGAGAAGGAACTGGTGGAGCCTGAATGCAGATTGAAGACATTTTTCTTTATTTTTCTAGGGCTTTTTTAGTCTGTGGTTTTTTTTGATAGTATGACTTACATGGAAATATGTTTTGCATGACTACACATATACGAGCTAAAAAAAAAATTCTGAGACTTAGGTAGTGTAAGCATTATTATATACATTTTACAGATGAGAGAATCTAGCCTCAGGGTAAATTCAGAAAGGTGCTAAGCCTTCTCCCCACCCACTTACAATCTTCCCTTGTAAACAAAACAATTTAGTAAAACCAAATGATATAGCAAAACCAACTTTGAGACACTGTATACTGTCTTGGGGATAGTCAGTAGTCAATACCTATATAGACAGAAGAGGTAATCCTGGGTCATCATCTATTCTCTAGAACCAGTCCACTTTGGTATACCACTTGATAGTATTGTTTTTACTTACATTTTCAAAGTCACTGTGTATATCTTTCTCCAGTACTACTTTCATTATTCTTCCAGGTAAACCACAATCTAGCCCTGCCTTCCAAATCTTGTATTCATTAAGCTGATCTTTAAGATAAAGTGATGTAAGACCACACATTATTTTCCTACTAAATTTAATATTCTAAATTGAATAGATGGTTCACAACTTCTCCCAGGAGAGGCAAATAAAGGCATTAGTGAAGTTGGTTTTATGATATGTACAGAGGCAACAAGAAACATTATTTCATGGTATGAAAATTATATGAAAATTATTATAATTTACACAAAAATCTTTTGGAAAAGAAGAGGGATAAAGAAATTATATGAAGAATGTAACAAAGTTATTCAAATTAAATATATACACACACTTATATGTACATATATATGTTTGTGTGTGCATATGTATGTGTGTGTTTCTGTGTGCGTCTGTGTGTAATTCTACTTAGTGAATTTAAACAACGGTGGGCACAGGAAAGGATAACAGAGAAAAATATGTTAGAAGATATTGCTTAATACCAAAAAACAAGGAGGATATAAAGCCCCATATAGGCAAATTTTGGAGAGTTATCACCATTTAGTTTAAAAGGCTTTCATCAGTGTAGAGCAACCACAATGGATTAGCTTGGATAAGCAAAAGCAATTCAAGGGCCATATATTAAGAAACTCTGCACATGCTTCACAACAGGTATATGTTTCTAGAGCTAAAAAGGACTTTGGAGGCATCTAATCCAATTCTCTCAATTTATAGGTGAGAAATTTGCATTCTATGGAGAATAAATACATTTACAATGGTTACCCAAGTAATAAGAGTCAGAGGAGAGATTTGAAACCAGGTCCTCTCAGAGGCAAAACTCTTCCAACTGTTCCATGTTGCCATTTCAGTGATATAAAGACAACTGCACATATACACATATATGTAAACACAAGCACATCCTTCTTATTTTTATTTTAATTTAGAATTTGGTGGAAATAAATTTAAAATCATTAAGTAAATTTAAGATATTTTACTTACATTACATTAGGTCTAAGGGTTTTTAGGACACTATTTCTTAAATATTTTAGTAGTTTATTTCAATAGATTTTCAAGCTTTCCACAATTCTAATGTCCTTTCTTGTTCATTTTAGGATTGTTTTTATATTATATTCCCTTATCTTTAGTGTAATCTGTGTCCTCCATTCCTCTCTTCTAAAAACATAATCGCCCTATTTGAGCCAAATTAGAAGAGTTTCTTGTTGGACCTAGAGTCAGGAGCTCCTGAGTTCAGATCTTGCTTCATACGCTGAATACAGCTGTGTGACCCTAAGCAAATGACTTAATCTGTGTCTACTTAAATTTTCTAATATGCAAAATGGTGATAACAATAGCACCTACTTCACAGGGTTGTTGGGAAGATCAAATAAGTTAATGTATATATAAACCACCTAGCAAACCCTGAAGTATCTCCTAAATCCCAATTATTACAACTGAGAAGAAACACTCAGCCAAGATCATGCTACCTTGATTTATAATATAAAGTAAATAAATGTTTCCATAACAGAATGGAAAGAGCTACTTTATCAAACAAGTGCTTTAAAGAATTAAATGAATAATCCTTTGTCCCCAACTCAACAATATCAGTGTCTGTATAAGCCTGTAAAAAAACAGAGCAAGTAATTTCCATTGACATTGCTGCTATGGGAGAATTATATCCTGTGGCATTAATGCCATACACATTTGTTAGAAGCACTGACTGGGAGGAAAGAATTAAATCTTGAATTATTTTTTCCATTTGATACGCAATTATTTTTGTATATATCTTCCCACCAAAATTTATAGAGAAATTGGGTCAATATCTTGAACATAATTTATTATCTCTTCCAGGTTTCTCAATAAGAGTAATTAGAGTTTCCGAGAAGAACTCAGACATATTTCTCCATAATAACATAGTCATAAATTTCTTTGACTCCCAAGGCTAATAAGTTTCCAAAGTGTTTACAGAGTTCTGTAGTTATGCCATCTGTTACAGGAGCTCTTTTTAAACTTACAAGCATTTAATGATCATATTAATTTCTGTAACGTCAAATGTTTGGGGAATTCATAGGCTGTAACAGGAGCTACAGATTTTCAAATGGTCAGAAATACTTAATCTTATTTCTCCAGATCATTGCTATATTCTTTTACTTTTCTACGATAAATTAAATGGCACCACTTACTTCATGCCAAATATCATGATTTTAATCATGTTTCTGAGTTTTGGAAATTTGAGTCATATATTTAATGACAATTCATTGGAATAATTAACTTACAGACCCAACTAAATCCTGGTTCATTACTGAAGTCTGTGTAAGGGTGTGTTGGTAAGCAAAATGGGCTCTTAGCACTCGGTTCAACCAAGTGCCCCTGAAGAGTTTGGCTTTTGTTTCCTTTGATTAATTCATTGTATTTCATTGAGTCTTACTATGTGGTAAGCCCCAGGCCCAGACTCCTATTAGGTGCTAAGCCTATGTGGGTGTGAAGCTCCTAGAGTACTATGCGGAGGTGCTAACTCAAGAGCTAATCATAGAAGCCTAAGTTCTGCTCATTCAGATGACGTTTGATGACATCTGAAATGGTATAAGAAGAGAAGACAGAGCTATTTTTCTGAGGGCTCTCACTCTTGGTCGCACGCTGATGTGCTAAGAGCCCTCCAGCTCATAAACCCCGGATGCTGGGGCTTTGTTAAACTCTGGTAACTATGTATTGGGATTTGAATCAGACAATGTCTGTCTGTCAATGCTTGAAATTTGGTGTATTTTGCTCTGAAGTTCAGGGTGTTGGCTTTTTCCCCTGAACTAAGAGAAGTATATTTGTGTGTTTGATTAACATTGCTTTCCTTAGTAAAGCAGATTAAAAGAACCAGGGCTTTTGCAGTGTGCTTGTAGTGTGCTTATTGTTGGGCTTGTGTTGGTTTTTCACCCCCACAACAGCTGCTAACCGGATTGTTGAAACAAAGGGTGACTCTGGGAACTCAATACCATTGTGCAGTAAATTGTATCCTATAAGATGCTAAAGTGATGAAGAGATTACAAAGAAGATCCACCATGATGAGTTCAATAGTATTAAAAAAAAGTTTTCCAATGCCTATTATGTCATCTTTAGTCTTTCAGTGAATACTGCTGTACATCAGAAAAGATATCCTTCAAAAAAAATGGATTTAAATACATCTGCCAAGGCAGAAATTACATTACACACAACTGTCAGGACTGAATTTTTTGCAACGGTTGTGATTTCTATATCAGCATGGCCAGCATCTACTTGGAAACGAACAATCTGTATATAATAATTATTTTGATATATTCATGTTATGCTTGTTATTGGAACTCTCGAAACCAGTGAAAATCACAACCATCCCATGTGTTTATAGTATAGCTCTTGTTCTTGTCTTTGCATAAATCCTTCCTAAGGAATCCAGTCTACAAAGATGAAAACCTCTCTCTCCTTCTTTGAAAATCTCAGGACAACAATGATCACACAGTTTGTCTCTGCTTCTTCTTCTCTCTATGTGACTCATCCTCATCTGTTTTCAGTCATACATGTCCACAGCAAAGTCTTGACTTCATTTTGGGAAAAATCAGAACACAAGGGCTGTAACAACAATGAATGCTACTTGCCACTACTGTGGCTGTGTAAGGCCAATAATACCAGTACATAAGAGGGCTACTAGCAAAGATTCTTTGATCTGCTTTTCTAAAGAAAGCAACTTTAAGGGGTTAACAATCTTACTTTAATTAAACATACATATATCATTCACTTAGGTCAGGGGAAAAAGTCAACACCCTGAACTTCATAGGAAACACAAACAGAAATTACAAGCAGAAATTATATAAACAGAGCAAAACAACACAAACCAACACAAAGGTTCCTAGCTGTCTAACCAAGACATTACATACATAGTTACCAGAGAGAGAAGCACCAACATCTGGGTTTTTAAAAGCCGGGGAGCAACAATGGCTACCCAGAGTCTTGTCTGGTCAAATCACACAATACTCTTCCAGTGAGGGAGACCCAAGTGAAATGCTAACCTCAGAGTATATATATATATAAAATTCTTAAGGCTCAGAGGGCACCACAACCATGGGACTCAAGAGACCTAGAACTTTCAGTGACTTAAGCAGGTCATCCAAGAGTCCTGATTCAAAGATGCTTGATTGAAAAGGCAAGACTCAAAGGCGCTTGATTGCCTTAGTGCCAAGAAACACTCCAAAACAAAAGACAACAAAAAAATCCCACTTTGCTTGACATTACAAGGGCCCACACACATATCTATGAATATGTCCAAATACCACTTTTTCAATGTTAATTGCTGGTCTAGAGCACAATTTTGTCTTACATGAACTAATTACCAGTACTTGGTACTATACCCTCTGAATTGTGGATTCTGGTCTTTTCACTCAAATGAATCTAGTCTCTACAAATTTTAATGCCAGTGGCCTCTTAATTGCTACAACTAATGATTTTTATTTCTAAAGTCCTTATCCTTCTTGATGTTTGTTCAGCATTTGATACTACTGATGACTCTCTCTTCCTGTGCCCTCTCTTCTCTCTGGGGTTCTGTCTTTAGTCATTGTTCCAACCATCTGACCTCTCCTCAGTATTCTTCAAGTCCAACCCAGTGTAGATGTACTCCAAAGCTCTGTTCTGAAACTTCTTTCCTTTTCTTTTTTTTATTTTTATGACGCTAAAATAATAAATTTAATAACAAGGGAAAATCAAGTAGTGTAAGTAGAAAAATCTTTCTCCTTCACTGCCTTCATACAACAATATATAAGGAAGGAGAACAATTTTCTATAGGTTCTCTTGCAGATCCAAGAGGGAAAACTCTCACACACAATAGAACACCCTACCCATTTTATAGTCTGAGGGCTTGAGGAGAGGAAATTAGCAACTACAAAGTAGAAAGGAGGTCCACCTTCTTCATCACCATTAGCAACAACTGTTAACCAATATCTACCAAAAGGCAATTGGGCACAGATGCCCTGAGAGTGGCAGCACTTCCTAGACCACCGTTCTTTTTTTCCCCTGCTCAATAGTATTTTATTTTTTTCCAATTACATGTAAAGATAGTTTTCAGCATTCACTTTTATAAGATTTTGAGTTCCAGAATTTTCTCCCTCCTTCACTCCCCAGCCCAAGACTAAAAGCAATCAGATATAGGCTGTATATCTACAATCATTTCCACATTAGTCATGTTGTGAAAGAAGAATAGCAACAAAAGGAAAAACTACAAGAAAGAAAAAAAAAGAGAGAGATAAAATAGTATGCTTTGATCTGCATTCAGACTCCATAATTCTTTCTGTGGATGTGAATAGCATTTTCCATCATGAGTCTTTTGGAATTGTCTTAGATCATCTCATCTCTGAGAAGAGCCAAGTCTATTAAAGTTGATCATTGCACAATGTTGCTGTTACTATGTATAACATTCTTCTGGTTCTGCTCACTACACTCAGCATCAGTTCATCTAAGTCTTCCAGGTTTTTCTAAAATCTTCCTGTTCATCATGTTTTATAGGACAATGGTCTTCCATTACATTCATATACCACAACTTTTTTAGCCATTCCCAAACTGATAGGCATCTCCTCAATTTCCAATTTTTGGCCACCCCTAAAAGAGCTGGTATAGATATTTTTATACATGTAGGTCCTTTTCCATAAAATAATAATTAGAAAAAAGGCTAAAATCATCAGATTGAATAATATTGTAACCAGAATGAATAAAAATTCAGTTTGATTCTTGCAAATATTGAAATAAAAGATAAATGAATGAAAACTACCAGATCAAGGAGAATAAATGTAAGCTTACTAGGGATAGAAAACTGTTTTTGTCTTTGTGTTCTTAGCACCCAGTGCAATAACAGATCTGGAAAGCATAAAAAACATGTGTCCTTTCCAAACACATGAATAAAAGATATTTTTTCCACTTTAATTTTGGAAATGACTGCTTCTCTCATAATACTTACATTTTTTCTTAAGTTCTCACATCCTGCTCAAAATCTAAACCTGAATTTCTAAATGTATAGATAATATTTTCACTAAAATAAACTTCTGTCACTTCAGACTCAATAATTCATTTTCCCCACGGCCATAAAACAGCTCCTCTTTCCAGTGTCATAATTTGTTTGGTTGGTATAATTTCACTTATCTTTGCCTCAGTTTCCTAATCTGTAAGATGGGGATAATAACAGCACCTATCTCCCAGAGTTGTTGCTTGGATTAAATACAATAAGAATTTAAAATATCTTAGCACAGCACCTGGCCCATAGTAAGTGCTATACAAAAATCAGCTATTAGCATTATTATAATTTCCACATTGAAAGTCAAATAGAAGGGGCAGAGCCAAGATGGCAGCTGGAAAGCAGGGACTTGTGTGAGCTCCCAGACAAATTGCTCTAAAAACCTATAAAAATGGCTCTGAACAAATTCTAGAACTGCAGAACCCACAAAATAGCAAAGGGAAGCAGGGCTCCAGCCCAGGACAGCCTGGATGGTCTCTGGGTAAGGTCTATTGAGCACAGAGATGGGAGCAGAGCAGAGCCTAGAGTGAGCAGTGGCCAGACCAACCAGACCAGGAGTCAGGTGGAACACTGTGGAAGTTACCAGACTTCTCAATCCACAAACACCAAAGACAACAGAGAAGGTTAATGGGAAAAGCTGTGGGGAGTGAAAGGAGTTCAAGGTTCGGCCACCACTGTGGGAACAGCGGAGGTGGTGCAGCTACAAAACTACAGCTGCAGTTGCTTCTGGCCCCCAGCCCACCTGGTGGAAGGAATTTAAGTGGTGGATCATTAAGCAGGAGTGCAGAGCCTGCTTAAGATCTGAGTCAGGTCTGAGTTGGGGGTTCTTGGGGAAGGAGGAGTGCTTGTGTGGCACAGCTGGATATACAGAAATAGCTCTGAAAACAACAGCACATCCCCTCAAGCTTGGAACAAAGTACTCTTTACTCTACAAGCAGTCATACCCCGACAAAAAACTCAAGGGTCAAGTAAGTTGACTGGGAACATGGCCAGGCAGCGAAAATGCACTCAGATTCAGTCTCAGACTTAGTAATCTTTCTTTGCGGACAAAGAAGACCAAAACATACAGCCAGAAGAAGTCAACAAAGTCAAATAGCCTACATCTAAAGCCTCCAAGAAAAATATGAACTGGTCTCAGTCCATGGAAGAGCTCAAAAAGGATTTGGAAAAGCAAGTAAGAGAAGCAGAGGAAAAATTGGGAAGTGAAATGAGAAGGATGTGAGAAAACCATGAAAAACAAGTCAATGACTTGCTAAAGGAGGCCCAAAAAAATACTGAAAAATATATTGAAGAAAACAATACCTTAAAAAATAGACTAACTCAAATGGTAAAAGAGCTCCAAAAAGCCAATGAGGAGAAGAATGCCTTGAAAGGCAGAATTAGCCAAATGGAAAAGGAGGTCCAAAAGACCACTGAAGAAAATACAACCTTAAAAATTAGATTGGAGCAAGTGGAAGCTACTGACTTGATGAGAAATTCAAGATATTATAAAACAGAATGTTTTGGGTGGAGCCAAGATGGCGGTTGGAAAGTGGGGACTAGCATGAGCTCCCTGCCGAGTCCCTCCAAAAACCTATAAAAAATGGCTCTGAACCAATTCTAGAATGGCAGAACACACAAAACAGCAGAGGGAAGCAGGGCTCAAGCCCAGGACATCCTGGATAGTCTATGGGTGCGGTCTATCCCAGACAGAGCTGGGAGCTGAGAACTGGGAGCTGGGAGCGGAGCAGAGCGGCGTGGACCAACCAGACCAGGAGTTGGGCACAGTGGGCCCTAGAGCCCTGAATCTGTGAGCTGCAGCAGTTACCAGACTTGTCAACCCACAAACACCAAAGACAGCAGAGAAGGTTAGTGGGAAAGGCTGAGGGAGTGAAAGGAGTTCGAGGTTTGGCCACGCCCCCGGGGCAATGGAGGTGGGGCAGCTACAGCGGCAGTTTTTTCCGGCTCTAGGCCCACCTGGTGGGAGGAACTAAGTGGCGGATCAGAGCAGGAGTGCACAGCCTGCTGAAGATCTAAGCCCAGTCAGGGTTGGGGGTTCTTGGGGAAGGAGGAGTGCTGGTGTGGTAGAGTTGGCCCATCCCCCCCAAAAGTGGAACATAGAACTCTCTAGTCTACAAGCAGTCATACTCTGCTGAAAAACTCAAGGGTCAAGTTAGTTGGCTGGGAATATGGCCAGGCAGCAAAAATTCACCCAGATTCAGTCTCAGACTTTGGGTTCTTTCTTTGTGAAAAAGAAGACCAAAACATACAGCCAAAAGAAGTCAACAAAGTGCAAGAGCCTACACCAAAAGCCTCCAAGAAAAAAAAATGAACTGGTCTCAGGCCATGGAAGAGCTCAAAAACGATTTGGAAAAGAATGCCCTGAAAGGCAGTATTACCCAAATGGAAAAGGAGGTCCAAAAGACCGCTGAAGAAAATACTACCTTAAAAATGATATTGGAGCAAGTGGAAGCTAGTGACTTTATGAGAAATCAAGATATTATAAAACAGAACCAAAGGAATAAAAAAATGGAAGACAATGTGACATAACTCATTGGAAAAACCACTGACCTGGAAAATAGATCCAGGAGAGATAATTTAAAAATTATTGAACTACCTGAGAGCCATGATCAAAAAAAGAGCCTAGATATCATCTTTCAAGAAATTATCAAGGAGAACTGCCCTGATATTCTAGAGGCAGAGGGTACAAGATAAATAGAAAGAATCTACAGATCGCCTCTTCAAATAGATCCCAAAAAGAAAATTCCTATGAATATTGACACCAAATTCCAGAGCTCCCAGATCAAGGAGAAAATACTGCAAGCAAACATAAAGAAACAATTTGAGTATTGTGGAAACGCAATCAGAATAACCCACGATCTAGCATCTTCTACATTAAGTGATCTAAAGGCTTAGAATACAATATTCTGAAGGTCAGTGGAGCTAGGATTAAAACCAAGAATCACCTACCCAGCAAGACTGAGCATCATGCTCCAAGGCAGAATATGGGTTTTCAATAAAATAGAAGACTTTCAAGCTTTGTCAGTGAAAAGACCAGAGCTGAAGAGAAAACTTGACTTTCATACACAAAAATCAAGAGAAGCATAAAAGGTTAACACGAAAAAGAAATCACAAGGGACTTACTAAAGTTGAACTGTTTTGCTTACATTCCTACATGGAAAGATGATATGCATGATTCATGAGACCTCAGTATTAGGGTAGCTAAAGGGAATATTCCTATATATGTATATATTTATATGTGTGTGTGTATACATATATATATATATATATATATATATATATCTGTGTGTGTATGTGTACATGTATGTGTGTATATATATATATATATATATATATATATAGAGAGAGAGAGAGAGAGGGGGGGGGGGGGGCGACCAGGTGAGTTGAATATGAAGGGATGATAAAATCAAATTGAGGGATGAGAAAGGGATATATTGAGAGAAGGAGAAAGGGAGAGATAGAATGGGTTAAATTATCTCACATAAAAGTGGTAAGAAAAAGTAGTTCTGTAGGAAGGGAAGAAGGGGCAGCTGAGGGGGAATGAGTGAATCTTGCTTTCATCAGATTTGACCTGAAGAGGGAATACCATACATGCTCAGTTGGGTATCTTACCCCACAGGAAAGAAGGAAGAAGAAGATAAAAAGGGGGGATGATAGAAGGGAGGGTAGATAGGGGGAGGAGGTAATCAAAAACAAACACTTTCCAAAAGGCACAGGGTCAAGGGAGAAAATTCAATAAAGGGGGATAGGTTAGGAAAGAGCAAATTACAGTTAGTCTTTCACAACATGAGTATTGTAGAAGGGTTATACATAATGATACACATGTGGCCTATGTCGAATTGCTCGCCTTCTTAGTGAGGGTGTGTGGGGAGGGAAGAGGAAAGAGAATTTGGACCTCAAAGTTTTAAAAACAGATGTTCAAAAATAAAAAATAAAGTTTTCGCATGCAACTAGGAAATCAGATACACAGGCAATGGGGCATAGAAATTTATCTTCCCCTACAAGAAAGGAAGGGAAAAGCGGATGGGAGGGGAATGGGGTGACAGAAAGGACAGCTGACTGGGGAACGGGACAACCAGAATATACACCATCTTGGAGTGGGGGGAGGGTAGAAATGGGGAGAAGATTCATAATTCAAACTCTTGTGAAAATCAATGCTGAAAACTATATATATTAAATAAATTAAATTAAAAAAAGAAAGTCAAATAACGCTTTCATCAGTGTCACCTATTGTTGTTATTGTTGTTGTTGTTTTCTTTAATCTTCTTTCTCCCTATAATGTCCTTCATCTTGTCTTTCACCATTCAAAATCCTTCCTAAACCTTAAGGCAAAACCAAGTCCATTTTTTTCAGTTCCTCTAACCAGCATTAACATCTTTCTTCAATGACCACCTATAAGTGGTGCCAGACAATAGACAATTGTGAAATGGGTGTCATTTATTTCTTGCCCATCATGTCTATTATTAACTGATAACTTACTGTCTTCCTCACCCCATGTCAAAATACCACTTTTGAAGTCCACTGACTTCATTTTATCCTCTGATTTCCCAAGGATCTCCCATTTTCCCTAGTTCTTCCCAATTAGCTTGTCTCTTTTCCCCTGTTTTCAACTGGATTCTATGTTGGAAAGTATAGGACAAATAAATGAACACTAAGACACTGTATACACACCTATGTATGCATATATACATACCTACATATACACATTCATAAGATCCTTGCCTTTTTTGGAATTCATAAAGTAGTTGCCTAGTCAACATGCAAACAACTATTTATAAAGAAAATATATACAGTATAAATTGGTTTCTCAATATGTGAATTTTGCTGGATATTTAGGGAGACAAATTTAGGAATAAGGAAAATTAACAAAACAACATATCATCCACTATATATCACCCAGCCTCTTAAAGCACCCTTCAACTCAAACACTCAATGAGAATGTTAATTTAATGTTTCAATTCAAAGGAGTGAACAATTAATGGTGGAATTGTAGGTACCAGCATTTTTGAGGATAATTTGGGGAAGTGGTGATCTTCCTGGCACTCTTCAAACTACTATGTGACTTATTCCATCTTCTTACAAGATTAGACCACTATATTGCATTTATAATTGGTCATCAAGTTTAGTGTTTTATTACTAACTTTATTACATTATTTTCTCAATATTTCTTAAAAATAACTCTAGTTCCCTCAAACATCCAACAAAATTCATGAAGCCAGAAACCAGGTTATAATGTGTGTGTGTGTGTTTGTGTGTGTGCATCTATGTATGTATGTACGTATGTATATATATTTATATACATACATACATATGTATGTATGTTCACACAAATGTATTTGTATGCATTTGTACAAAATCCATATGCATATGTACATATGTATACATAAACACATACATATATATATACATATGCATATGTAATATCTTGTTTGTACATCATTGTTTGCAATGATTGTTTGCATGTTATCTCCTTCATTGTAAGTTTATCAGGGGCAGGAATTGTCTTTGGCTTTTTTTCCTAATTCCAGTCCTTAGTGCAGTGCCTGACACATAGTAGGTACTTAATAAATATTTATTGCTTGATTGAGAGTACCAATAATTTTTATTACTCTTTGTTTTTTTCTGGAATATTTGCTTGTGCTTATTTTTGATAAACTAGCTATTGTCATAATATTTAGGCAGATTTTGTAATAGTTTTCTTAAAGTTTTTTTTTTCTACCATGGTGGTGTTTAGCATCTGTCCTTTGGAATCTGCATTGATAGTGCTACCTTTCTTCCTATGGTTTTCGCCATTCCTGCATCAGTCACACTTACTATTATGCCAATAGTATTTTTTCCAATTGCATGTAAAGCTTGTTTTCAGCATTCATTTTTATAAGATTTTGAGTTAAACACTTTTTTCTCTTTCCATCTCTCCTCCCTCCTCAACCCGCAAGACTGCAAGCAATCTGATATAGACTATACATGTACAATCTTCTTAAATGTATTTAGACATTTGTTATGTTGTGAAAAAAGAATTAGAGTAAAATGTAAAAAAAAAACATGAGAAAGAAAAAAAATCTTTCCAGGTTTTTCTGAAATCTTCCTGTTCATCATTTCTTATAGCACAATAGTATTCCATTACATTCATATAGCAAAACTTCTTCAGCCATTCCCTAATTGATAGGCATCCCCTCAATTTCCAACAAAAAGAGCTGCTAGGAATACTTTTATACATGTGGGTCCTTTTCCTTTTTTATAATATCTTTAAGATACAGACATAGCAGTTGTATTGCTGGATCAAAGAGTATGCAAAGTTGTACAGCCTTTGGATACAGTTCCAAATCACCCTACAGAATGTTTGGATCAGCATCAATGCATTAGCATCCCAATTTTCCAACATTTTCTCCAACATTTATCATTTTCCTTTTTTGTCAAATTAGCCAATCTGATAGGCATGAGGCAGTACTTCAGAGCTGTTTGAATTTGCATTTCTCTAATCAATAGTGATTTAGTGCATTTTTTCATATAACTTGATAGCTTTAATTTCTTCCTCTGAAAACTGCCTGCAAATATCCTCTGACCATTTAACAATTGGGAATGACTTGTACTCTTAAAACTTTGACTTAGCTCTCTATATATTTTAGAAATGAGTACACCAAGTTTCTTAAAATTGCTTGTACTTTCTATTATGCCCCCCCGCCAGGATTATATATTTATTTCCATTGAGAACAGAAATTGTAAGCCTTTAAAAATTCTGTTATAGAATAGATGCTTTTAACATTAGACTTGTACTGTCGAACTAAAAAGAATCTCATAATCACAATAGATATACATATATACATATATATAGATATAGTAATTTCTATGTGGCAGGCACTGTAGTAAGTACTTTTCAATTATTATCTCACTTGATCCTCCCAACAATCCTGGGAGACAATTACTATTATCCTCTAGTTATAGAGGAGGAAACTGAGGTGAACAGAGGTTAAGTGACTTGCCCAGTCTCAGTGCACCCATATCTTGTTCAAAATAAGTGGAGACGATGATGTTGCTTTTGTTATTTATTTTATTATTAGCTAGACTTCTTCAAGTTTGCAGGAAGTAAAACTTTCCATGACCTCAGCCTCTTATTTCCTGCAAACTACAAAAACAAAACAAAACAAAAACAAAAACTGTTACGAGCTTCTGAAGCCTCGTAACTATGCTCAGGGTTCCCCCCAAGCCCCAGGCCTCTGCCTAAGAAAAGGACCTGATCTCGCAGACAATGAACGGGGCGGGAGCCGAACAAGATGGTGAATGACTCCGTTTATTATTTCAGCAAGCAGCACATTTATACCTTTAGTGACATAGGTACACTCTTTGGTTACGTGGGTGAAAGACAGGTAAAGCTAATACACCTGGGTCCTAGGACTGCCCCAACTCAGCCTACTCTCCTCTCCTTCTCTTCCCGTACTACCCAAAGCTCCCTGCGGGCAGGCAATCCAGGCAAAGACTGGAAACTCCACGTGGTCAGGCAGCCAGAAGTTCCACGTGGTCAGGCAGGTCCAACCTGGAATCGCTAGGGAGGCAACAAAGGCGAGACCCCTCCTCCCGGCTCCACCCACATCCCAAAGCCCTGAGTTTATCTCAGCAGACCCCTGGGCCTGGAGGTCCGAGGAGGACAGGGCTCAGCTCTAACAGGGCCCGTAACAAAAAACCAAAAGAAAATGCCAGGTAATTGGGTTATTATTATAAGAAGTAAGATTTAAAAGACATCATGTTTTTGAATTTTCTTTTTTACAGATTTAATAGCTCATTAATTTCAGTTCATATTCCATCAATGCTAGGCTTAGAGTTGAAGTTATTTCTTACAAATGCTCATTTGTCAGAAATGCATTGCTGTGTGATTAAGAGATGGATACCATTGATGTAAAGTAATATGAAATCTTCATTTTTGATTGGTCAAATCTATTTTCTTTTTTGGTTTCATGTTACTGGTACATAAAGAAAATACTTTTCATCTTCATTTCATTTATGTGTATTCTTATCGCAGTTAGGTAGTCAATATTTTTTGATCAAAATCATTTCCATCAGATCTGTTGTTGGTGTTTATGCTTTGTTCCTCTTTGTGGTACAATCAGCACCAGTGGTACGCTACAGTATTAGGTTCAAACAGACTGCAATCCTAAATCATCTTGTCTGTTTCTTTGACCATTAGAAATAGTTGTACCACACAGACCAGAATGCTGTTAATCAGATTAAGTACATCACCTTAGGCCAATTGTCCAGTGTTTCAAGGAACCTGGTAGGTCTAAATCTCAGGGCACACAATATCTGGGATATTCTTCATCCTGGTTGGAATTCCTGTAATTAACTATTGTCCTTCTGGACACATGAAATAGGCAATGAAATGAGGCTTAATGGGCTATTATTATATTTATAATGTTGTGTAGTGGATAGACCTCTGTGTCTGGACTCAGGAAAAATTAAGTTCAAATCTGGTCTCAGACATTTAAGAGCTCTTACTTCTCAGAGTTGTTGTTATGATCAAATGAGTACTATATAAATGTTTGCTGTTATCATCATGACTCCATCTTATGCTATTTTTAATGAAATGAAAGATCAAAGTGGTTCTTAAATCTTCAAAAATACTTAGTTCTACTAAGAGTTTTCCTCTTCTTCCCAAATCAAGACAGCACTAGACTGTGAGTAAATATCAGTTAAGTGGCTCAGCAATATTTGTTACCTTTAAGTATACTCACTTTGTTCAAATATTAACCTTTTCCAGTGTTTCTTTCCTCTTTCTCCTATTTCACTCTCGTTCTGCTGTTTCTTTGGAAGATTCTATATCTTGAACTGCGTCACATGATATCTATAAGTGCAGCTTTTGTCTCATTGTTACTGCACTCTTGCTATCAGGTAAGCTTCGAGTAACTATGCTGTACAACCACACTTCCTCAGACTTGATAAATGATTTGCTCCCAAAGCTAGGATAATAAAGTGTGCTAAAATATAGATAAAGAATTTTATCAGAAAGAGAGAAGAAGCCAGGTACCTAAGGATAAGGGCCTGACATTTAGAAAAGAGAAGTGATTTATATTCCTTATTCTGGGTGTTACCAAGGACACAGTTTTCAAAACGATAAAGCTGCCCAGTCCAGATCAAAAGGCAAGGTGTCAGATTATTCTGACAGCTTCTTTAATTGACAGGATGGACAACTGCACAAGGAAAACCTTGAGATCAAAAGGAGGCATTAAAAACATGTTCACTTTTATTGATTGACTTTTGTCAAAGGGTATTGTAAGGTAAAGGCAAACACATCTGTCTCATTAATCAGGTGAACCAATTCTCCTATCTTTGAAGTACACATGTTTATAAAACATTTATAATTGTTAACATAGTCAAGATAGGTTTACATTTTTAGAAGCAGCCCCATAATATCTGCTTTAGGCTGTATAATATTAATAATAAAATTCCCTGAGTTTCAAATAGGGAAAAAAGGGAATGAGGAGGTAAATTTATTTTACTTCTATTTCAGTTTTCTCAAATGACAAATTTGCTACATGAATACCATGTAAAATTATAGTATAATATCACACTAGTCTTTAATGACATTGTCTTGTAGAGAAAATGTAAGGTATCAGTTTTTAATGCCTGTAGGTAATTTTTATATGTTTAACATGTGTCCCACTTTAATTGAACTTCCTCTTTCCCTCTCTTCTTTCCTATTGTTCCTGTTATGAACCTAAAACATTATTTATTTTGTAAATATCAATATTTTTCTATTATTTTAATCTTTTCGTAATAAAGTGAATAAAATCATTATCATGTGAAAGCAAATGCTTTATTCGAGGTAAATTGCTTCACCTGTCAAGCTATGGAATACAAGAGTATTCATCAACATAATTCTCTTATCCTGTATCTAGCCCCTCTAAATTAAGGTCTACAGTTTGTACCTTGATAAGAATGGCTTAACAAATTTGGGATTCAGAACTAAGTCTTCTGTGCCAAGCCAAGACTCTTTCCAAATCTTCAAAGCACTTTTACAAATACATATTATAATATTGCCTTACGCTAGTGTAGTGATCTTCCACTTTTTAAACACTTTCATAAATACTTTATTGTGCTTGATGTTCTCAGCAGCACTAGGTTGCTTGCCAAATGTTTTCATCTTCATTTTATGGATAAATAACTGGTACTAGAAAAGGAAAAGGATTTTTGTCCATAGTCACAGGTCAATTTTCAGATTCCTGAAAGCTTCCGATTCCCAGTCTGGTGTGATTTCCATTGCCATTAAACTGTTTAAGTTCAAAGGATTTAGGACTGGTAAGTATGTTAGAGATCATCTGGTCCAACCCTCTTCCTTTCATATTGGTGGGTAAGCTTGTGTATTGGTAATTAGGGTAGGACTTTTTTTTTTTTACTGCTTTCTCTTTTGGAGCACTGAGCTAATCAAGTGACTTTGATGAGTCTGGCCTTTGTTTGTTTGATTGAATCAAGAGTCTTTGACCTGCTTAAGAAACAAGAAAGCCTAGTGCACACCGGTTTGAGTCACATGGTTGTGATGCCCTTTGACCCTGAACAGGGTATACAAACTTAAGAGATTAGTGTTTTGTTTGGGGCTCTCACTCACTGGAAGAGTGTCATGTGAATTTACCAGACAAGAATCTAGGTAGCCCTTGGAGCCCCCCCGGCTTTGAAAACCCAGATGTTGGTGCTTCTCTCTTGGGTAACTATGTAATTTTTTGGTCAGACAGCTAAAGGCCTGTCTGCTGATGACTGTGTGTGTTTGTTCTGTTTATATTGTCTCTGTAATTTCTGTTTGTATTTGCTCTGAAGTTCAGGGTGCTTGCTTTTCACCATGAACTAAGTGAATGATATATTTATGTCTGATTAAAGTGAGATTGTTAATCCCTTAAAGTTGCTTTCCTTAGAAAAGCAGAATAAAGCACCTGTCCTAGCAGCCTTCCTGTGCGCTGGTGTTATTGGTCTGACACAGCCACAGAAGTAGCAAGCAGCACTGTTCTTACAGCTAGTGCAAGAAGAAAGGAAAATTTTCCATTTTGGGGAGAAACTGGAAAATCATTTCAGGAAGCAGTACTGTGGGATGGCAAGTCTGGGAAAGGTATTGCAAAAGATTCTTATGTCTTAGAAGCATGAATCAATCAATATTTCTCAAGAAATTATGTTAGTGAAAACAAATGCAAAAGGAAATAATTCCTGCCTTCATGAAAGGGGAAGGAGAAAACATTTTATTAAGTGCACACCATGTGCCAGACATTGTGCAAAGTGCTCTATAAGTATTAATTCATTTGATTTTCACAAACTTGAGAGGTAAGTTCTACTATTATATCCATCTTACAGTTAAACTGAGGCAGACAGAAATTGAGCGACTTGTCTGGAGTCTCAGAGCTAGGAAATATGTGAGGCCTTATCTGAAAATTTACATTCAACAAAAGCCAAAGGCATGGCAACTATCAGAAGACTCAAAGTCAACAGATAAAAGTGCTTCTTCAAGTGTGAACAGTTTGTTACTTACTTGAAGAGAAGCTGAACCAACACACTGTTGGTAATAGTGGAGCAGAAAAGCCTCTTAATAATAGTTCTCGACACTGTTTTTTTTTTTCTCCTGCATTTTAGAATCACAGAGATCTCACTATTCTGCTGTTCTGAAACTATGTTTTTGCTTTATTTTTCTTAATAAAGCTCAGCTAAATTCTTCCATAAGTGTGCTAACTCATACTCACCATCATATGTTTTGTCTTTCATAAAAAAGGACTCTAAAAAAGCATTAAAATTAAATCATGAGACTGAAGGCTCCCAATGATCTCTTTAAAAGTAAAATGACAACAATAACAACCACAAAACTAATCTTGACATTTTATCACTCTGGTATTTTGTATATCTTCTTATAAAATAATTTATCAAAGTTTATACATTTTGCTCTATTGCACTATCATTATATACTTCTTTTTTGTCTCTATATTCTTTATGTTTTTGCTGAAAGACCTTGGGTAACTCTTATGGAATTCTAAAATAAACTGGTTAATTTTCATTTTTAATTTAAAAACCAAATTATTTTTCTTCTCTGTTATATATCTCATTTTGTCATGATTTCAAAAGGCAAAACTAAATAAAGCTATCAAAACATGAAATTAAAATGTTGCATTTGTATTATAGCAGGATCCAAGGGGGAAGTTGTATCAGGATTCAGAAATTTACCATTTGGAATAGTTATTTTTATTTTTATTTTGTCAGTATGCTTAATTTTAGGATGTAACTAAAGATTTTGTTTATGTGATTTAAAATTAACACTGATTAATTGGAAATTTGATTAATTGAGGTACAGTGTTCTCCTAAACAGAGGAAATGGCGGCACACTTGAAGTGCAAAATGTAGAATCCTTTATTGGTCAGTACAGCATATGCATGTGAAAAGCAGCAGAATCTCATCTACTTCTCTAAAGAATGCACTTTAGGAAGTGGTTTATATGGTTTTACAGCAAAAGGAGGCAGGAGCATAGGAGGAAAACAGAGTACCTGGAACCAGGATGTTTGTGTAAGGTCTGTTCATTTGGGCTGGTGTGAACCAGTTTGAACCAACTGTGTGCTTGCTGGCTCAGCAGATGTGTTCTGTGTATTCCTAGAGGACAACACAATGGATCACTGATATGCCAAACTTGAGCAACATTCATTCTGCCTCCTGATTGGCTAACTTTGATTCCCAGGTTACATCAGCCTGTCCTAGATAATAAGAGAGCTAAAGCAAATCAAGGCGATTAGTAAACTCATTATTCATTCCATTTCAGCATTCTCACCTTTTGGTCAAGGTGGTCCAAAGAAGACCACCCAAAGACCAAGGGAGCAAATTTGCCTGAACATGATTTTGTTAACAGTGCAAAGCTAACAACAAAAAAGGCACCTGATAGATGCATAGACTGATAAAACAACGAGGACAGTGAAGAGGCTGAAAAGAATAGAGCAGAGGAGAGAACTTCTTCCTCTAGAGGCCAAATAAAGATGTCACCATACCATTGTCCCAAGGAATAAAAGAGTTTGACTTCCTGGAGTATGCAGATATCATAATGAATGATGCTAGATCAGTTGACATAGAAGCAATGCTCCTCACCCATATAGGCATGAGCAACCCTTGCATGGTGGTGAGGGAATGAAGGACCTGCAGATACTGAGGACTTATGCCGGAGAGGGAATCTATTTCTTCCTGAATCAGGTGGAGGTTCCGGGAGGTGAGGCTAAAGGATTCTGAGATCTCCTGCAACAATTTGTGGGCTACTGATTAAAGAGAATAAATCCCCAAACCTGGGAGCATCATGCAGAAGGCAATTCACATGTTGCTCCAGGATCGAGATCTTGCACCTGACAAAGAGTACCCAACCAATAATAATCAGGTAACACAAATACAGTAGTCACTTAAGTCAGTTAAGCTGTCAGTGAAACTCTGGAGGTGCTGTTTCACTCTGTGTGGGGCATGCCCAAACTGGAAAGAAACTTGAAGTAGCAGCAAAAGGGATAAGGTCAAGTTGGCCCCATGGGCCAGCGCTTGCAAGTTTCTAGCAAGACAGTGGGGAGCAACCATAGAACAAATTGATTAGGGCCATTTCAACCCTGATATACTACTGGAAATATTTTCAGGGCCAATCTCTTTGGCACTACTGCATACATACCTCTCTAGGAAACAAACATCATTCAATAAAAAATAGCTTTTTCAAATGAATGCTCACTGCTCTTAATACTCTATTGTAATTATTCTTTTAGCTGCAAACTATTCAGAATAGTTTCTTTACAACTGAACAATCAACAGAAATTTCACTTTAATTATAGCTCTATGGAAGATAGAAAAGCCTGGATTATTGCCATTAAAGTCAATAAGGCAATTTAGAAATTAATAAGCATTTGTCTGTCTGGGTAGGGCTTCATGAATTTTAAACACGATGAAAAATTGCAGTATTACATCTTCTGTCAAGTGATGGTCCCCTGCTGTTAGCAGTGAGAGTTTAAAACTAGATGGGTCTTTTTTATGAACAATGCATGTGTGCCTTTCTAGCAAGTTAATATCTGCATGTTTATTGAGATGTCTTAATATTTTTCTCAAGTGTATGTTAATTAAAAAAGGGAGAACTTTATTTATTTTCAATTCCATTTAAGACTGAAAGACATGCAGCTTGTGTCCAGCAGTAGAAAATCATATCAAGATATATATCATAATGTCTTAATTTTAGCTTTTCTAAAATTTAAAGAGACACATTATATCATGGCATATGAAAATAGAGAATGGGTTAATGAAAAATTACATAGCTAAGAGATTTTGGAGTATTCAATCTTTCTGTTACATGGCACAATTGTCAGCCTTCTGTTAACTTATTTGTTTGGGGGGTAGGGCAGGTCCGTTTGGGTTAAGTGACTTGCCCAAGATCACACAGCTAGTAAGTGTGTCAAGTATCTGAGGCCAGATTTGCCTCCAGGGCCAGTGCTCTACTCACTGCACCGCCTCGCTGCCCCCTTCTGCTAACTTATTGAGCTCTTCTGTGCCTCTGTATCCCATCAGCAAAATTACTAAGGATGTCTTTCATCAGGTATCTACCTGACAGGGGCCAGTTAATATATAAACTAGTATGTGTCTATGAGGTACCTGAGATAGGAGACCTGGCTTTTCTCTCTGAAAAACTGCTTGCTCAGAGTTGCTGCTGGTCTATTTTGTGAAACACCTGTTTTGACAGTTGCCCAGTCAAGTTGCTGTTCAAGTGCTAGTGGTAGGGTTTGAGGAGAAATATACTGGCCTCACTTCCCATAACATTTGGGCTAAACAATTAGAGAGTGTCCTTCTAGATTTTGCCATAGTCAGTTTTCTCTCTTTGTACCTGTCTCCTTTACATTAAAACCAAAAGGTAGCTTTAGATCATAAAATAACGATAGAAATAAAAACAAAACCACAATGAAACAATAGTAAATCAAGTACTAAATTCACACTAAATTCACTTTTTAATTTTGATTGCAACCAAATTCATCAAAGTCACTATTTTGGCATGAAAACTAGTATACTTGTACCACATCAAGAAAATGTCACTATTTTCCTCTGGTCTACATAATTTTGTAGTGGATCTTATGGGCTAAAGCAGATTGATGGTATGGATGAGATATTTTTCCCACTTTTGATTACCTTTTCATTATTTTAAATGGCTATTGACTCAGTATGCTCATCTAACCATTTGCACAATTTAGTTCATCTGATGGACACCAATTCACCAGTTTCTAAGTCTTAGAAGTAACAGTGAGTGTATCAACACAAGCTTATTAAAAATCTGCTATGTATCAGGCACTGTAGTGGAAGATGAGAATACAAAGACAACAGAGAAATCATTTTTATTCTTTTTTTTTTTTTCATCAGTACCAAGTCACTTTATTGGGATGTAAATGGTGGTAGTTTTTTGGTACAGATTATGAAAAGGTCAGATAACCAAAATATGCATGCACTGAAAGACAGCAGGAGTCACGCCCACAGTTCCCAGGTGTGGGGGAAGCCAGGTGCGGCTTAGCTCTCGTTGTCACTGTCTCCAAGGGTGTGCTTGTCAAAAAGATATTCCGCCATGCCAGAATCGGGGGCCCCCATCTTGCGCAGGTTGGTTACGTGATCACCCAGTTGTTTGATGGCCTTTACCTGTTCGTCCAGGTAGTGGGTTTCGATGAAATCACATAAATGGGGGTCATTCTTGTCAGTTGCCAGCTTGTGCAATTCCAGTAACGACTGATTGACATTTTTTTCCAAGTGCAGAGCACACTCCATTGCGTTCAGCCCGCTCTCCCAGTCATCTCGGTCTGGTTTCTTGATGTCCTGCAGGAAGATGCGGCCCCCGCGCTGGTTCTGCAGCTTCATCAGCTTCTCAGCGTGCTCCCGCTCCTCGTGGGACTGGAGTAGGAAATACTTGGCGAAGTTCTTCAGCGCCACGTCATCGCGGTCAAAGTAGTAGGACATGGACAGGTACACGTAGGAGGCGTACAGCTCCAGGTTGATCTGGCGGTTGATGGCGGCCTCCGAGTCCTGGTGGTAGTTCTGTCGCACCTGAGAAGGGGACGAGGTGGTCATGGCGGCGGCGGCGATGGAGGCTGACGAGGAGGCGGGAGGAGGCGGCTGCGCAGCGGCTGCGGCTGAGGCTGGGGCGGCGGCGGCGGCGACGGCCGGGGGGGCGGCTGAACGAGCGGCTGCTGCTCGAACGGTAGGACGGAAGAAGTGTTGGTTAGTGGAGGTGAAGGTGGAGAGGTGGCTAAGGGCGGCTCCGGCCGGGAATCGAGCAGCGGGTTCCGTTCAAGCACTGTTGAAGCAGGAAACCGCAGCGACTCCCCTTCCCTGCGCTTCTGGCCAATCATTTTTATTCTAATTTATAATCTAGCTGCAGGAGAACAAACATGTACATATTGGTGATAAGAAATGGGTAGGAAATAGAAAATAAATTTTGAAAGAAAGCAGTTACTGTTGGGGGAAATAGAAAGCAATTGTTTAATATTCTGAGAAGAGATACAAGAAATAAATGAGTGCTTGGAAAATATGAAGCATGTTGCAATCAACTTTAGGCAGCTAAGTGGTGCTAAGTGCAGATTGCTGCACTTGGATTCAGAAAGACGTTAGTTTAAATCACCTCAGTTGCTTCTTAGCTGTGTGACCCTGGCCAAGTCACTTAACTTCTGTCCGCCTTAGTTTCCTCAACTGTAAAATGGAGATCATCACAGTACCTACCTCCTCATGTTGTTATGAACCTTGTGGAGGCTACATAGGAGGAATGAGTCACAGATCTCTTTTATTATCATAATACATAATGCCAAACTCAGTCTAGAGAGAGTCAGTTTAATTGTGGTCAATTTTCTTGCAAGTGATTTTTTGCTGGGTAAAAGGGATGCATAGTAAATTTAGCCTCTTAGCATTGATGTTTAACAGACTTATTAAATATCTACTATTTGGCAGGCACTATGCTAAGCACTAAGGATACAAAGAAAGAAAATGGCAATCCCTGCCCTCTAGGAGCTCAAAATCTAATGGGGAAGGCAACATGCAAACAACTATGTACAGATAAGATATATACAAAACAAGCAGGAAATAATCAACAGAGGAAAAGTAATAAAACTAAGGGGGATTGAGAAGGCTTCCTGTTGATGGTGAGATTTTAGCTTGTATTTAAAAGAAGCCAAGAGGCTGAAATGAAGAGCGAGAGCATTTCATAAATGAGAGGCAGCCTATGAAAATACCTGTAGCCAATAAATGTATTGTTTATTGAAGGAACAGCAAGGAGGCCAGTGTCACTGGAATGAACAGCTAGATGGGTGGGTGGGGTCTAAGATTTAAGAAGACTGGGAAGGTGGGGATGGTAGATGTGTGTTTATTCTCACAGTTACACTCTTGCTTGGCCACTTCAGGAGTGATAGGACACCACAAAGCCCTATTTGTCAAGGTTTATGGGAACAGAGAGGCATGTCTCCAGAAATATAACTCTGATAATCAGTAGAGGATATACAATAGCTTTTCTGGTCATTTAGAGGTAAGTAATCTCAGAACCAAGACATGAGGTCTATTCATCTGTTCTTTGCTCCCCAAAGTCACTTCTAAGCTCTATTTTTCTCTCATCTGGGAAGTGTCACTCTTTTCAAGTAAACTAAATGAAACATTTCCCACATGGTGTTTGTAGTATACTTAACATCAGGTTATTCTACTCTTATGCTAAGGAAATTCTATATTCATATATATGTTTTCCTAAACTCTATAACCTGCCAGTTCCTTCAGCTCTTTAAATCCCACGACCTACTCATTCACTATTCCTCAGCCACACACAGGGAAGGACATGAATAGATAATGCTGAAATCTTGCCCTTCCCCCTCTAAGGGAGACTAATTCCTACATGAAAAAAATTTTTCTAATATTTCTAGGATAACATATAACTTACCCTGTCATAACCTACAAAACCTACATAGCCTACATAACCTATCAGCAGTCTATTTTTTTCAGTCTCATTACATGGGATATTGCTCCTCCTCTTGGATTCTATAATGCATAAAATATGCATGTATAGATGTAGACACTATATACGTGTGCGTTTGTGTGTGCGTGTGTGGGTGTGTAATGCATGCAAATGCACATATAAAAGAAACTGTGTACTCTTAAAATGTGGGAGAATTGAACCCAGAGGTAACCACTTTCCTACCCACAAATGCTATAGAGATTCCTAGGGTACAGATTCAGCATACTGATACCCCACCTGCTACTGTTGTTAGACCAAATGCAGACAAAGAAATCTGTAATGATTCTGGTGATCAGCCAATCAAACTGTTATTTACATGTGGCTCTCTATCTCCCTTCTCTGTGCTCTTGTGCTGGCCATTCCACATTCCTGGAATGTTCTCGCTTCTTATTTATACTAATAGAACTTTATGATGCAAAACAATAGGATGTAGCACATAATATAGCAACCTAACATAAAGAAATTACGATCTATGAATATATAATGTAATATAATTGGATGTCATCACATCAAAACACAATACAATGTAATGCAACAAAACAAAAGTAACAACTTATAATGAAAGCTATATATTATATAAAATGTGTATATGTACATATATAAAATTTTAGTGTGTATATATATATATGTACACACATGTATATACACACAGAGTAAAATTTAATATATGGAAATAAACAATTCCTATTGAAAAAGAGCTTGAATCCTAATGGGAGAGACACCATGTACTATATATGTGTGTGTGTGTGTGTGTGTATGTGTATGTATATGTGTATGTATGTATGTATACATATATATACATATATATGCCATAAATATGAAGTAACTAAGTCTTCATATAATCAATATATAGCTATAGCATGCAAATAAGCAACTATGTAAATACCATACACATTACTATGCATTTATAAGCTCTTTTTTTTTTAGTTAGCAAAATTTTTCTAAGCATGTTCAAAGTGCCAAGCATGGTGCTAAATGCTAGGGATTAAAAAGGAAAAAAAAAAAGCAATTATTAGGAGCTATTTTTCCCATCCAAGTTCTTGCTAAAGATGTTGCAAATTCCTGATTTGTGGAACCCTGGATACCACATAAACCAGATGGGCCTGCCTTTGATCACCTCCAAGGTCACAGTGTCCGAGGCTAGTCCACCATCTGCAGGTTGATGGAAGTTAATGCAGGCATCACCCACGCCCTGGTGCAATGCCGCAAGGAGAGCCTGCACAGCACCACCGAGGTCACGTGGAAGTGCAGGTCTCCCTCCCAGAGCTGGGGCTCTGGCGTTCTCGTTCCAGGGAAAGGAGGTTCGCAGCCCTGGTAGATTCCAGGGAGCAGCGAAGCCAGGATTCTAGCCATGCCAGGCAGCGAATAGAGAAGGTAATTGCTGCCCATGAATAAGATACTAAATAAAAATTCATTTATATTGTTGTGCCCTGTCCCCCGATTTACCCTCCATCTTGCTTCAGTCCCAACCATTTGCTCCCTTCTTCACGGAAATAAAGTCCCGCCAAGGGAAGGCCGCCATAGGCATAATTTTGAGAAATGACCCAGTGCCCAGCCACCCACACTGTTCTAGAAATTGCAACCTAACCACATTCCTTATAAGGCTCTAAGCTAGGTATTAACCAGTTGCTTTTCTCTGCTTCTGTAAGTTCTTGCTTTTGCAAGATCTGACCATTGCAGTTTGTGGTTTCTTCCTTTAAACACCCTGGCCCTACCCCTGCTCAGGGCTGTTCTATTTGAGTCCTCACTCCAAACAGTCTCACACTTGAATAAATCCACTTCAAAATTTATATCCAGGTCTCACTCACTCTCTTCGGCATAACAATATGAATATGTATATTGTATAAAATATGTATTTACTTACTAACTTCATATATATGCTTTATATATTTAAAAGGCACTTGTCTCTCCCTTTAGGATGTAAGATCTTTGTCAGTAGGAATTGTTTTAGTCTTTGTACTTGTATCTCCCAGTCATTTGTTTTTTTTTTTCAGTTATGTCTGATTTTTTGACCCCATTTGTTGTTTTCTTGACAAAGATGCAGGAAATGTTTGCCATTTCCTTCTCCAGCTCATTTTACAAATGGGGAAATTGAGGCAAACAGCATTAAGTGACTTGCACAGGGTCACACAGCTAGTAAGTGTCTGAAGCTGGATTTGAACTCAGGAAGATGAGTTTTCCTGGCTCACTGTGCCACCCAGCTGCCACTTGCCTCTTTAGCACCTAATATATTCTTAGAGGAGGTGCTTAAAATTTCATGTTGATTGATTGTTTAATCTTCCCTGTGATTTCCTATATTCTGTCCATGGTCAAGAATTTTGTTAATTAGATCAGGAATACATCTGGACTATTGTGTGCAGGTTATTGTTATGTGATAGAAAGGTTTGGCTCACAGACTATAATTATGCAATTTGAACTTGCCTTTGTAGTAAGCAAAAATAGATTGAGGCAGGTTGGGGTAGTGGAAGGGGCATCTTTGAAGTATTCATGTGTGAGGTCATGAGAAAAAACAGAAGCTCTGAAGGATCACAATAATTTGGTAGACAAATGCACAGTTCCCCAGCTCACTAGAACTTTCAGGGCAAGGGGAGGGAATTGATGTCCATGTCAGATAAGATGCATAGCCCAATCCAGAACACAGATCTTTGGGTCTCTGTGCTCAACCTGTACTGAACAGATTGACAGGAACCAAGTGAAACAGAGACTTTAGGGACAGTCAATCAGTGGGTTACCTGGTCTGTGATGCCCATTATAAATGTCACAAGGGCATCGTGATTAGAAAAGATAGCCAACCTTGTAGAAAGGTATCAGATGAAGTTTGCTAATCTGTTTGTGATCAGGAGACCCTTACTCTCCTTAACAAAATGAAGCTGAACCAACAAGTTATTGGGTGTTTAAGAACTTCCTAGTACATAGACAAGTCAATCACTGGTAATATTGGTGATTACTTCTGTCAGCTTGGACCAAGACGTAGCCCAATCCTCACAGCCTTTGACTAAGTATCAAAAGACCTTGTTTTTAGGCTCAACTCAACCTCTTGTAGTTGTAGGGTCTTAAGAAAGTTATTTAATGTCTCGGAATCTTACTTCCCTTATCTACAGAAAATGAAACTAATTAATTACTCTTCCTAATTCACAAAGCTAGTTAGAGAATCAGATGAAACACTGAATTTTATAAGGCTTAGGAAACTATAAAGAACTACAAAGGTACTAGAATGGCTGAAAAATGTAATTTACTTTTTAAAAGTAAATTAATGTTACACAAATATTATGCCATGATGATAGAATACCTTGACTTTGGCATGATATTTGTCAAATTACAACAATATAACAAGATCATGGACGAGAGAAAGATAAGATGCAGATGACAGAAAAAATGGTGATTTGGGATTGGTTCAATTAGCAGACCAAGGTTTAAATCCTGTGATTTTGCTGTTGCCATCCTGAACTTGGAATTGAGAAATCTTTGCTCAAATCTTGCTTCAGCCATTTACTGATCTCAAATTCTCAATTTCCTCATCTATGAAATAACTCTAATAATTACCCTATGTTCCTCATATGATTACAGTGTGAAGAAAGCAGTCTGTAAATTATTAAACACTATACAATTTTAAATTTTATTTATATTTTAGAGCTTTTTAGTAAAGTACCCAAGATTCTATCATTTATTCAGCTGTGTTTTTAATTATGATCTGGACAATTATACAAATGGCATACTTAAAAAGTTTATGAATAATGTAAACTTGTGTGGGATAGTAAACATTTTGGATAATCTAGATTTAAAAAATGATCTTAGTAGATTTAAAGTAATGAGCTTAGGCTAATAAAATGAAACTTAATATGGACAATATAAGATCCCACAATTGATTCTTTTTAAAAAATCAATCTTTACAATTCAAGACACAGAAAACAGTGCTCAAAAATGGTGCATATGAAAAAAATAAAAGATCTGGGCGTGTTTAGTCAGCAATGATATATGGCAACTCCTTCCCCCCGAAAAGATATGTTTTCATCTTTAGCTGTATCAACAAAAATGTGTGCTGTCTAGAATTAGGAATCACTTGAATATAATTCTGCTTTTGTGAATCCATACTCCACTCTATGAAAGTTTTCTTTTGAACATTATTACTTTTTAATCTAACTCACATAGTTATTGTGAGGATTAAATGAAATAACGTATGACAGGCCTTATAATATCTAAGTTCTCATAAAATATCAGTTGTTGTTATTGCAAATCTTAACCTATTGCCTTTGTATCCTGTGTGACTCCTATCCATAATCTATTATAAATAATTCATGATACAATAAATGAGCTAGATTTGGAGTAGGATTTTTCTAGATTTCTTGAAATTATGTATACACCAATAGAGTCTCTATTGTCCATCAATTTTCCGTTACTCTAGCTATGAATGGGCGACCTTCTTCTCAGGTTGCATATTTTCTCTGATCACATCCTTAACACTGATTCCGCAGCATCAGTCTTCACTAGTGAAAGGCCATAGCCCACTTATTATTCCCAAATCAACATAACCAGTATTAGTCCCCTTTTGATGACCTGCAACTTTAATTTGCTAGAGCCAATGGAGTCTCTGGGAATACTATCTTAAGTATCACTGGAAAGTTATCAGTGTTAAAAATATTGGCCTTTGTTTTATGCAAAGCTTGGGATGATTAAAATAATGTACAAGTTCCCCACCAAAATTTATTCAGCCCTTCTTCCATTCAGTGCTGAACCCTGTAAACTATCCATACATATGACCTGTCTAAAATATTGGTACAATTTGATTTGCTTATCAAATGTATTATTATAGTTGACCTTAAGATTAACTCATTTTTATTTATTCTTTTTGTGATTTATGGAATAAAATAAGCATTTCCATAACATAGCATAATAAAAAAGATGATTGCACATAAAACTGCAAATCTATTATGTACAATTTGTTATTCTTTTAAATATATGTAATAAAGATCATGTAATTAAAAATTAAATTAATTGTTAATAAAAGTTTGGGGGTTCAGTGGTCATAAGTATTTTCTCTATTTAATTTCTGAAACTGAAAGTTTCTTTTTTATTATGGTATCAGTGCAATGTCATCTGAAAACAAAAACATCTGGAAGAGTTCACCATCTACAGGAAATCTTGCTTCATTTAATTCCATCCTGCACATTCTCCATGACAATGGTATTTTTTTCATTATGTTTCCCCCTGTTTTAAGCTTTACTTGATACAATAGTAGTTTGATCACAAAAGAAGGCTATGTGTGATGTTATATCATTGAAGAAATCTCATAACTTCTTTCTTTAAAATTAATTTGTTATTTATTTATTTTTGTCATTCAATTCTTTTACTTTTAAGTTTCAAATGTTTTCCCTCCTTCCTGTCCTTTTCTAAGCCATGGAGAAGGCACACAATTATGCATATGAAATTAGACAAAGAATACATACATATTACCCATGTTGCCAAAAGAAGAGCAAGAAAAAGAAATGAAGTGAAAAGAATTATGATTCAATCTGCATTCAGACTTATTATTTCTCTCTGTGGATATGGATGAAATTTTTCATCATGAGTTCCATGGAATTGTCTTGGATTATTTTATTAAATAAAATACCTAAGCTGATCATCCTTATAATATTGCTGTTATGCATACACTACCTGGTTCTATTCAATTCACTTTCCATCAGTTCTTATGAGTCTTTCCAGGTTTTTCTGGTTTTTCTTCATTATTTCTTTTAGCACAATAGTATTCCATCACAGTCAGATACTACAACTTGTTCAACCATTTCCCAACTCATGGACATTCCTTCAATTTCCAAATCTTTACCACCAAGAAAAAGACCTTCTCTAAATATTTATGTACATAACAGTCTTTTTTTTCACTTTTCCTTCATCTCTTTGAGATACAGATTTAGTAAAGATATTGCTGAGTCAAAGGTTTTCCACAGTTTTATAGTCTTTGGGGCATAGTTTCAAATTGTTCTCCATCATAGTTTGAGCAGTTCACAAGTCTACCCACAATGCATTAATTTCACAATTTTTCTACGCTCCTTCCCATGTCTGTCCTTTTCCTTTTTTGTCATATTAGCCAATCTAACAGGCAGTGTCTCAATTAATAGTGATTTAGAGTTTTTATTTTCATATGACTATAGATATATTTGATTTCTTCTCTTGAACACTCACTATTCACATCCTTTGGCCATTTATCAATTGAGGAATAGTTCTTATTTTTTTTATATTTGGCTTAGTTCCTATATATTTGAAAAATGAAACTTTATGGAAGGAGGGAGGCAGTTGGGGTTAAGTGACTTGCCCAAGGTCACACAGCTAGTAAGTGTGCCAAGTGTCTGTGGCTAGATTTGAACTCAGGTCTTCCCAAATGGGCTGGTGCTCTACTAACTGCGCCACCTAGCTGCCCCCCAAAATGAAACTATTCAAAGATATACTTACTGTACTGTTTTCCCTAGTTTTATATTTTCCATCTAGTTTTGTTTTTTTAAATTTTTTTTATTTTTAGTTTAAAACACTAGGTTCCACATAATTTTGAGTTCCAGATTATCTTCCCTCCCTCCCGCTCCTCCCTCCCCAAGACAGCATGGAATCCCATATAACTTCCACACATAACTTCGCATTGAATTAATTTACATACCAATCAAGTTATGGAGAAGAATTGTGATCAATGAAATGAATCATGAGAAAGAAGAAACAGGACCAAAAAAAAAAAAAAACCCAACCCAAAAACAAAAACAAAAGAGAGAAAAAGAAAAAAAAAGAAGGGGGAAAAAGGATAGCATGAAGTGTGCCTTAATCTGCATTCATACTTCATAGTTATTTCTCTGGATGCAGATAGCATTCTCCATCGTGAGTCCTTTGGAGTTGCCTTTGTACCTCGTGTTGCTGAGAAGAGCAAAATCTGTCAGGGCTGGTCCTCATAGAATTCATATATCTGTGGTTGTGTATAATGTTCTCCTGGCTCTGCTCCGCTCACTCAGCATTATGTCGTGTAGGTTTTTCCAGGTTGTTATGAAGTCTGCATCATCCCCATTTCTTATAGCACAATAGTATTCCATTACCTTCATATACCACAGCTTGTTCAGCCATTCCCCAATTGACGGGCATCCCTTTGATTTCCAGTTCTTAGCTACCACAAAAAGAACCGCTATAAATATTTTTGTATATATGGGTCCTTTTCCTGTTTGTGTGATCTCTTTGGGATACCACCCTAGAAGTGGTATTGCTGGGTCAAATGGTATGAACATTTTTATAGCCCTTTGGGCATAGTTCCAAATTGCTCTCCAGAATGGCTGGATCAGTTCACAACTGCACCAGCAATGTAACAATGTTCCAATTTTCCCACATTCTCTCCAGCATTTATCATTTTCCTGTTTTCTTATTTCAGCCAATCTGACAGGAGAGATGTGGTATCTAAGAGTTGTTTTGATTTGCATTTCTCTGATCAGTAGTGATTTCGAGCATTTTTTCATATGCCTATAGATATCTTTAATTTCTTCCTCTGAAAACTGCCTGTTCATATCCTTTGACCATTTCACAATTGGGGAACGACTTGTATTACTATGTATTTGGCTCAATTGCCTGTATGTTTTAGAAATGAGGCCTTTATCAGAGACACTAGTTGTAAAGATTTTCTCCCAATTTTCTGCTTTCCTCCTAATTTTTGTTGCATTGGCTTTTTTTGTACAAAAACATTTCAATTTAACATAATCAAAATTATCCATTTTGCATTTTGTAGTGCTCTCTATCTCTTGTTGGGTCATGAATTCTTTTCTTTTCCATAAATCTGATACGTAAACTACTCCTTGCTCTCCCAAATTACTTATAGCATCAACCTTTACTCCTAAATCATGAAGCCATTTTGACTTTATCTTGGTATATGGTCTAAGATATTGGTCTATGCCCAGTTTATGCCCTACTGTTTTCCAATTTTCCCAACAGTTTTTGTGAAATAGTGAATTGTTAGCCCAGAAGCTGGCCTCTTTGTTTCCATAGTTCTTTGTTACAAATAATTCTTATTGCATCATGATCTGAAAAGTATGCTTTGACTACTTCTGCCTTTCTGCACTGTATTGTCAGGTTTTTATGCCCTAGTACATAGTCAGTTTTTGAGTATGTGCCATGTACTGCTGAGAAGAAAGTATATTCCTTTTTATCCCCATTCAGTTTTCTCCAGAGGTCTATCATATCTGCCTTTTCTAAAATTCTGTTTATCTCCTTAACTTCTTTCTTATTTATTTTGAGATTAGATTTATCAAGTTCAGAAAGGGGGAGGTTGAGGTCTCCCAACATTATAGTTTTGCTGTTTATTTCTTCCTGTAACTCCCTTAACCTCTCCTCTAAGAATTTGTATGCCATACCACTTGGTGCATATATGTTAAATAATGATATTGCTTGATCGTTTATGGTACCTTTTAGCAGGATGTAATGTCCTTCCTTATCTCTTTTAATTAAATCTATCTTTACTTTTGCTTTGTCTGAGATTAGGATTGCTACAACTGCTTTTTTTACTTTAGCTGAGGTGCAATATATTTTACTCCAGCCTTTTACCTTTACCCTGTGTGTATCCCCCTGTTTCAGAAGTGTTTCTTGTAAACAGCATATTGTAGGATTACGGTTTTTAATCCATTCTGCTATCCGCTTCCGTTTTATGGGAGATTTCATCCCATTCACTTTCACAGTTATGATTTGTATCTGTGTCTTTTTCTCCAGCCTAATTCACCCTGTTTATGCTTTTATTTCTCCCTTTCCTGTTCCCCTCCTCAACAGTTTTGCTTTTGACTGCTGCCTTCCTCAGTTTACCCTCCCTCTTTATTACCCTCCCTTATCTTATTGTTTCCCACTTGCTACTTCTCCCCTCCCTTCTGACCACCCCCCTCCCTTTTTCCCCCTTTCCCCTCCTACTTTCTGTAGGACAAGTTAGATTTCTATACTTATCAGGGTATGTTATTCTCTTCCTGAACCAGATCAGATGACAGTAAAACTCAAATACTGCTCTTCTCCCTCCCTTCTTTCCCTCTACTATAATATGTTTTTGTGCCTCTTCATTTGGTGTAATTTACCTATTTCTACTACCTCCTTACCTCTTCTCTCTTATCCCTCCCTTTACATCTCTTAATTATGTTTTTTATCCTTATATCAGTTATTTTATACAAGCATTCACAATCTATGTGTATCCCTTTCAATTGTCATAGTAGCTGTACTATTCTCAAGACTGACATATATATGTATATATATAAAACATGCATAAGATGATATAATCCTATATAAAGATGCAAATAATTTGCCCTTATTAATAATAAGGTTTGTGGGGGATTTTCCCCCTGTTTACCTTTTTATGTCTCTCTTGAGTTTCGTATTTGGAGGTCAAATTTTCCATTGAGTTCTGGCCTTTTCATCAGGAAGGTCTGGAATTCCCTTATTTTGTTGAATGTCCATCTCCTTCCCTGAAAATTTATGCTTAGTTTTGCTGGGTAGTTATCTTTGGTTGTAGTCCCAGCTCCTTTGCCCTTTGGAATATCACATTCCAATTTCTCCTGTTTTTGAATGTGGAAGCTGAGAGATCCTCCATGATCCTGACTGTAGTTCCATGATATTTGAATTGTTTCTTTTCGGTTGCTTGCAGTATTGTCTCTTCGACTCTGTAGTTCTGAAATTTGGCTATAATATTTCTTGGTGTTTTAAGTTTGGAATCTCTTTCAGGGGGTGATCGGTGAATTCTTTCAGTGACTATTTTGCCCTCTGGTTCTAGGACCTCTGGGCAGTTGTCTTTGATGATTTCTTCAAAGATACTGTCAAGGCTCTTTTTTACATCGTGGATTTCCGGTAGACCAATAACTCTTAAATTGTCTCTCCTGGATCTATTTTCCAGGTCAGTTGTTTTCCCAATCATATATTTCACATTTTCTTTCTATTTTTTCATTCTTTACATTTTGTTTTACTACTTCTTGATGCCTCATAGATTCATTAGCTTCCACTTGCTCAACTCTAATTTTTAATGAGTTAGTGTTTTCATTTTGTTTTTGAGTCTCCTTCTCCAATTGGCTGATTTTACCTCTCGGGGTGTCATTTTCTCTATTAAGATTCTGAATCTCCCCAGCCATTTCACCAATCTTATTCTTTAGGGACTTGATTTCACCAGTGGATTTTTTTCCATTTTTTCCATTTTTTTTTTACCTCCCTAATTTGGTTTTTAAAATCCTCCTTTATCTCTTCCAGCAATGCTTTTTGGGCTGGAGACCAGTTCACATTATCTTTTGAGGTATCAGATGTAGCTATACTGTCATTGCTAACCTCTTCCAAATTGGTATTTTGATCATGCCTGTCTCCATAAAAAGAATCAATGGCTCTTGGTTTTTCTGCGTTCTTCTTCATGTTGGTTAGCCTTTACCTGGCTTTACAATAAATTTCTGCTTTTGGGGCTCAGGGCTCTCTGTCCCAGCTTTCTTATTCTGGGGATTGTGAGTCTAGTTGTTGTCTTTGTGAATTATAGTCTTGAGATTCCTGAGGTGTGGGGGAGGGGTCTGGCTCCCTTATGTCTCTTTCCCTAGGGGTGCTCTCCAGCACTGTTGCTCTTCAGCAATTGTCTCAGCTCTTTGTTGTTTGAGCTGGTGTGGGCACTTCCCCTAGGGGAGCAAGAGTCCGTCTGGGCTCCTGGTGTTGACCTCTGCTGTCTCTGTCCCTCTAGGACTAGTGAACTTCTACTATTTGTCCACTGAAGCCCCTCTTCTATCTCCTCTGTTCCAGCGTTCTTTTTTTCTGAGGAATTCTCTGGGCAGGGGGGGCGGGGGGGGGGAGGGATTAGAGCCGTTTACCTGGCTATTATGTCTCCCTGAATTTCAAGAATCCCCGTTTCATACCTTTGGGCTGCAAGCCTCAGGAGTTGATGTTTCATGGCCGGTGGTGTTGTGCTGCCTCTTGTCGCTTCCACAAACTGCCGTCCTGTGTTGGGAGGCCTGGGGATCTCCACTGGTTTTGGGCGCCCGGCTTTCTCCCAGCCTGTCTCCCACGTGGGTTTCCTGGCCGGCTGCTTCCGCTTTGGTGCTGTCTGGAGCAGCTCTGCACACCGAGCACTCTCCAAGCCTATAGATTGGTTCCTTTGGCCTTTAAGACTCTCCTGGCTTGGAAATTTGCCCCACTCAGAATGCTCGCAGTTTCTAACTCTCTCAAATCTGCTCAAATTCAATTTTTTATAGGAATCTGACACACCTTGCGAGAGAGCTTGGGTAAGATGCTGTTTTCATGCAGCTGTCTTTGGCTTATCTCCATCTAGCTTTGGTTGTACTATTTTGTTTAGAGAAAATCTTTTTAATTTAATGTAATCAAAATAATATAATTTATTTCCCATGATCTTCTCCATCTCTTTTTATTCATGAATTTTTCCCTTATCCATATATCTAACAGGGAACATTTTTCATGCTCCCCTAATTTTCTGGAGATACCACCCTTTATGGCTAAATCATATAAACATTTTGACTTTATCTTGGTGTATACAGTGTGAGATGCTGGTCTATAGCTAGGTTCCATCAAATTGTTTTCTACTATGCCCAACAGATTTGTGCCAAAGTTTTGGTCTATGGCTTTATCAAATTACTATGGTCCCTTATGACTATGTATTGTGTACTTAATCAGTTTCAATGATTCACCACTCTGTTTCTTAGCTAGTACCAGATGGTTTTCATGACTATTGCTTTGTTATATAGTTTTAAATGTTGTAAGCAGTCTTACTTTACATGATATTTTTGCCCATTATTTTTCAAGATTAATTTTGTTATTACTTTTTTAACCTCTATAAAGTAATCCTTTGATAGTTTCATTGCTGTAGAACCAAATAAGTAAATTAATTTAGGTAAAAATGTTATTTTTATTGCAATACCTTGGACTATCATGATCAATTAATATTTCTCCCATTGATTTTATCCATCTTTATTTGTGTGAAAAGTGTTTTGTAATTGTCTTCATTTAGTTCCTGGGTATGTCTTGGCAGGCAGACTACCAAATAATCAGTGTTGGCTTATTTTAAATTATTTAATTGTATTATTTAACTTATTTTTATTATTTTATTTTAATTATTCAATTATTTCAATTATTTTAAATTGGAATTTGTTTTTCCATTTTTCCTGCTGGACTTTGTTGGTATTGTAGAGAAATATTGTGTATTTATGTGGGTATGTTTTATATCCAGAAACTTTGCAAGAGTGAGTAATTGTTTCAAATAGTTTTTTTAGTTGATTCTGTATGATTTGCTAAGTGTGCCATCATATCATCTGCAAAAATTGATAGTTTTATTTCCTCAATGCCTGTTTTCATTCCTTCAATTTATTTTTCTTCTCCTATTACTATAGCTAGCTTTTCTAGTACAATATTGAATAATAGTGGTAACAATGAACATCCTTACTTCACCATTGATCTTTTTGTGAAGCCATTTAGATTATCCCCATTACAGATAACGTTTGCTGCTTATTTTAGAGAGATACTACTTAACCATTTTAAGGAAAGCTCCATTTAATCCTATGCTTATTAGTGTTTTAAATGCTAGTGTCTTAATTAGGAAGGGATGTTATGTGTTTTCTCTTTTTTAAAGCTTTTTATATGAAAATAATTTTTTTTTCCAAAAGCTTTCTTTTGTTTTCAGATAATCAAATCATTTTTGTAGTTTCCATTATTTCTTCTTTTTTTTTAATGCAATTTATTTATTTAACATATTTGGTTTTCAGCATTGATTTTCACAACAGTTTGAATTACAAATTTTCTCCCCATTTCTGCCCTCCCCCCCCACTCCAAGATGGCGTATATTCTGGTTGCCCTGTTCCCCAGTCAGCCCTCCCCTCTATCAGCCCCCTCCCCTCTCATCCCCTTTTCCCTTCCTTTCTTGTAGGGCAAGATAAATTTCTACGCCCCATTGCCTGTGTATCTTATTTTTTAGTTGCATACAAAAAGTTTTTTTGTTTTTGAACATCTGATTTTAAAACTTTGAGTTCCAAATTCCCTTCCCTCTTCCCTTCCCACCCACCCTCCCTAAGAAGTTGAGCAATTCAACCTAGGCCACACATGTATTATTATGTATAACCCTTCCACAATATTCATGTTGTGAAAGGCTAACTACATTTTGCTCCTTCCCAACCCATCCCGCTTTATTGAATTTTCTTCCTTGACCCTGTCCCCTTTCCAAAGTGTTTGTTTTGATTACCTCCACCCCCATCTGCCCTCCACTCCATCATCCCCCTGCCGTTTATTTTTTTTTTTATCTTCCTCCCTCTTCTTTCCTGTGGGTAAGATACCCAACTGAGTATGTATGGTATTCCCCCTCAGGCCAAATCTGATGAGAGCAAGGTTCACTCATTCCCCCCTCACCTGCCCACTCCCCTCCTCTCCTAGAATTGCTTCCTCTTGCCACCTTTATGGGAGATAATCCACCCCATTCTATCTCTCCCTATCTCCCTCTCTCAGTAAGTTACTCTCTCATCCCTTAATTTCATTTTATTTCTTTTAGCTATCTTCCCTTCATCCTCAACTCACCCTGTGTCTGCTCTCTTTCTTTTACATATATATATATATACACTACATACACATACATACATATACACATAGATACATGCATACATACACATTCACTTATATATATACATAAACATATATATGCATATATATATATGCATATTCCCTTCAACTACCCTAATACTGAGGTCTCATGAATCATACTCATCATCTTTCCATGTAGGAATGTAAACAAAACAGTTCAACTTTAGTAAGTCCCTTGCAATTTCCGTTTCTTGATTACCTTTTCATGCTTCTCTTGATTCTTGTGTTTGAAAGTCAAATTTTCTATTCAGTTCTGGTCTTTTCACTGAGAAAGCTTGAAAGTCCTCCATTTTATTGAAAGTCCATATTTGCCTTGGAACATGATACTCAGTTTGCTGGGTAGGTGATTCTAGGTTTTAATCCTAGCTCCATTGACCTCCGGAATATCGCATTCCACGCCCTTCGATCTCTTAATGTAGAAGCTGCCAGGTCTTGGGTTATTCTGATTGGGTTTCCACAATATTCAAATTGTTTCTTTCTGGCTGCTTGCAGTATTTTCTCCTTGATCTGGGAGCTCTGGAATTTGGCAACAATATTCCTAGGAGATTTCTTTTTGGGATCTATTTGCGGAGGCGATCGATGGATTCTTTCAATTTCTATTTTGCCCTGTGGCTCTAGAATATCAGGGCAGCTCTCCTTGATAATTTCCTGAAAGATGGTATCTAGGCTCTTTTTTTGATCATGGCTTTCAGGTAGTCCAATAATTTTTAAATTATCTCTCCTGGATCTATTTTCCAGGTCAGTGGTTTTTCCAAGGAGATATTTCACATTGTCTTCCATTTTTTCATTCCTCTGGTTCTGTTTTATAATATCCTGATTTCTCATAAAGTCACTAGCTTCCACTTGCTCCAATCTAATTTTTAAAGTAGTATTTTCTTCAGTGGTCTTTTGGACCTCCTTTTCCATTTGGCTAATTCTGCCTTTCAAGGCATTCTTCTCCTCATTGGCTTTTTGGAGCTCTTTTGCCATTTGAGTTAGTCTATTTTTTAAGGTGTTGTTTTCTTCAGTGTATTTTTCAGTATTTTTTTGGGTCTCCTTTAGCAAGTCATTGACTTGTTTTTCATGGTTTTCTCGCATCCTTCTTATTTCTCTTCCCAATTTTTCCTCTACTTCTCTAACTTGCTTTTCCAAATCCTTTTTGAGTTCTTCTATGGTCTGGGGCCAGTTCATGTTTTTCTTGGAGGCTTTGGTTGTAGGTTCTATGACTTTGCTGTCTTCTTTAGGCTGTATGTTTGGTCTTCTTTGTCACCAAAGAAAGAATCCAAAGTCTGAGACTGAATCTGGGCGCGTTTTCGCGTCCTGGCCATATTCCCAACCAACTAACTTGACCCTTGAGCTTTTCAGTGGGGTATGACTGCTTGTAGATTACAGAGTTCTATGTTCTACGTTTTGGGAGGAGGTGCCAGCTCTGTCAGAGCCGCACTCCTCCTTCCCCAAGGACCCCCAGTCCAGACTGGGCTCAGATCTTCGGCAGGCTGTGCACCCCTGCTGTGATCCGCCACTTAATTCCCCCCACCAGGTGGGCCTGGAGCAGGAAGTAACAACAGCTGTAGCTGCCCCACCTCCGCTGCCCCCGGGGCTGGAAGCCGAACCGGGAACTCCTTCCACTCCTGCAGCTTTTCCCACTAACCTTCTCCGCAGTCTTTGGTGTTTGTGGGTCGAGGGGTCTGGTAACTGCTCACGTATTCAGGGCGCTAGGGCCCCCTCCGCCTGGCTTCCGGTCTGGATCGTCCACGCCGCTCAGGCTGGGCTCTGCTCCACTCCGTTCCCAGCTCCCAGCTCCCAGCTCCCAGCTCCGTGTGGAATAGAGCTCACCCAGAGACCATCCGGGCTGTCCTGGGCTGGAGCCCTGCTTCCCTCTGCTGTTCTGTGGGTTCTGCCGTTCTAGAATTGGTTCAGAGCCATTTTTATAGGTTTTTGGAGGGACTCGGGTACGGAGCTCACTCTAGTCCGTGCTTACCAGCCGCCATCTTGGCTCCGCCCCCAGTTTCCATTATTTCTATGACCATTTATGCTTATAGATTTCCTAATACTGATTTAGTACTAAATTCCCTTTATTGTCATAGTTTTTGATCTTTGTTATATATTATTGTAATCTTTGCCATTTTTTTTTAAATTTTATATAGTATTTCGATTGTGTGTTAATCATTTGGTATAATTTACTGATTAATCCATTTGATCCTTGGGAATCTTTTTCAAAGGAGCTCAATCAAAAGTTGTTCAAAATCTTTTTTCTAAGATAAGATTATTTGTGGAAGAGCTAGTATGGTAGACTGAAAGCAGGGACTTCTTTGAGCTCTTTCCCAAATCCCTCCAAATACCTGTAAAAAAGGACTCTAAACAAATTCCAGACCAGCAGAACCCACAAAATGACAGAATGAAACAAATTTCTAGCTCAAGACAACCTGGAAGTTTAACAGGAAGGGTCTGTTGCACCAGTCTCAGGGAGGAGCACAGTCTCAGTGTGGACCCCAGCAACACCTGAAGTAGGCCTCAGGGGACTGAGTCACTGGCAGTTGTGGTGGTTTCCAGACTTCTCAACCCACAAATGCCAGAGACAACTTAGAAGGTCTGTAGGAAAGGTCTGTGGGAACTGGGTGAGAGGAGAGCTTGGTCTGGGCCCAATCCCAGCCCCAGGGCAGTGGGGGTGGTGATTGCTTCCAGAGCTCACATACCACAGATAGTGGGAGGAAGTAGCCACTGATCAGAGGGGGATTGCAGGGATCTCTTTACTGGTACTCCCAGTACATTCCTCTCTCACTCCTTAATTTTATTCCTACTTGTAAAGATGATATTTATAACTCATGAGATCTTTCTCAGTATTAGGATAGTTGGAGGGAATATACATATAGATAGATAGATAAATATATAGATAGATGGTGCAGGTTGAGTTGAATATGAAGGGATGACATCTAAAAATAGAATTAAGGGGTGAGAGAGGAATGTACTGGAAGAAGGAGATAAGGAGAGGTAGAATGGAGTAATTTATCTCACATAAAAGAGACAAGAAAAACTTTGGAGAAATGTGTAAATTTAAGTTGATGTTTTGATCTAGAGAATCATTTTTACAAATGATAAACAAACACTAAATTCAGCAAAATCTTTTGTTTTATGCATCTTTTAGTAAATAGTGTGATTAAAGATGTTGTCCACTATAGAATACTATTTACAAGACCTTCCACACTTCCTTTTCATATGTTCAAAGATGCCCTTAACACACTGGCAGATCATTTTCATACAAGTGTTTTATAGATGAAAAAGTTATATTGGTTAGAGTGATAAAAGTTATATGGGTTAGTGTGGTGTTAATGTGATTAAAGGTCTTCCCCACCCATTTAATAGACCTCAAGTGGAGCTAGTTAAGGGAAGTTTGATTACCTTAGGCTTGTTTATAGGAGGGCCCAAACCCTTTTTGCTCATTAAGTGTGAGTCCCCAGGCCCACACCCTTTCAGTGATTAGGTTTGCAGCATTTGGGCCCTAAGAAGGGCATAAATATCCTGAGGGTAGCCATTAAGCTCAGAGAGGGAGAACTGAAAGAGACAGGGAGAGGCAGAGAGATAACTGGAAGGGCTCTGTGATACGAATCAGTGATTAAAGATCTTTCTAGCCCATTCAGTAGGACTCAGGTGGGGCCAACAAAGGGAGGCTTGATTAGAGGTAGGCCCACACCTTTGTGATGCCAATCAGTGATTAAAGACCTTTCCCACCCACTCAGTAGATCTCAGATGAAGCCAATTAAAGGGAGCTCGAATAGAGGTTCCTTTGTAGGCAGGCCTAGTTCTTTACTTACTAGGCACTAAGCCTCAGGGCCACACTCTTTTGCTGATTGAGTTTGAAGCCCTCAGGCCTTACAAAGAGTATATACACGCAAAAAGTAGCCATTGAGAGCTTAGAATTCAGAAGTCAGAAGCAAGAACTCAGAATGCAGTGTGAGGAATAGAAGTAAGAACTCCAAGATCACAGAGCTGCTGAAAGAGTGTAGAGTGAGGGTGGAGTGGAAACCAGGAAGCTTCAGAGACCAGAGAACTGAGAGGGGAGAGAGAGAACACAGGCAAGCAGACAGTTAGGATTCATGAGTGTTTATGGGTAGGCCCCAGTAGGGAGGAAGGTTACAGAATGACTTGGTTCCTTGCTATAATACTGTGTTATAATTTCCTTGTTGTTACATGGAGGTGGGCTTACTGATTTTGGAATATAGTTACTGCTATATCAAATTGGAATTATTGGTCATGGGATGTGATCCTCTGGTTTCTAAATAAATGTTATACTTCCTCACAGAAATCCTCACTCCTTTTCCAATTTCCCTGAGTTATTAGTTTCATCCTTAATGCTGTTGTGTTAATGAGGCTTTAATATAATTCTTATTATCATTGTGGTTTTAGTGATATTTCATTATATTGAAAAGACAGGACACCACTATAAAATCCATTGAATTTATTTTTTATTCTAAAGAAGAATAGAGTTTATCTGGTCCAATCCTTTCATTTTACGGAGGTACAAAGCAGCATTTAAGAATATGAAATTATTTTCCCAATGTCACAAAGGGAAATAGATGAAGGTCCAAGGCTAGAACCAGATCTCTTATTTATTCCACAATTGCAATATCTGGTAGAAAATGTGGAGTTGTAAGGGGTATGTCTCTTCCAAATATTTTTTTTATTTGTTAGGAAATTAGCTTTATTTCCTTTTACAGCTTATGAGTGTGGACAGCTGTCGAGCATATCATTTAAAATGGGAAAAATAGTTTTCAACACCATTGACTCTTTTAATATCCTGTAGTAGTCACACTGCTGTAAGCATTTGAAAGGGAACAATTAAATCCCAAACAGAAAGAAACAGAAAAAAAAGTCTAACATGTTAAAGTGCTCACTTACTTGAGCCAGCAGTATGAAAAATGATTCAATCTCTGCTGATCAAATGTAAAAGTCACATTGCATGACATACCAATGTGTTCTTCTGATGTACCACTAGAAAGAATACACCAGATTAGCCTTCAGATGCATGAAACATAACCAGCAAATAAAGGGAATTTCAATGAGTTATTAATCTGTTCAGGAAATTAATTTTAAAACACATTATGAGGGAACAGATGTGCAAGCTATAAGCAATGACACTCCGTTCCAGTTCCACATAAAACCTAACACATTTTTAAAAAGCATCAGGTTTACAAGAGTAACTGGGTTGATTATACTTTAACAGCAACTTGAAGCTACCAAGGATCCTAGAGTAATTTCCCTACCCCAATACAGAATCCATCCTTCTGCCATTGGCCAGATTGTTCCCATGAATTAAAGTGGAAAAGGGAGAATGTTTCAAAAAATAAAAAAAGATGGTGTATGAGTGCTTTTACCAAAAAAGAAGGTGACTGAGATTTTAATGAGAATAGGACAATATGCCTTATTTCTTTGTTACCCTCCAGTGATGTAGACAGCATTATATTCACTCCAACCTATCACAACATCAATAGGAAGTGAGGAAGGCTTCAACATGTTAGATGGGCTTCCTGTGGTAAACTCAAGAGGACCAGTGACTTGACCTTGAATCTTTGTGCCATCAAAGATCTTTGAGTACCATCATGCATTTAAAATAATGATAATGGTAATAATAATAATAAGAATAATAGTATATCTTATAAGCGTACCCAGCTATTCAAATTATTATAAATGTATAATTTAACAAATTTCATACATATATGTGTACATATTTTAAATTATTATGTGTATTAAAATATGCATGCAGGTATATGTGAATAGATACATGTATACAGAATGTAAATGTGTATGACTCATTCATTTGAGTTTAATAATGTATCTAAGGGGTTCCCCTTTTGTAAGTGATTCTCTCCTAAAAACAGTTATATCAAATTCAAAATTCCCTCTTGGTTCAAATCCATGAAAATTTATCATTTGCAACTGTCTGCACTTACTAGTATTTCAGAGGACATACGTACTTCCAAGTGAAGTGATTTAATGAAATGAGATAGTAAGACAACCCAGAAACTAAATGAACACAATTACAAAATTTTCACACAAAAAAGTCAGATCTAAATAATTGGAAAAACATTAGTTGTTTCAGGGTAGGCCAAGCTAATATGATAAAAGTGACAATTCTACTAAACTAACAAAAATTATTTTATAGAACTAGAAAAAATAACAAAATTCACCAGGAAGAGCAAAAGATGCAGAATATCAAGGGAATTAATGAAAAGAAATGCAGTGTAAGTTGGCCTAGCCACACCAGATCTTAAATTGTATTATAGAGCATCAAATATCAACACTACTTGGTAACTGGCCAAGATATAGAGTGGTGGATCGGTGGAATAAGATAGGTACATATGACACAGTAGTCAATGACTATACTAATCTACTATTTCATAAACCCGAAGACTCCAGCTTCTGGAATAAGCACTCAGTCCTGAACTAAGTCAATGATATTTGTATGTTTAATTAAAGTGAGGTTGTTAACCCCTTAAAGTTACTTTCCTCAGTAAAGCAGATCAAAAGAGCCTGTGCTGGCAGCTTTTGTTGCTGATCTTGTTGTCATATGACATGACAGAAAAAAAAAAAGCTTACACAATCTTAGGGTGTATAATTAGAATTATATTATCCAGGGCAATGGAGGTGATAATCTGCTGTACTATACCCATTTAAAAGTATCTTTGTTATATCATGTTCATTTCTAAAAGCCAGATTTTAAGAAGTATTACAGGAAAGGAATACATATTTTAGCAATTCTGATCGAGCTGTTTGCGATGAAGTTAAATTCTTCATTAAAGCTTAGAACTCAGACATTTCATTTTTTTTTAATTGCAAACAATGTAGAGTCTCATAATTTAAAATCTCAAATTTTGAATCACTTATAGAACCACTGAAGAAAGAGACTCAAGAAAATGTCACATGAAAATGCAAGTATACCTCTGAGTTCAGGATTAATTTTATTCTCAGACATATTTTTTTTCTTTACATCATTTTCTATAAAACATTAGTCACAAATTTCCATAAACTCAAGTTACTGTTCTTTCTTTGCCAAATAATAGATTTATCATTCTCATTCTACAAGTGAGGAACGTGAAGCAGAGAAATACTTTGTGTTTCGTTCAAAGTTAGAGAAACATTGTAACGAAGCTAGGAAGGGTACACAGGACTCCTTGTTTACAATACAATGATGACTTTTTTTGTCTTATTTTGTAACTTGCTAATGTAACTGCTTGGAAAAAAAATCATATATTTGAGGTCTAGAATGACTCATGTTTAAGTGATGCTATATCTTCATTTTGTTTTAGTAAGTGCCCCTAAACATGAAAAATCATTAAATTCACTGTCCTTTGGGAGCATAAAATTTGAATGGCAATGACTGTGACCTCAGAGTGTGCTAATATATTACTTTAAGAAAATTAGACAGGGCAGGTTATTTCTTCATAATAATATAATGAATAGATGAATGATGCACTTAGGGAAAAAGTAATTTGCACAATTAGTAGTGATAATATGTCTTCCATAGAGTTCCTGTGATCTTAGAAATGCCATACAATTTAATAAGCAGTATCTGATTAATCTTCACAATGTGTTTCAAGTAAATATTATTATTTTTCTCATTAGAGAAAATTACTCTTCGGCTTTCTCTAAATGTCACACTGAAGTGACCATTGTCGAGTTGATTCAGTTCAATTACTAAGAAATTAATGAGACTATTGAAAAGTCAATCTAATTCAGTCAATAAGGGCATCAAAGTGGATAAAGTATAACTTTTATTCATCTGCTGAGTACTAAATGGTTATGATAGGAGAAAAATAAATACGTAAGATGTAGTTGATCATATATACTCATGTTTGTGTACATAGACAGACATGTTTATAGTTATATATGTAGTATATTTATACTCATATAATAAATATATAAAAGATATCTGTCATTTAATTAAAGCTTCTAAATGTATGCGATTGTGGGGCTCACACCTTTTATCCTTTCTTGTTAAATCGCTCAATAAGTCCTACACTCCCTCTGACTCTTCCTTCTTTTCTTTCCCCAATATTCTTCCTTTTAAGGCTATCTTTTTATATTACAATTATTACTGCATTTCCTTCCCCAATGAACCTCAATGAAATTATTACGCAAATCCAAGGACAAAATGATGGCAACAGACAAAATATTCAAAGTTTCACACTGATAGTAATCTATTTCTGTGCTTAAAGGATGGAAATGTGTTTACTCATCTGTTCTCTGAGAAGAAGAATGGATTAAATTAAATGGATTTCCACTGCATTAGGTGTTGATATCATTTATCTCGTGTTACTCATAGTATTCATTATTCTTTAGCTAAGGCTTTACATCAGTGAATAAAGATTTTCCAATTTTTTACTGTGACATTTTTATGATATAATAATATTTCATTGAATTATGTGTATGTATGCATATGTATGTGTGTACATATTATCAACAGTTCTTAAGAAAATATACATATATACACAAATACATATATACATACATACCCCTACTTGCCATAGTAATGAGAAATTTCTTAGGCGTTACAAGTATCATCTTCCCATGTAGGAACGTCAACAGTTTATTGATTCTCTTAAAACAGCATAATCTTATTGAATCCCTTTTGATTTCTCCTTCATGTATATCTTTTCATGCTTCTCTTGAGTCTTGCATTTGCAAGTGAAATTTTTTATTCAGCTCTGGTCTTTTCACTAGAAATTTTTGAAAGCCCTCAATTTTATTAAAAAATTCCTATGAAAGATTGGACTCAGTTTTGCTGGGTAAGTGATTCTTGGTTGTAATCCTAGCTTTTTTGCCCTTCTGAATATCTGACAGTCCATACCCTCCAATCCTTTAATATAGAAGCTGCTAAATCTTTTGTAATTCTTACTTGGGCTCTGTGATATTTAAGTTGTTTCTTCTGGGCAGCTTGAAATATTTTCTCCTTGACCTGGGAGCTCTGTTGGCTCTAATATTACTGGGAAGTTATATTTTTTTTTTCATTTCAGGGGCTGTTTCAGGAGGTTATCAGGTTATTATTTCAATTTCATTTTACCTTCTGATTCTGGGATATGAGAGTTTATCTTGATAATTTCATGAAATATTATGTTATATCGCCAATGCGATACTCACAGCCCTTGCTATGAATATGCAGGCTTATTTCCAGGTTTGAATCACAAAATATAACAAACTCTCTTCCTCAAAGATGAAACCAAGATATTAATTCAGATACCTAAAAGACAAATCCACCATGGTAACAAAGAATGTGTACACATTACCAACGCAGGGAGCACCAACATCCCCAAACCTTCCCTCACTCAGGCCTCCCCACAAACAAGCTCCCTTAGGCAAAATGCCCCTATCTCACTCACACTAGCTGCTCTGCCTCTGCTCTGCCTCCCTCTCTGTCTCTCCCACCTCTGCCTCTCTCTCACTTCCTGTGCCACCCCTTCCTACTCCACCTGTTTGGCAAGCTCCTCCCACCATGGGCTCCATGTGACTCAGGCTCTATGTGACCCAGGCTTAAAGTAGGTCACATACGCCTATTAATGGGTGGGAAAAATCTTCCTATTCCATTAACAGTACAGATGTCTCTTTTTTTATTCTGGCTTTCACCTGGTTCAATAATTCTTAAATTATCTCTCTTTGATCTATTTTCTTGTTCAGTTGTTTTTCCAATGAGATATTTCATGTTTTCTTTGATTTTTTTGTTCTTCTGATTTTTTTTTATGGTTTCTGAATGTCTCATAAAGTTTTTGGCTGCCACTTGACCAATTATAATGTTTAAGACATTATTTTCTTCAATGAAATTTTGTACCTCCTTTGCTTTTCAGTCAATTCCACTTTTTAAGGAGTTATTTTCTGTAGTGAACGTTTGTAACTCTTTTTACATTTGGCCAATTCTGCTTTTTAAAGAGTTCTTCAATTCAGTTGATATTTATGTCCTTTATGTCATTTGTCCTATTCTGTTTTCGAAGTTGTTTTTCCCCCCAGTATTTTTTGTGCCCCCCAAGTTTTTATTAATTTTTCCCATGTTTTTCTTGTATCACTGTCATTTCCTTTCCCAGTTTTTTCTCTATGTTTCTTATTTGACTTTTTAAATTCTTTTTTTTACTTTTTCCAGGAATTATTTTTTTGTCTGAGACAAATTCACATTTTTCTTTGAGGCTTTCCTTGTAGCTGCTTTTGGTTATGTTCTTCTGAGTTTGTGCTTTGACTTTCCCCACACTAACTTTCTGTGGTCAGTTTCTTTTTATTGTTGTTGCTTCCTCATTTTTCCAGCCTTTTTCTTGACTTTTAATTTTATATTAAATAAGTGCTCTGATCCTATGCTGTACAGACCCTGTTCCAAGCTTCAGGTTTTTATGCAGTTATTTTCAGAGCTACTTCTGGGGGTGAGTAAGGTTTTAGTTCTTCCAGTGGTATGATATTAGGTGAGATGTCTCCTGACCTGTGTTCTGGTCTGTGAGTGACCACAAGCACTCTTTTCTACCCTGGAAATGTGGCTAGGGTCCTGGTTCCACTATGGTTGCCTACTTGAGTTTGCTAGTGCTCTTCCTTGCCCTTGGACTGCTACCCAGAACTACTGTATCCAGTGAAACAGAGTCCTGAATCAAGGGCAACAGAACTTCTCTGGTAATCTCTTTCCCTCTGACTCCCTTAACACCTGTGCTGTGAGAACTCCAAAAGCTCCTTCTCTTTTGAGAAAGCCTGATGCTGACTTGCTAGGGCATGGCCTGTTCTGGCATAGTTTGCTCAGGATTGCATTCCATTCTCATCCCAGTGAGACAGACTTTTTCTGCTAACCTAAGTTGTCTTGGGGTATAAAATTATTTCACCCCATCCTTTTGTTGGCTCTGCTGGAACAGAATTAATCTTGATGTATTATTTTAAAGTAGTTCAGAGGGAAATTTGGGAGAGCTTAGGCAGTCTCTCCCTTTATTCCACATTTTTGGCTTTGCCCTTCAATCTTTGAACTTTTAAAAATCTAGAAATATTTGGATCCATTTTTTCATACAAGAAAAAAAATCACTCAAATGATTAATTGCTTTTGCCAACTATTTCACTGTGAACTTTTTTAGTTTGACCTCAGTTCCAAAGCTTCAGTTTCTTCTTCTGCAATCTTTGTAGGTAGCAGTTCCATGGGATCCTCATTTGACAGTTCTGCATGAAAGTTAATCAAATCCTCCATATCATTCTCATCCACTTATACCTCCAATTCTTGTGTTAATTTTACAATTTTGTTACTTCTTTTTTTTGTGGTTATTCCTAGAAATGTTTATCTGAAGGTGATCTAGGGCATTTAAAATTGGCTTTTTTTGTGGTTTTGTAATATCAATTAAGTTGTATGTCTTTGACTGAGCTTTACTAGGTGCTAATCCCCAGGCCCCAAACCCCTATTAGGTGCTAAGCCTATGAGGGTGTGAATTGGTAACTAAGGTGGGACTTCAGTTGGGGCCAATGAAGGCAGGTGCTAACTCCAGAGCCAATAGTAAGAGCCTAAGTTCTCTTCTCTCAGATGACATTTGATGACATCTGAAACTCTATAAAAAGAGAGAACAGATTTATTTTCTTAGGTCTCACACTCTTAGCAGTGGGCTGATGTGGAGACTCCTGGCAACTGTAGTTAAGAGCCCTCCAGCTTGCCCTGGATGTTTGGACTTGGTTAAACTCTGGTAACTATGAATTGGGATTTGAATCAGAATCAGAGGTGTGTCTGTGGATGTTTGTAAATTGTTTGTATTTGCTCTGAAGTTCAGGGTGCTGGCTTTATCCCTTGAACTAGGTGAATGATATTTGTATGCTGGATTAAAGTAATATTGTTAACCCCTTAACGTTGCTTTCCTTAGTAAATCAGATCAAAAGAACCTGGGCTTGCAGTGTCCTGTGAGCTGGTGGTTGTTGATTTTATGACCCCACAGCAGCTGCTAGGTGGATTGTTGAAACAGGTTTTCTTTTTTTGCTTTCTATTTTTCTATGTTAAGTTTTTTATTTCTTATTTTTTTCATAAAAGTAATAGGATATTTATTTAATATTTTTAGTTTTCAGCATTGATTTTCACAAGAATTTGAATTACAGATTTTCTCCCCATTTCTATGATCCCCACACTGCAACACAGCTTATATTCTGATTGGCCCATTTTTCAGTCAGCCCTCCCTTCTGTCACCACAATGCCCCCCACCCCTCATCCCCTATTCCCTTACTTTCCTGTAGGGCAAGATAGATTTCTAGGCCACATTGCCTGTATATCTTATTTCCTACTTGCATGTAAAAACATTTTTTTGAACATCTGCTTTTAAAACTTTGAGTTCCAAATTCTCTCCCCTCTTCCCTCCCCACCCACCCTCCCTAAGAAGACAAGCAATTCAACATAGGCCACATGTGTATCATTATGCGAAACCCTTCCACAATACTCATGTTGTGAAAGACTAAATATATTTTGCTCCTTCCTATCCTATCCCACTTTATTCATTTTTCTCCCTTGAACCTGTCCCTTTTCAAAAGCGTTTCCTTTTCATTACTTCCTCTCCCTATCTGCCCTCCCTTCTATCTTTCCCCCTTTTATATTCTTCCTCCTTTCCTGTGGGGTAAGACACACAATTGAGTATATATGTTATTCTCTCCTCAGGTCAAATGCGATGAGAGCAAGATTCACTCATTCCCCCTCTCCTGCCCTTTCTTCTCTCCCAACAGAACTGCTATTTCTTGCCACTTTTATGAGAGATAATTTACCCCATTCTATCTCTCCCCTTCTCTCTCTCTCAATATATTCCTCTCTCATCCCTTAATTTGATTTTTTTTAGATATCATACCTTCATATTCAACTCACCCTGTGCCCTGTGTCTATATATAATATATACATGTATATACATACATACACATATATATATATGTAAGTATGTATGTATGTATGTATGTATGTATGTATGTATATTCCCATCAGCTACCCTAAGACTGAGGTCTCGTGAATTATACACATTATCTTTCCATGTAAGAATGTAAACAAAACAGTTCAACTTTAGTAAGTCCCTTGTGATTTCTCTTTCTTGTTTACCTTTTCATGCTTCTCTAGATTCTCATGTTTGAAAGTCAGATTTTTCTTTTCAGCTCTGGTCTTTTCACTGAGAAAGCTTGAACATCCTCTATTTTGTTGAAAATCCATATTTTGCCTTGGAGCATGATACTCAGTTTTGCTGGGTAGGTGATTCTTGGTTTTAATCCTAGCTCCTTTGACCTCTGGAATATCATATTCCGAGCCCTTTAATCCCTTAATGTAGAAGTTGCTAGATCTTGTGTTATCCTGATTGTGTTTCCACAATACTCTAATTGTCCTTTTCTTGCTGTTTGCAGTATTTTCTCCCTGATCTGGGAGCTCTGGAACTTGGTGTCAATATTCCTAGGGATTTTCTTTTTAGGATATTTTTCAGGAGGCAATTTTTGGATTCTTTCAATTTCTATTTTACCCTCTGGCTCTAGAATATCAGGACAGTTCTCCTTGATAGTTTCTTGAAAGATGATATATAGACTCTTTCTTCAAGCATGGCTTTCAGGTAGTCCAATAATTTTTAAATTATCTTTCCTGGATCTATTTTTCAGGTCAGTGGTTTTTCCAACGAGATATTTCACATTGTCTCCCACTTTTTCATTTCTTTGGTCCTGTTTTATAATATCTTGATTTCTTATAAAGTCACAAGCTTTCACTTATTCCAATCTAATTTTTAAGGTAGTATTTTCTTCAGTGGTCTTTTGGACCTCCTTTTCCATTTGGGTAATTTTGCCTTTCAAGGCATTCTTCTCCTCCTTGGCATTTTGGCGCTCTTTTGCCATTTGAGTTATTTTTCAGGTGTTATTTCCTTCAGTATTTTTTGGGGTCTCCTTTAGCAAGTCATTGACTTGTTTTTCATGGTTTTCTCACATCCCTCTCATTTCTCCTTCCAATTTTTCCTCTACTTCTCTTACTTGCTTTTCCAAATCCTTTTTGAAGTCTTCCATGGCCTGAGACCAGTTCATGTTGTTCTTAGAGGCTTTTGATGTAGGCTCTTTGACATTGTTGACTTATTCTGGCTGTATGTTTTGGTCTTCTTTGTCATCAAAGAAAGATTCCAAAGTCTGAGTCTGAATCTGAGTCCATTTTCGCAGCCTGTTCATGTTCCCAGCCAACTACTTGACCCTTGAGTTTTTCAGTGGGGTTTGACTGCTTGTATAGTAGAGAGTCCCTTGTCCTAAACTTGAGGGCCTGTGCTGTTGTTTTCAGAGCTATTTCTACACAGGAAGCTATGCCACACCAGTGCTCCTCCTCCCCCAAGAAGCACCCACCTGGACCGCGACTCACATCTAAGCAAGATCTGCACTCCTGCTATGATCTGCCACTTAATTTCTCCTACCAGGTGGGCCTGGGTCTGGAAGCAACTGAAGCCGCAGCTCTGGAAGCAGGCTGAGCTGTACCACCTCCGCTGCCCCAGGGTGGCGGCTGAACCGCTAACTGCTCTCAGTCTGTCCCCGCAGTTTTTCCCACTAACCTTCTCTGTTGTCTTTGGTGTTTGTGTGTTGAGAAGTCTGGTAACTGTCACAGCTCACTGATTCATGGAGCTAGAACCTGTTCTGCCTGGCTTCAGGTCTAGTTGGTCCTGGTGCAGCCCATGCTAGGCTCTGCTCTGCCCCGCTCCCAGCTCCATGTGATAGACCTTACCCAGTGACCATCCAGGCTATCCTGGGCTGAAGCCCTCCTTTCCTCTGTTATTTTTTGGATTCTGCAGTTCTAGAATTTGTTCGGAGTCATTTTTATAGTTGTTCAAATGGGCCTGGGGGAGAGCTTTAGGCAAGTCCCTGCTTTCCAGCTGCAATCTAGTTACTTCTTCGGACATTTCATATTTGTGAAGTCTAGGAAGATCAGGAAGGAACTACAAGGAAACTTTTTTTTTCCTGATGCTCTTCATACATGTTTCTGTGACATCTTTCTGCCTAATATTCTGGATTTCTTGGTAAATATTATAGGGTTTCCAGAAATATCTCAATCTCAGGTCCTAATCTGCATTTGAAGCTATGATTCGCTGGGCAAATGTTATGGGCAAATAGTATACTGTGAAATTTAAATCACTCCCTGATTGTAGGTTATAATAAGGAAGTAGCATTAGGGGAAAAGTTGATCACTTTTGCATTTTCATTAAAATTAAAGTCTTCCTGTTGGGGAGGGTGATCAACAACATCATTCAAAAATATGTAGAATGTTAAAGGATATGCTAATATTACCAAATATTTTGACTTAGAGAATGAAGCTGTGCATAAGCCATTGTTCAAATGTCATAAGGGTTATCCACACCTTAGGGCAAAATAATGGACAGGTAGTACAGCTTTGCTGATTCCTTTCAAAGCTCCGGGATGTTCCAAGTGATGCACAAGATTATAATTTGCAAGTCCCAAATGCATTCTTCAAGCAGAAGTGCTGCTCTGTACTTTTTAAAAGATTTATTTATTAATTTTTAGTTTTCAACATTTATTTCCACAAGATTTGGAGCTACAAATTTTTTCCATATCTCCCCTTCCCCCACCCCAAGATGTGATGTATTCTGATTGCTCCTTTCCCCAGACTGCCCTCCCTTCTATTACCCTACCCACTCCACCCACTTTATATTTGCCAGTTGCATGTAAAAACAGTTTTTAACATTTGTTTTTAGAACTTTGATTAAGTCAAATCTGATGAGAGTAAGGTTCACTCATTCCCTTTCATCTCCTGCCTCTTCCTTTCCATTATAACAGCTTGCTCTTGCCTCTTTTATGTGAGATAATTTACTCTATTCTATCTCTCCTTTTCTCCTTCTCTCAATATATTCCTCTTTCATCCCGTAATTTTATTTTTTAAATATCATCCCTTCATATTCAAATCACCCTGTGCCCCGCTTCTTTCTCTCTCTCTGTATGTAGATAGAAAGATAGGTAGATAGATAGATATTTTCCCTTCAACTACCCTAATACTGAGAAAGTTCTAATGAATTACAAATATCATCTTTCCATTCAGGAATGTAAACAATTCGACTTCTTTAGTAAGTACCTTATGATTTCTCTTTCCTGTTTCCCTTTCATGCTTCCCTTGATTCTTTTTTTTTTTTTTTGGATTGAACTAAGCACATTATTTTTTTTAATTTTTTTTATTTATTTAACATATTTAGTTTTCAGCATTGATTTTTACAAGAGTTTGGATTACAAATTTTCTCCCCATTTCTACCCTCCCAACCACACCAAGATGGCATATATTCTGGTTGCCCTGTTCCCCAGTCAGCGCTCCCCTCTGTCACCGCACTCCCCTCCCATCCCCTTTTCCCTTCCTTTCTTGTAGGGCAAGATAAATTTTTACGCCCCATTGCCTCTGTATCTTATTTTCTTGTTGCATGCAAAAACATTTTTGTTTGTTTTTGAACATCTGTTTTTAAAACTTTCAGTTCCAAATTCTCTCCCCTCTTCCCTTCCCACCCACCCTCCCTAAGAAGTCAAGCAATTCAACATAGGCCACATGTGTATCATTATGTATAACCCTTCCACAATACTCATGTTGTGAAAGACTAACTATATTTTGCTCCTTTCCAACCCATCCCCCTTTATTGAATTTTCTCCCTTGACCCTGTCCCCTTTCGAAAGTGTTTGTTTTTTACTATCTCCACCCCCATCTGGCCTCTCCTCCATCATCCCCCCATTTTTTTTTATCTTCTTCCCTCTTCTTTCCTGTGGGGTAAGATTCCCAATTGGGTATGTATGGTATTCCCTCCTTAGGCCAAATCTGATGAGAGCAATGTTCACTCATTCCCCCCTCATCCGCCCTCTCCCCTCCTCCCACAGAACTGCTTCTTCTTGCCACCTTTATGGGAGATAATCCATTCCATTCTATCTCTCCTTATCTCCCTCTCTCAGTATGTTCCTCTCTCATCCCTTAATTTGAATTTATTTCTTTTAGATATCTTTCCTTCATCTTCAACTCCCCCTGTGTCCTCTCGCCCTCTCTCTCTCTCTTTCTCTCTACATATATATATATATATATATATATATATATATATATATATATATACACATACACACATATATACATACATACACATTCACCCATATATATACATAAACATATATGTATGCATATTCCCTTCAGTTACCCTAATACTGAGGTCTCAGGAATCATACACATCATCTTTCCATGTAGGAATGTCAACAAAACAGTTCACCTTTAGTAAGTCCCTCGCAATTTCTTTTTCTTGTTCTTTTTCTTGATTACCTTTCCATGCTTCTCTTGATTCTTGTGTTTGAAAGTCAAATTTTCTATTCAGTTCTGGTCTTTTCACTGAGAAAGCTTGAAAGTCCTCTATTTTATTGAAAATCCATATTTTGCCTTGGAGCATGATACTCAGTTTTGCTGGGTAGGTGATTCTTGGTTTTAATCCAAGCTCCATTGACCTCCGGAATATCGTATTCCAAGCCCTTCGATCTCCTAATGTAGAGGCTGCCAGATCTTGGGTTATTCTGATTGGGTTTCCACAATACTCAAATTGTTTCTTTCTGGCTGCTTGCAGTATTTTCTCCTTGATCTGGGAGCTCTAGAATTTGGCGACAATATTCCTGGGAGATTTCTTTTTGGGATCTATTTGAGGAGGCGATCGATGGATTCTTTCAATTTCTATTTTGCCCTGTGGCTCTAGAATATCAGGGCAGTTCTCCTTGATAAATTTTGAAAGATGATATCTAGGCTCTTTTTTTGATCATGGCTTTCAGGTAGTCCAATAATTTTTAAATGATCTCTCCTGGATCTATTTTCCAGGTCAGTGGTTTTTCCAATGAGATATTTGACATTGTCTTCCATTTTTTCATTCCTTTGGTTCTGTTTTATAATATCTTGATTTCTCATAAAATCACTAGCTTCCACTTGCTCCAATCTAATTTTTAAAGTAGTATTTTCTTCAGTGGTCTTTTGGACCTCCTTTTCCATTTGGCTAATTCTGCCTTTCAAGGCATTCTTCTCCTCATTGGCTTTTTGGAGCTCTTTTGCCATTTGAGGTAGTGTGTTTTTTAAGGTGTTGTTTTCTTCCATGTATTTTTCAGTATTTTTTTGGGTCTCCTTTAGCAAGTCAGTGACTTGTTTTTCATGGTTTTCTCGCATCCTTCTCATTTCTCTTCCCAATTTTTCCTCTACTTCTCTAACTTGCTTTTCCAAATCCTTTTTGAGCTCTTCCATGGCCTGGGACCAGTTCATGTTTTTCTTGGAGGCTGTTGGTGTAGGCTCTTGCAATTTGTTGACTTCTTCTGTCTGTATGTTTTGGTCTTCTTTGTCAGCAAAGAAAGAATGCAAAGTCTGAGACTGAATCTCGGTGAGTTTTCACTGCCTGGCCATATTCCCAGCCAACTAACTTGACCTTTGAGTTTTTCAGTGGGTATGACTGCTTGTAGACTAGAGAGTTCTATGTTCCACGTTTGGGGGGGAGGTGCCAGCTCTGCCACACCAGCACTGCTCCTTCCCCAACCCCCAACCTGGACTGGGCTTAGATCTTCAGCAGGCTGTGCACTCCTGCTCTGATCCACCACTTAATTCCTCCCACCATGTGGGCCTGGAGCTGGAAGTAACAACAGCTGTAGCTGCCCCACCTCCACTGCCCCTGGGGCTGGAAGCTGAACTTTGAACTCCTTCTACTCCCGCAGCTTTTCGCACTAACCTTCTCCGCAGTCTTTCGTGTTTGTGGGTTAAGTACTCTCGTAACTGCCACAGCTCACTGATTCAGGGCGCTAGGGCCCCCTCTGCCCGGCTTCTGGTCTGGATGGTCCACACCGCTCAGGCTGGGCTCTGCTCCACTCCATTCCCAGCTCCCAGCTCCATGTGGGATAGACCTCAACCAGAGACCATCCAGGTTGTCCTGGGCTGGAGCCTTGCTTCCCTCTGCTGTTTTGTGGGTTCTGCCATTCTAGAATTGGTTCAGAGGCATTTTTATAGGTTTTTGGAGGGACTTGGTACAGAGCTCACTCTAGTTCCTGCTTACCAGCCGCCATCTTGGCTCCGCCCCCTGCTTCTCTTGATTCTTGTGTTTAAAGTCAAATTTCCTCTTCCACTCTGGTCTTTTCATCAAGAATGTTTCAAAGACTTCCATTTCATTGAAAATCTATATTTTCTTTGCAAGTATTATAGTCAGTTTTTCTGGGTTGGTGATCCATGATGTTAATCCTAGCTCCTTTGGCCCCTGGAATATTATTCCATGCCCTTCTATTCCTTAATGTAGAAGCTGCTAGATCTTGTGTTATCCTGATAATGTTTCCACAGTGCTCAAATTATTTCTTTCTAGCTGCTTGCAGTATTTTCACCTTGACCTGGGAACTCTGGATTTTCCTTTTGGGATCTTTTTCAAGAGGCAGTTTGGTGGATTCTTTCAATTTCTATTTTACCCTCTGGTTCTAGTATATCAGGGCAGTTTTCCTTGTAATTTCTTGAAAGATGATGTCTAGGATCTTTTTTATTTTTTTAATTATTTTTTTTATTTTTATTTTACAACACTCAGTTCTACATAATTTTGAGTTCCAGAGTTTCTTTCCTCTCCAAGATGGCATGGAATCACATATAACTTCCATGTATAACTTTGCATTGAATTAATTTACACACTAGTCAAGTTGTGGAAAAGAATTATTACCAATGGAATGAATCATGAGAAAGAAGAAACAGAACCACAAAAAACCCCAAAACAAAAACAAAAGAGACAAAAAAGGGGGTGGGGGAGGAGAGCATGAAGTGTGCCTCAATCTGTATTCATACTTTATAGTTCTTTCTCTGGATGTAGATATTATTCTCCATCGTGAGTCCTTTGCGGTTGTCTTTGCACCTTGTGTTGCTGAGAAGAGAAAAGTCTATCAGGGTTAGTTATCACAGAATCCACATATCTGTGGTTGTGTATAATGTTCTCCTGGTTCTGCTCTGCTCATCATTATGTCATGTAGGTTTTTCCAGGTTTTTATGAAGTCCGTATTATCCCTATTTCTTATAGCAAAATATATTCCATTACCTACATATTCCACAGCTTGTTCAGTCATTCCCCAATTGATGGGCATCCCTTTGATTACCAATTCTTAGCTACCACAAAAAGAACCGCTATAAATATGGGCTCTTTTTTTGGTCATGGCTTTCAGGTAGCCCAATAATTTTTAAATTGTATCTCCTGACCTCCAGGTCAATGGTTTTTCCAATAAAATATTTCTCTTTCTCTTCTATTTTTTTTCATTCTTTTTGTTCTGTTTTATAATTTCTTGATTTCTCATGTAGTCATTAGCTTCCATTTGCTCCATTCTAATTTTTAAGGCATTATTTTCTTCAGTGAACTTTTGGACCTCTTTTTCCATTTGGCCTATTCTGGTTTTTTTAAGGCAATTTTCTCCTCATTGGCTTTTTGGACCTCTTTTGCCATTTGGGCTAGTCTTTTTTTTTAATTTATTTTTTTATTTTTAGTTTACAACACTCAGTTTCACAAGTTTCTAAGTTCCAAATTTTCTCCCCCTCACTCTGTTTCCCCCTTCTCCCAAAGACAGCATGTAATTAGACATAGGTTCTACATATACCTTTATATTAAACTTATTTACATAATAGTCAATTTGTAAAGAAGAATTATAACCAGTGGAAAAAATAGAATGGAATCGTAGAAGAAATAAAACCAAAAAAGAAGAATAAAAGAAAGAGAGAGCAAATAGATTGACTCAATCTGCATTCAGACTCCCTAATTCTTTCTCTAGATGTGGATAGATTTTTCCATCATGAGTCTTTTGGAGCTGCCTTTGAACCCTGTATGGCTGAAAAGAGCCAAGTATCTTAAAGTTAATCATCACAGATACTGTGTATCTCTAATCATGTATAATGTTCTCCTGGTTCTGCTCCCCTCACTCAGCAGCAGGTCACAGTCTTTCCAGGTTATTATGAATTCTGTCTACTAATCATTTCCTATAGTACAGTAGTATTCAATTACATTCATATACCACAACTTCTTTAGCCACTCCACAATTAATGGGCATCCCCTTGATTTCCAATTCTTTGCCACTGTAAAAAGAGCTGTTATAAGTATTTTTGTACATATGGGTCCTTTTCTCACTTTGGGATACAGCCCTAGAAGTGGTATTGCTGGATCAAAGGGTATTTACATTTTTATAGCCTTTTGGGGATATTTCAAAATTGCCCTCCAGAAAAGCTAGATCAGTTCACAGCTCCACCAACAATGTAACAGTGTTCCTATTTTCCCACATCCTGTCCAGCATTTATAAATTTTTTTCTGTTTTGTCATGTTAGCCAGTCTGACAAGATAGATGTGCTACCTAAGAGATGTTTTGATTTGTACTTCTCTACTCAATAGTGATTTAGAGTATTTTTCATATGACTATAGATACCTTTAATTTCTTCCTCTGAAAACTGCCTGTTCATATGCTTTGACAGTTTCTCATTTGGGGAATGATTTCTATTGCTATAAATTTGACTCAGTTCCCTGTATCAGAGCCACTGGTTGTAAAAATTCTGTCCCAAATTTCTGTTTCCCTCCTAATCCTTGTTGCCTTGGCTAAACAAACACCTTTCAATTTAACATAATCACTATTATACATTTTGCGTTTCTTAATGCTCTCTTATCTCTTGTTTTCTCATAAATTCTTCCCTTCTCCCTAAATCTGACAGGTAAACTATTCCTTGCTCTCCCAAATTGCTTATAGCAGCAGTCTTTATGTCTAAATTGTGAACCTATTTTGACTTTATTTTGGTATATTGTTCTATGTCCAGTTTGTGCCATACTAGTTTCCAGTTTTCCCAGCAGTTTTCTTGAAGTAGTGAATTCTTAACACAGGAGCTGGACTCTGAGGTTATCAAAGATTAGATTGCTATAGTCATTGACTACTGTGTCTTATATACCTAACCTACTCCACTGAGGCACCACTCAATTTCTTAGCCAGTACCAGTTTTGATGATTGCTGCTTTATAATTCAGTTTAAGATCTGGTATGGCTAGGCCATGTTCCCTAGCATTTCTTTTCATTAATTCCCTTGATATTCTGAAGGAATTAGAATAGGCAAAGATGACACTAAGTTAGTTTGTTCTTCAAGATGAATTTAATTATTTTAATCAGCTTTATGAAATAATTTTTCATAGTTTGATTGGTATGGCATTAATAAGTAAATTAATTTATGTTAAATTGTAATTTTTATTATATTAGCTCAGCCTAACCAAAAGCAACTGATGTTTTTTGGATTTATTTAGATATGACTTCATTTGTGTGAAAAGTGTTTTGTAATTGTGTTCATATAGGTCCTGGGTTTCTCTTGGCAGGTAGATGCCCAAATATTTTGTAGTGTAAGTTAAAAAAGAATTTCTCTATCTCTTGCTGGTGGGCTTTATTAGTACTATATAGGAATGCCAAGGATTTATGTGGGTTTATTTTATATCCTACCATTTGCTAAAGTTTTATTTTTAATTATTTCAAGTAGTTTTTTACTTGATTCTCTAAGTAAATCATCAAAACACCTGCAAAGGGTGACAACTTCATTTCTTCTTTGCCTATTGTAATTCCTTCCATTTCTTTTTCTTCTGTTATTACAAAAGTTAACATTTCTAGTACCAAATTGAATAATAGGGTCTATAATGGAAATCCTTGTTTCACCCCCAATCTTAATGGAAATGAATTTAATTTATCCCCATTACGTATAATGCTTGCTGTTGTTTTGGGGTAGATGCTACTTATGATTTTAAGGAAGACTCCATTTATTCCTGTGCTTTCTACAGTTTTTACTAGAAATGGGTGTTGTTTTTTGTCAAAAGCTTTTTCGGAATCTATTGAGGTAATCATATGGTTTCTGCTACTTTTGTTGTTTCTATGATCAATTCGGTTGATAATTTTCCCTAATATTGAACCAGCCTTGCATTCCTGGAATAAATCCTACCTGGTCATAGTGTGTTATTCTCATGATAAGTTGCTGTAATATTTTTGCTAGTATTTTATTGAAAATTTTTGCATCAATATTCATTAGGTAAATTTGTCTATAATTTTCTTTCTCTGTTTTGACTCTTCCTGGTTTAGGTATTAATATCATATTTGTGTCATAAAAATAATTTGGTAAGACTCCTTCTTCTCCTATTTTCTCAAAGAATCTATAAAATATGGGAATTAATTGTTCTTTAAAAGTTTGGTAGAATTCCCTTGCAAATTCATCTGGTCCTGGAGATGTTTTCCTAGGGACTTCATTGATGCCTTGTTCAATTTCATTTTTTGCCACGGGGCTATTTAGGTATTTTCTTTCCTCTCCTGTGAATCTAGACAACTTATATTTTTTTGAGATTTTTTATTTTTAGTTTACAACTCTCGGTTCTACATAATTTTGAATTCCAGATTTTCTTCCCTCCCTTCCCCTCTCCTTCCCCAAGATGGCATGGATCCGATATATCTTCTACATATAATTTCGCATTGAACTTATTTACACAACAGTTAAGCTGTAAAGAAGAATTATGACCAATGGAATGAATCATGAGAAAAAAGAAACAGAAGCAAAATAAATAAATAAATAAACAAACAAACAAACAAACAAACAAATAAATAAATAAACATAAGAGAAAAAAAAACAAAGGGGAAAAAATGGTGAGCATAAAGTGTGTCTCAATCTGCATTCAGACACTATAGTTCTTTCTCTAGATGTGGATAGCACTCTCCAGCATGAGTCCTTTGAAGTTATCTTTGTACCTTGTATTGCTGAGAAGAGTGAAGTCTGTCAGGGTTAGTCATTACAGAATCCATATACCTGTGGTTGTGTCTAATGTTCTCCTGGTTCTGCTCCACTTGCTCAGCATTACAGCATGTAGGTTTTTCCAGGTTATTATGAAGTCCGTATCATCCCCATTTCTTATAGCACAATAGTATTCCATTACCTTCATATACCACAACTTCTTCAGCCATTCCCCAATTGATGGGCCTTCATTTCCAATTCTTTGCTACTACAAAAAGAGCCACTATAAATGTCTTTGTACAAATGGGTCCTTTTCCCACTTCTGTGAACTCTCTGGAATACAAACTTAGAAGTGGTATTGCTGGGTCAAAGTGTATGAACATTTTATAGCCCTTTGGGAATAGTTCCAAATTGCCCATAGACCAATATCTTACACCATATACCAAAATAAAGTCAAAATGTGTTCATGATTTAGGAATAAAGACTGATACTATAAGCAATTTAGGAGAGCAAGGAATAGTTTGCCCATCAGATTTATGGAAAAGAAAAGAATTCATGACCCAACAAGAGACAGAGATCATTACAAAATGCAAAATAGATAATTTTGATTATGTTAAATTGAAATGTTTTTATATAAAAAAGCCAATTCAACAAAGATTAGGAGGGAAGCAAAAAACTGGGAGAAAATCTTTACAACCTGTGTCTCTGATAAAGGCCTCATCTCTAAAATATACAGGGAACTGAGCCAAATTGTATAGGAATACAAGTCATTTCCCAATTGAGAAACGGTCAAAGAATTTGAACAGGCAGTTTTCAGAGGAAGAAATTAAAGATATCTACAGGCATATGGAAAAATGCTCTAAATCACTACTGATTAGAGAAATGCAAATCAAAACCACTCTTAGGTACCATACCTCTCCTGTCAGATTGGCTAAAATGGCAAAACAGGAAAATGATAAATGCTGGAGAGGATGTGGGAAAATTGGAACATTGTTACATTGCTGGTGGGGTTGTGAACTGATCCAGCCATTCTGGAGGGCAATTTATATTTTTGTAAACATTCATCCATTTCCCTAAGATTCTCAAATTTATGGGCATACAATTAGGCAAAATAATTAATAATTATTGTTTTAATTTCCTCCTAAATGTAAGTGAATTCACCCTTTTCATTTTTGATACTGGTAATTTGGTTTTCTTCTTTCTCTTTTTTAAATCAAATTAACCAAAGGTTTATCAATTTTATTTGGTTTTCCTAAAACCAGCACTTAATTTTATTTGTTAGCTCAAGAGTTTTCTAGACTTCAATTTTATTAATATCACCTTTGCTTTTTAGTATTTCTAATTTAGTATTTAATTTGGGATTTTCAATTTGTTCTTTTTCTAGCTTTTTTCAATTGCATGTCCAGTCTCCTTTTTCTCTATCTTATTCATGTAAGCATTTAGAGATAAAAGATTTCCCCTAAGAACTGCTTTTGCTTCATCCTATAAGTTTTAGTGTGTTGCTTCAGTACTGTCATTCTCTTAAATGAAGTTATTGATTGTTTCTATGATTTGATCTTTGACTCCCTCATTCTTTAGGATTAGATTATTTAGTTTCCAATTAATTCTTAGTCTATCTTTCCATAGCCCTTTATTACAAATATTTTTTTTGTATCATGATCTGAAAAGGACACTTTGACTATTTCTGCCTTTCTGCACTGGCTTGTGAGGTTTTTATGGCCATTTTTTGTGTATGTGCCACGTACGCTGAGGAAAAAAAAAAACAAAACTATATTCCTTTCTATCGCCATTCAGTTTTCTCCAGAGGTCTGTCATTTCTACCTTTTCTAAAATTCTCTTCACCTCCTTAACTTCTTTTTTGTGTACTTTACAACTAGATTCATCAAGTTCAGAGAGGTGGAGGTTGAGGTTCCTGACTAGTGTAGTGTTGCTGTCTTATTTCTTCTTGTAATTCCATTAACGTCTAGGAATTTGGATGCTATGCCTGTAGGTGCATAGATGTTAAGTAATGATATTACATCACTGTCTATGGTGCCTTAAAAGGATATAGTTTCCTTTCTTATCTCTTTTAATTGGATCTGTCTTTGCTTTTCTTTGTCTGAAATTAGGATTATTATCCCTGTTTTTTTTTTTTTTTACTTCAGCTGAAGCATAATATATTCTACTCCAGACCTTTACCCTCTGTGTATCCTCCTTTTTCAAATATGTTTCTTGTAAACAGCATATTGTAGGATTATGGTTTTTAGTCCATTTTGCTTTGTTCTTCTGTTTTATGGGAAAGTTCATCTTATTCTCATTCACAGTTATGATTACTATCTGTGTCTTTTTCTCTATTCTATTTCCCCCCCTTTTATGTTTTTATTTCTCCTTTCTCCCTTTGCCTCCTCAAAAGTTTTGATTTTCACCACCGCCTTCCTCAATATTCAGTCCCTGTCCTTGCCCCCCAGCCTTTTCTTACTCTTTTCCTGTACTACCTTTTTTTCTCAATTCTAACCACCCTCCCTTTTCTTTTCTCTTTCCCCTCCCACTGCCTGTAGGGCAAGCTTGATTTCTATACATAACAGATTATGTAAGGGTAAAACTCAAACACTGCTCTTCTCCCTGTCTTCTTTCCCTCTACTATAATATGTTTTTGTGCTTCTTCATGTGATGTAATTTACTCTTTTCTACCTCCTCCTTACCTCTTCTCCCATTATAATCCTTTTACATCCCTTAAGTTTTTTTTTTTTTAATTATCACATCAGTTAATTTAAATCCATACCTTCTGGCTATGTTTATCCCTTTTAGATGTCATAATTAACTACACCATTCTCAAGACTAACAAATATCATCCTCCCATATAGGAATGTAAGCAATTTACCCTTGTTGAATAACAAGGCTTTTTTTTTTCTTTTGTTTTTCTCTGCTTACCTCTTTATGCCTCTATTGAGTCTTATATTTGAAGATAAAATTTTCCACTGCTCTCTGGCCTTTTCAATAGGAAAGTTGGGAATTCCCTTATTTCATTGAATGTCCATCTCCTTGCCTGAAAGATTATGCTCAATTTTGCTGGATAGTTGATCCTTGGTTGTAGTCCATGTTCCTTTGTCTTTTGGAATATCATATTCCAATCCCTCCCATCTTTTAATGTAGAAGCTGCAAGGTCCTGTGTGACCCTGATTGTAGTTACATGATATTTGAATTGTTTCTTTTTGGATGCTGGCAGTATTTCCTCCTTGATCTGATAATTATGGAATTTGAGTACTGTATTCCTTGAAGTCTTCAATTTGAGATGTCATGTCTTTCAGGGGTTGTTCAGTGCATTGTTTCAAGGACTATTTTACCCTCTGATTCTAGGACCTCAGGACAATGTTCCTTGATGATTTCTTGGAAGATAACGTCCAGACTCTTTTTCATCATGGCTTTCAGGTAGATCAATAATTCCTAGATTATCTCTCCAGGATATTTTTTTTTTCCAGTTCAGTTGTTTTCCCAATGAAATATTTTGTTTTCTTCTATTTTTTTTTATTCTTTAGATTTTGTTTGACTGATTCTTGATGCCTCATAGAGTCATTAGCTTCTACTTGCCCAATTCTAATTTTTAACAATTTTTTTCTTCACATGTCTTCTGCATCTCACTTTCCATTTGGCCAATTTTACTTTTTAAGGAGACATTTTCTTTTTTAATTTTTCTTTTACCTCTCTAATTTGGCTTTTAAAATCCTTGTTGAGCTCTTCCAGGCAAGCTTTTTGGGCTTGAGATCAGATCATCTTCCCTTTCAAGGTTTCAGATGTGGGTATAATGTCAATGCTGTCCTTTTCTGAATTCATATTTTGATCTTCTCTGTCCCCATAATACAATTCAATGGTATTTTTTTTTTACTTTTATAGTTTGCTTCTTGATGGTGGTTGCTTTTTCCTGGCTTTGAAAGTGGTGCTCTTCTTCTGGGGTGCAGGGGGCTCTGTCCCAAGATTCTTGTGTTGGGATCTAGGGGCATGGTTAATGGCTTTGTGTGCTGTGGCCTCTGGTTTTGTTGGCTAGAAGCTATATACTGCTGCAGCTCACAGGGTACTGAGCTAGAGCTGGGTGGTATGTGCCAAGGATCAAAGCCTAGTGAAGTCTTTCTCAGTTTCCCCAGGGCTTACACTGAAGCTCATAGTGTGAGGCATGGGGGAGGGGTGATCTGGTTCCTGGAAGTGTCCTCTTCCCCTAGGGCTGTGCTATATGGGTGGCTTCATCCTTCGGTCTGCACTGGTACCTGCCAATTCCCCTGGTTGTGCAAAGGTATGCCTTAGTTCCTGGTGTTGGTGCTTGCTGGCTCCACCCCCCTGGGGCTCAGGAAGTCCTGCTGGTTTGCTTCAGTGGGGCTTGATGGAATGCCTCACTTCCTGCACTGATGTCCAACAGTCACCACAAGAGGAGCCCATCTCCCTATCTTCCTGAGCTAAAAGATTGCTGCCGAACTGCTATTTCTGGCTCCTCTGTTTCAGAGTTTTTCCTAGGGCAGGATTCTCTGGATTATTCAAGGTCAGCAATGGAAGGATGGGAGCTCTTAGAGTTTACTTGGTCATCATGGCTCCCAGAAGTTCAATAAGGTGAGTTTCAAACCTTTAGACTGTGAGCTAATAGCCCCAAGACTAGCTGTTGCTGCTGCTGCAGGCTCTGTGCTTTTGTATCACCTAGGTTAAATAAATGTTATTTATTTAGTGAGAAATATCTGAAGAGCCCCTCAAGTCAAAGGAAGGTTTAAATGTGCATGTATAATTTAATTTACTAATTCAGCAAGCTTAGGAGAGCATGTCCTAAGTAATAGCAAATTATTATTGGAAAATGAAATATTAAGGGGAGAGGAAACCACAGCAGTAACAGAATACCCATTTAAGAAGTAAATAGCTCTAAACACATGAACAGTCATGGAAAACAAAATTGTAATAATTTGAGTATAATGCATAACATGTGCAATGAAGACCTTGTCATCAAGGAAGAAATGAGTTTATTGAGAATTTTCTGTTTATAAATTTTAGTTTGTGACATATTTAAGAATAATTTATTTATTTATTCACCCATCCTTTCAAGAATTGTTTTTTATATGAAGCTGTGACTTTATTATATATAGCATGGTTTTCTTGGTTGTTTTTTCCCTTTAAAAGTATAATTTTTGCCAGTTACATTTAAATACCGTTTTTAACATTTACTTTAATGAGATTTTGAGTTCTGATTTTTTTTCTCCCTCTTTCCATTCAATTCCCCCTCCCCAAGACAGGATGCAGTCAGATATAGGTTATACATATACAGTCTTATAGGTTATACATACACATATACACATTTCTCCATGTTGTGAAAGAAGAATCAGAACAAGAAGGAACAAACAAGAGAAAGAAGAAAAAAAGAGAAAATAGATTGATGTGATCTGCATTCAGACACTATAGTTGTTTCTATGGATGTGGAGAGCATATTCCATCTTTTCTGTTTTGGAATTGTCTTGGATCTTTGTATTACTGAGAAGAGCTAAATCTATGAGTTACTCCGCATACGGTGTTGCTGTTACTGTGTACAATGTTTTCCAGGTTCTGCTCACTTCACTCAGTATAAGTTCACATAAAACTTTCCAGGTTTTTCTGAAATCCTAGTGCTCATCATTTCTTATATAAAAATATTATTCTATTACATTCATATACCACAACGTGTTCATCCATTCCCCAATCGATGGGTATCCCTCAATTTCCAATTATATGCCACCACAAAAAGACTGCTATAAACATTTTTCCTTTTTACTTTGATTTCAGGATTGCTACCCATGCTTTTTTTTAACTTCATCTGAAGTATAAGGTATTGTGTTCCAGTTTTTTACATTTGCTCTTTGTGTGTCTGTCTGCTTCATATGTGTGCCTTGTAAAGACCACATTGTACCATTATGGTTTTTATTCCACTTTGGTATCTGCTTCCGTTTTTTAAAATTTATTTAATATATTTAGTTTTCAGCATTGATTTTCACAAAAGTTTGAATTACAAATTTTTTCCCCATTTCTACCCTCCTCCCACTTTAAGATGGTGTATATTCCGGTTGCCCCATTCCCCAGTCAGCCCTCCCATTTGTAACCCCACTCCCCTCCCATCCCTCTTTCCCTTCTTCTCTTATAGGGAAAGATAAATTTCTATGCCCCATTGCCTACGTATCTTATTTCCTAGTTGCATGAAAAAACTTTTTTGTTGTTGCTGTTGTTTTTGAACATCTTTTATTAAAACTTTGAGTTTCAAATTCTCTCCCCTCTTCCCTCCCCACCCACCCTCCCTAAGAAGGCGAGCAATTGAACATAGGCCACACGCTTATCATTATGTAAAACTCTTCCACAATACTCATGTTGTGAAAGATTAACTATGTTTTCTTCCTTCTTAACCTCTCCCCCTTTAATTAATTTTCTCCCTTGACCTTGTCCCTTTTCAAAAGTGTTTGTTTTTGATTACCTCCACCCCAATCTGCCCTCCCTTCTATCATCCCCCTTTTTTGTCTTCTTCCTCCTTCTTTTCTGTGGGGTAAGATACCCAATTGAATATGTATGGTATTCCCTCTTCAGGTAAATCCGATGAGAACAAGAATTACTCATTCCCCCTCAACTGCCCCCTCTTCCCTTCCTACAGAACCACTTTTTCTTGCCACTTTTATGTGAGATAATTTACCTCCTTGTATCTCTCCCTTTGTACCTCTCTCAATATATTCCTCTCTTATCTTTTAAATTGATTTTAATTTTTTAGATATCATCCCCTCATATTCAACTCACCCTGTCCCCTTTGTGTGTGTGTGTGTGTGTGTGTGTGTGTGTATATGTATATATATGTACATATATATGTACATATATACATACATAGACACACGCACATGTATATATATGTACACACATACACATATATATAACACACACACACACATATATATATATATATATATATATATATATATATATATATATATATATATATATATATATGCATATTCCTTTCAGCTACTATGATATTGAGGTCTCATGAATCATACACATCATCTCTCTATGTAGGAATATAAACAAAACAGTTCAACTTTAGTAAGTGCCTTTTGATTTCTCTTTCTTATTTACCTTTTCATGCTTCTCTTGATTCTTCTGTTTGAAAGTCAAATTTTCTATTCAGCCCTGGTCTTTTCACTGAGAAATCTTGAAAGTCCTCTATTTTATTGAAAATCCATATTTTGCCTTGGAGCATGATACTCAGTTTTGCTGGGTAGGTGATTCTTGGTTTTAATCCTAGCTCCGTTGACCTCTGGAATATCGTATTCTAAGCCCTTCGGTCCCTTAATGTGGAAGCTGCCAGATCCTGTGTTATCCTGATTGTTTTTCCACCATATTCAAATTGTTTCTTTCTGGCTGCCTACAGTATTTTCTTCTTGATCTGGGAGCTCCTGAATTTGGTGACAGTGTTCCTAGGAGTTTTCTTTTGGGGATCTATTTGAGGAGGTGATCTGTAGATTCTTTCAATTTCTATTTTACCCTCTGGCTCTAGAATATCAGGGCAATACTCCTTGATAATTTCTTGAAAGATGATGTCTAGCCTCTTTTTTGATCATGGCTTTCATGTAGTCCAATAATTTTTAAATGATCTCTCCTGGATCTATTTTCTAGATCAGTGGTTTTTCCAATGAGATATTTGACATTGTCTTCCATTTTTTTTCATTCCTTTGGTTCTGTTTTATAATATCTTGATTTCTCATGCAGTCACTAGCTTCCACTTGCTCCAATCTCATTTTTAAGGTAGTATTTTCTTCAGTGCTCTTTTTGGCCTCCTTTTCCGTTTGGCTAATTCTGCCTTTCAAGTATGAGAAGTATGCTTCTCCTCATTGGCTTTTTGGAGCTCTTTTGCCATTTGAGTTAGCCTATTTTTTAAAGTGTTGTTTTCTGCAACATTTTTTTCAGTATTTTTTGGGCCTCCTTTAGCAAGTCATTGACTTATTTTTCATGGTTTTCTTGCATCATTCTCATTTCTCATCCCAATTTTTCCTCTACTTCTCTAACTTGCTTTTCCAAATCCTTTTTGAGCTCTTCCATGGCCTGAGACCAGTTCATGTTTTTCTTGGAGGTTTTTGGTGTAGGCTCTTGCACTTTGTTGACTTCTTCAGGCCATATGTTTTGGTCTACATTGTCACCAAAGAAAGAATCCAAAGTCTGAGACTGAATCTGGGTGTGTTTTCACTGCCTGGCCATGTTCCCAGCTGACTTAATTGACCCTTGAGTTTTTCGTCGGGGTATGACTGCTTGTAGAGCAAAGAGTACTTTGTTCCAAGCTTGAGGGGATGCACCGTTGGTTTCAGAGCTATTTCTATATAGCCAGCTCTGCCACCCCATCACTCCTCCTTCCTCAAGAACCACCAACCCAGACCTGACGCAAATCTTCAGCAGGCTCTTCACTCCTGCTCTGATCTGCCACTTAATTCCTCCCAGCACGTTGGCCTGGGGCCAGAAGTAACTGCAGCTGTAGTTCTGTATCTGCATCTCCCCCGCTGCCCCTGGGGCGGTGGCCGAACCGTGAACTCTGTCCCCCAAAGCTTTTCCCACTAACCTTCTCTGTTGTCTTTGTTGTCTGTGGGTTGAGAAGTCTGGTAACTGCCACAGCTCACTGATTCAAGGTGCTAGGGCCTGTTCTGCCCGGCTCCTGGTCTGGCTGGTCTTGCTGCCTCCCAAGCTGAGCTCCACTCCCTCATGCTCCGTGCACGATAGACCTCATCCAGCAATCATCCAGGCTGTCCTGGGCGGTATCCCTGCTTCCCTCTGCTATTTTGTGGGTTCTGCAGTTGTAGAATTTTTTCAGAGCCATTTTTTATAGTTTTTTAGAGGATGTGGTGGGGAGCTCACGCAAGTCCCTGCTTTCCAGCCACCATCTTGGCTCCACCCCCCATCTGCTTCCATTTTATGGGAAAGTTCATCCCATTCATATTCACATGATTACTCTCTGTGTCTTTCTCTCCATCCTCTTCCACCCCCACCCATTTATACTTTTCTCTTTCCTTTCATTCTTTCCCTCCTCATCACTGTTTTGCTTCTGACAATTTCCTCTCTTAATCTCTCCTCCCTTCTATCAACTCCCCTCCCTTTTCTTTCGTCTTTCCCCTACTACTTCTTCCCTCCCTTCTTCGTTGCTTTCTATCCATTCTTCTCTTTTTTCTCTCCTACTACTTCTCTATAGAGTAAGATAGATTTCTACAACCAACTGAATGTGTATGTTATTCTCTATTTAAGCCAAATCCAATGAGAGGAAGGTTCAAACAATGCTCACCTGCCTCCCTTCTTTTCTTCTACTAAAATATGTCTTTGTGCCTGTTCCTGTGATGTAATTTATCCTATTCTGCCTCCCCCTTTCCTCTTCTCCCAATACAATCCTTTTTTCACCCCTTAATTAATTATTCTTTTCATCACATAAATTCAACTTACCCACACCCTTTATGTATACCCCTTCTAAATTCTGTAATAAAGATACGGTTCTCAAGAGTTACAAGCATCACCTTCTGTTTTAGGGATATAACAATTTAATTTTATTGAATAACATCATTTTCTTTCTTCTTTGCCTTTTTATGCTTCTCTTGAGTCTTGTATTTGAAGATTGAAGTTTTTATTTAGCTTTGGTTTTTCATCAGGAATGATTAAATTCCCGTATGTCATTGAATGACCATCTTTTCTCTGAAAGATTTAACTCATTTGCTGAATAGTTGATTCTTGGTTGTAATCCAAGCTCCTTTGCCTTCTGGAATATCATTTTCCAGGACCTATGATCCCTTAATGTAGAAGCTGCTAAGTCCTATGTAATCCTTACTGTAGTTCCATGATATTTAAATTATTTCTTTCGGGGGGGGCGGAGCCAAGATGGCAGCTGGAAAGCAGGGACTAGCGTGAGCTCCTTGCTGAGTCCCTCCAAATACCTATAAAAATGGCTCTGAACAAATTCTAGAATGGCAGAACCCACAAAACAGCAGAGGGAAGCAGGGCTCCAGCCCAGGACAGCCTGGATGGTCTCTGGGTGAGGTCTATCCCATGCAGAGCTGGGGGCTGGGAGCTGGGAGCTTGGAGTGGAGCGGAGCAGAGCCCACTGTGAGCATCGCAGACCAACCAGACCAGGAGCCGGGCAGAGGGGGCCCTAGCGCCCTGAATCAGTAAGCTGAGGCAGTTACCAGACTTCTCAACCCACAAACACCAAAGACAACAGAGAAGGTTAGTGGGAAAAGCTGCGGGAGTGGAAGGAGTTCGAGGTTCAGTTTCCAGCCCCGGGGGCAGCGGAGGTGGGGCAGCCACAGCTGCATTTGCTTCCGGCCCCAGGCCCACCTGGTGGGAGGAATTAAGTGGGGGATCAGAGTAGGAGTGCACAGCCTGCTGAAGATCTAGTGAATGGGGCTCAAACGAATGGGGCTCAAAATCTTGGGATAAGGGGTGAAGGTCTCACCCTCCATAGCTTACTCTGGCTAAAATTGCATATAGAGTTATCCCTGGCCCAAGAGGTCAAGAGTCCTATTCAACAGGTCAGTTCTTTAACAAGCTGGCATCCAGAACTTGACTGACACCTGGGCCAAGGATGGCGTGTCACAGTCATGAACAGTGGGTGATGCCCAGCTTAAGCAATCAGTCATCTCTAAGTGGAGGGTACTTATGACTGCAGGAGACAAATCTAGCAAAAAAGGGTAAACAAAGCAAAGGCCAAAAAGAATAGGTAAATATGGGTTGTTGTCCTTCAAATAGGGCCATCTCCATTTTGATTGAGACTCTTAACTATACAATGTCGATTCAATCTCAGATGGGAAATATTTCTTTTCAAAAGAAATACAATGAGGAAACTAAGCCAGGAAGATCCCATTCTAGATTGGGACAAAGATTGTTCTCACAGCTTTTTCCCCAGATACAAACTCCCACTTGTTAATAGTACAAGAAAACATTCCCTCTGAGTGGCTTGCGGCATTTATTGGCATTAGCCATGCTTCTGGAGTCTATGAACCCACTATGATAGCCTTATTCTTGGTAAAATCTATGAGATCTCATGAATTAGCAGCTTCAGGGTCATCACTCTGGCTATAGGTGTACTTTCTTTAATCTGCGTCTCCCTGAAGGTGTGAAAAACTTGGGTACAAGGGTTCTGGACCTGTAGGGGCAGTTCTTACTTCTCTGTTCCATCTACTATTAAGCCCCTTATCTCAGTACAGTCTGTACAGTTCATTAGTTGGAATACCATCTATCATTTCGAAATCTACCCCTGCTCTCAGTAGAATGGTAAATATATCTTTTTCTTGTCAGTCTATTTTGATGTCTGATCTGCTGTCTATTCACTCTCCTCTCTTGAAGAAATTTATCTTTCCCCCAGTCTCCTAATTCATTTAACTGTGAAATCTTATCTAGCACCTCTGAATGAAGGTGCCCTACTTCCCCAATTAGCAGAGTCAAAATTAGGTGTTGTAAGCAGGAGGAGCTCTTTTAACTATCAATAGTATGCATCCATGTTTCCTATCATAATAGCTGTCTTCATCACTTCCTCCTTTAACTTGATCATATAGTCTCTAAATGAACACCAGGGTTTGTCCCCACTAGACCATATAAAATCAGCGGGATATTTTCTATGACATCTTTTGGCTGCTAAAGCTAACAGACTAACCGTATTGTTGCCACCTCTTTGTAGTTGATAATCCCTAAAAACTTGCTGCACAAAAGGATTTTGACTAATGCTTATGAATCTCATACAATCCACATTATCGACAGATACTCCTATGGCCCTTTCATCACTGATTCTCACCAACCAATATATCAGTGATTCTCCCATTCTCTGGGTGAAAAATCTTCCAGAATTTCCCTAAGAAATGAATTACCATCTTGGGTTTCCTTCCTCCTTCACAGTATGGAGCTCACTTCTGTTTGACAATCTAACAATCTCATTCCCTATGCAACTTAGTAACATTTTGTGCCACAGCTTCTAGCATTGTTTCCTTCTCTCCTGACTCTCTTCCCCTGTCACCATGGCAGCAAGACTGGTAGTTAGCCTCGAACTAGGGTGAACTGAAATGCACTTTTGACCTCTTTGGCTTCCTCTTTCTTCTAGCCACATTAACAGCAAAATCCTTATTCATGTCAGCAGATTCCTGAACAATAACCTGTCTTCTGCCACCTGAGATTCCCCATGTTGCTGTGGCATAGAAATATTCCCATCTCTCTCTCTTAACAATCTGTCTGTTCTTTCATTTATCAGACTGATAACATTATACAGCCTTGCCTAGAGAGTGCTAATGGCAATTCTCTCCCTGGCTTAATTTTAATCTCTCACAAACATCTTTCCAAATTTCTATGATGTCCCCTCTATAGCTTCTGTTCCCAGCTTTCACAGAGTCCAGCGCCTTTAGACCATTCTCTTGCTAGGGAGAAATAAGATAAATCCTCCAATCTTGGGATATCCATCTCATCCTCTAAAGACCTTCTGCCTCTAAATAGAGATTTTATACCTTGGGATCCCATCCTCATTGCCTAATGTATCAGTAAGGCAAGATTCATAATATTGATGGTAAGCATGAATATGCCTATATAGTTTGGAATCCCAAAGTATAAGAGACTCTGTATAGAAGGCAGAAAAAGTATAACATTTATTCAGATGCCATAAGATCAAATCCCAGAACCAATAGCCCCAATTTGACATAGATGTAATTGTATCCCAAAGCCAATAAGTGCACCTCACAACAAGGAGATTAAAACACAGTATGATATCAAAGAGACAAACCACCGTGTAACCTTCCCCTCTGCTAGGGCCTTCCCACAAACACTCACTCATGAATCCTAACTCTGTACTTGCCTGAGTCCTCTCCTCCTGCAGTTCTGAAAACTCTGGCAGTTCTCGGAGCCCTTCTAGTTCTCTTTCTGTCTCTCTATCTCTCCATCTTTGTGTCTCTTCCAGTTCTCTGTCCTCTCTCGCAGCTCTCTCTCTCTCTCTCCTTCTTCTTCTCTTAGTTCTCTTCTCTCTGCAGCTCTCTAATCTGAGCTTAATGGCTTCCCACAGGGTGTATATACCCTGTGTAGGCCTGGGGCTTAGAACCTGGTAGCAAATGGGTATAGGCCTGTGGCTTAACTCCTAATAGCAAAAGAGTGTGGGTCTGCCTACAAGCAAGCCTCTCCTAATCAAGCTTCCCTTAACTAGCTCCCCCTGAAGCCTACTGAATGGATAGGGAAGATCTTTGATCACTTTAGCACCACAGACAATCATCTAAAAATAAAATTAAGGGGCCAGAAAAAGAATACATAGGGAGAAGGGGCAAAGGAGAGGTAGAATTGGGTAAATTGTCTCACATAAATGAGGCATAAAAGAGCTTTAACAGTGGAGGGGAAGATTGGGGTGATGGGGTGGCAGAGGGCATGAATCTTACTCTCATCATAATTGGCTTAAAGAGAGAATAACATACATGCTGAAATATGTAGAGAAATATATATTACCCATACAACAAAATAAGAGGAGAAGGGAGAAGAGGAGGAAATCATAGAGGGGAGGGTAGATGAGAGTAGGTGGCAGTCAGAAACAAAACATTTTTGAGGATGGACAGAGTGAAAGGAGAGAGAAAGAAGGATAAACAAGGAGCAAAAGGATGGAAGACAATACACATTAATCATAACTATGAAAAAATATTGGAATGTTTTGGAATATTATGGAATATTTTGGAGTATTATGGAATATAAGAGAAATATTTCTCTTATGAAGACTTAATTTCTCAAACATATAGAGAATTGAGTAAAGTTATTAAAAATAAGTCATTCCTCAATTGAGAAATGGTCAGTGGATATGAAGATGCAGTTTGGAGATGAAGTAGTCAGAGCTATCTATAGTCATATGAAAATGTGCTCTAAATTACTATTGAATAGAAAATTTCAAGCAACTTTGAGTTATCACCCCCTATGTATGAGACTGGCTAATATGACAGAATAAGAATATGATAAATGTTGGAGGTGATGTGGGAATATTGAGACACTAATATGTAGTTGGTGGTGTTGTATACTGATTCAACCATTCTGTGGTGCAATTTGGAACAATGCCCAAAGTGCTATAAAACATGCATACCTTTTGACCTAGTAATACCTTTACTAAGTCTGTATCCCAAATTGGTAAAAAAAAATGAGTACATGTATGAAAATAAGTGCTGACAAAGAATTGGAAATTGAGGGGATGCCCATCAATTGGAGAATGGCTGAACAAGATATAGTACATGATTGTGATGGAATACTATTGTGCTATAAGAAATAATGAGCAGAATGTTCTCAGAAGAACTTGGAAAGATTTATATGAACTGAGACAAAGTGAAATGTATAGAACTATGAGAACACTGGGCACAATAATAACAATGTTGTATAATGATCTAGAATGACCTAAGAACTTGGAAAGATTTATATGAACTGAGACAAAGTGAAATGTATAGAACTATGAGAACACTGGGCACAATAATAACAATGTTGTATAATGATCTAGAATGACCTAGCTGTTCTTAGCAATGCAATGATCCAAGATAATTCTGAAAAACTTAAGAGAAAAAATACTGTCCATATCCAGAGAAAGAAATGATGGAGTCTGAATGCAGATCTAAGCATATTGCTTTTTAAACTTTCTTTTTCCTTGTTTTCTTATCTGCTTTTTTCACAGCATGAGTAACATGGAAATGTATTTTGCATGATTGTCCGTGTATAACCCATATCAAATTGCTTGCCTTCTCTATGATGGGGAGGACTAAGTAGGGAGAGAGTGAAATTAGGAACCAAAATTTAAAAAAAGAATTTAAAATTATTTTATGTATAATTAGCAATGTTTTTAAAGGGAAAAATATATAAATTTAAATAAAACATTTCTTATGTTGTAGAGATGGTTGAAGGTATACAATCAAGCCAAAAAATATTGAAAGCTAACACATATCTTTTTATCATGCACCTGAAATTCATCTTCGGAAGCTGATTTTCTCTTCTCTTAGATTCCCATACAAAGTTTTATGAATTAAAAAAACTTTATATTTACTATAATTCAATGCCATCACTTTATAAAATGGGCTAGTTAAGTTGACTAACATCACACAAGCATAAATATATGCCAAGTGCAGGATAACAACCCAGGTCTTTTGCCTCTGTCTTGAATGACTAGGTCAGGTTAATCTCTTTTGAGTTATTCAACTGACAGTTTTTAACATAATTATTTAATTATGAATCTTATTCTTAACTTTTCCACAGGTATTTTTCATTAGTTTTCTCTTAATGGGGTCTCAGAATTTACCTTCTTAATGTGCTCTATCTGTGGCATAATATATCAACCCATAAGTTAGATTCATTCAACAAATATTTATTAATATTTACTACAAGAGATTTTAGTCCCCATAGTGATATGATTCTAATACCTCTCCATCTGTAGATATATACTCCTGGTCATTAATGAACTGCATTCCAATTATATATAATCTGATTTGAAACTTCACATATACTGGATTAAATTATAATGATGAACTAATAGCATTCTTTCAAGTAAGGGCCACTAAAAAGTTTTAATGACAGTGTTTTCATTTTATTTTATTTTATTTTAAATAATCAAGGTTTTTTAATATTATCAACAAAATCCAGCAAGGATGGAGAAAAAATCATTCAAAAAACTACAGAATTTATAAAACATTTGAGAGGCCAGCTATAAACATACATATAGGAATTATATACTTTTAAAATTTGTTTGATCAGACCAGTGATTTTATTGGTCAAGAAAAGTCACAGGGAGCAGCTTCCTTTGTAAATGTGGATCAACATAATTTCTGCAATATATAGTCTTAGAAAGGTTCCTCAGGGCACAAAGAGTTTAAATATATATATATATATATATATATATATATATATATATATATATATACATATATATATATATACACACATATATGTACATATATTTCCAGAGTCAGATGACCAGTATATACCAGAAGCAGAACTTTAACCCATCTTCCTGACTCTAAGGGCAGCAATCCACTCCACCACGCTGCCTGTCATGGTGTGATTGAATATGACTTCAATACTTTTCACAAAAATAAAGTCTGATCTGAATAAGTAGAGATAATAAGTAATTTAATTTAACTATTGTCATTTTTATTATATTTACATAGCATAGACTGCCCACAGTCAGTCACTATATCTCTACTTTGCTATCACAATAAAACTACTAAAGGATTAATTTATAGAACAATAAAAATAACATAATGCATCCGGAGGAACGAAAGGTCAAGAATCACAAGAAAAATAATGGGAGAGAGAAGAAGCAGAAAAAAGGAGCCTAAAAGTACCAGATCTTAAACTATAGTATGAAGCAATAATCATCAGAATTATTTGGTACTGGTTAAGGAATAGGAAAGTTAATCATTGTAACAGGTTAGACCCAGGAGCAACTGACCATAGAAACATTGTGTTCTATAACCCCAAGGACACCAATTACTAGAATATGAGCATGGAATTCCATAAAACTGCTTGGAAAAAAAACTGGAAAGAAATTAATTTATAAAAATTTATAATTGTAAATTAGATTTAGCCTGGAATTTCATATAATATACCACAATAAACTGAAAAGGATTATAAGACCCATGTAAGAAAGGTTATATCATAATTTGGAGGCGCAAGAAGTAAACATCTTGTATAAATATGGATGGGGAAGACTTCTTAACCGAACAAAGGATAGAAAGGATTACAGGAGACAAATAAACAATTTTGATTACAATATTTTTTGTACAAAGAAAATCAAGGCAGAATTAAAAGGGAAATAACTAGGGAAAATATCATTCCATTGAATTTCTCTGATAAAGTTGTAATATCCATGATATTTAGGGGAACTGATACGAATGTGTAAGAACAAGATCCATTCTCCAAGGTACAAGTGTCAAGGGATATAAACTGTTTTCGAGGGAAGGAAGATAAGTTATCAACAAACCTTTGGGGAAAAAGTTCAGAATTACAAATGATATGATAAATTAAAATTTGAACAATTCTTAGGATTTACTTCAAACTCATTGGACTGTCACTGACAAAATAAGAAAATGACAGTTGTTAGAGGGCCTATCAAAAGACAGGCACACCAATGTACTGTTCTAATGTTCTTCTTTTCAAGGACCCCATACTTTTGATTTCCATTGTAGTTCTGGTCAGGGCCAAAATACTGGCTCCTTTTGTTCATTCCTTTTTTGAAGAATAAATTTACCTGAAGGCAAGTTGAAAAATTTACCTCTTCTTTTGCTTTTGCCAAAAGGAGAAAATTATAGATGCCCAAAGAATTGAAGCATTGCATCTGCATTCTGGTGGTCTGCTTCTGAAGCACCTCATTTATTTCCTTTTTCTTTTTTAAATTATTTTCTTGTATAAATTTTATATAATATTTCAGTTTTCAACATTGATTTCCACAAGATTTCGAGTTACAAATTTTTCTCCCCATTTCTACCCTCCCCCATTCCAAGATGGCATGTATTCAGATTGCCTCATTCCCCAGTCAGCCCTCCCCATTTTCACCCCATTTTCCCCCCCATTCCCTTTCCCCTTACTTTCTTGTAGGGCAGGATAGATTTCTATGCTCCAATCCCTATATATCTTGTTTCCCAGATGCATGCAAAAAAAATTAAATTTTGGAACTTTGAGTTCCAAATTCTCTCCCCTCTTCCCTTCCCACCCACCTTCCCTAGGAAGGCAAGCAATTCAACATGGATCACACATGTATCATTATGTGAAACATTTCCACAATGCTCATGTTAAGGCTAATTATATTTCCTTCCATCCTATCCTGCCCCACTTTATTCAATTTTCTCCCTTGACCCTCTCCCTTTTCAAAAATGTTTCCTTTTGATTACCTCCCCCCACTATCTGCACTCCCTTCTGCCATCCCCCCTTTTTTATTCCCTTCCCCTTACTTTCCTGTGGAGTAAAATATCCAGTTGAGTGTGTATCTTATTCCCTCCTCAAGTTGAATCCGATGAGAGTAAGATTCACTCATTCCCCCTCACCTGCCCCTCTTCCCTTCCAACAGAACTGCTTTTTCTTGCTAGTTTTATGTGAGATAATTTATACCATTCTAACTCTCCCTTTCTCCGTCTCTCAATATATTACTCTCTCACCCCTTAAATTTATTTCATTTTTTTAGATGTCATTGCTTCATATTCAACTCATCTTGTGCCCTCGGTCTATATTCTTTTCAGCTCCCCTAATACTGAGAAAGGTCTCCTGAATTACACACATCATCTTTCCATGTAGGAATGTAAACATAACAGTTCAACTTTAATAAGTCCTGTATGAATTCTCTTTCTTGTTTACCTTTTCATGCTTCTTTTGATTCTTGTGTTTGAAAGGCAAATTTTCTATTCAGCTCTGGTCTTTTCATTGAGAAAGCTTGAAAGTCCTCTATTTTATTGAAAATCCATGTTATGCCTTGGAGCATGATACTCAGTTTTTCTGGGAAGGTGATTCTTGTTTTTAATCTTAATTCCTTTGACCTCCGGAATATCATAATCCAAGCCCTTCAATCCCATAATGTAGAAGCTGCTAGATCTTGTATTATTCTGATTATGTTTCCACAATATTCAAATTGTTTCTTTCTGACTGCTTGCAGTATTTTCTCCTTGACCTGGGAACTCTGGAATTTGGCGACAATATTCCTAGGAGTTTTCTTTTTGAGATCTTTTTCAAGAGACTATTGGTGGATTCTTTCAATTTCTATTTTACATTCTGGCTCTACAATATCAGGGCAGTTTTTCTTGATAATTTCTTGAAAGATGATGTCTAAGCTCTTTTTTTGATCATGGCTTTCAGGTAGTCTAATAATTTTAAATTATCTCTGCTTGATCTATTTTCCAAGTCAGAGGTTTTTTCAATGGCATATTTCACATTGTCTTCTGTCTTTTCATTCCATTGGTTCTGTTTTATTATATCTTGATTTCTCATCAAGTCACTAGCTTCCACTTGCTCCAATCTAATTTTTAAAGTAGTATTTTCTTCAGTGGTCTTTTGGACCTCCTTTTCCATTTGGCTAATTCTGCCTTTCAAGGCATTCTTCTCATCATTGGCTTTCTGGAGCTCCTTTGCCAATTGAGTTAGTCTATTTTTTAAGGTGTTATTTTCTTCAGTATTTTTTGGGTCTCCTTTAACAAGTCGTTGACTTGTTTTTCATAGTTTTCTCACATCACTCTCATTTCTGTTCCCAATTCTTCCTCTACTTCGCTTACTTGCTTTTCCAAATCCTTTTTGAGCTCTTCCCTGGCCTGAGCCCAATTCATATCTTTCTCAGAGGCTTTTGATTTAGGCTCTTTGACTTTGTTTACTTCTTCTGGCTGTACGATTTTATCTTCTTTGTCACCAAAAAAGAAATCTAAAGTTTGCGTTTGAGTTTGAGTTTGAATCTGAGTTTGTTTTTGCTTCCTCTTCATGTTCCCAGACAACTACTTGACCCTTGTGTTTTTTGTCAGGATATGACTCCTTGTAGGGTGGAGAGTACTTTGTCCCAAGCTTTAAGGTCCAAGCACTGCTGTTTTCAGAGCTACTTCTACTCCACTGTCACCCCAGGCTCTGTCACAGCAGCCCTCCTCCTCCCCCAAGATCTGCCAACCAGGACTGTAATTCAGATCCAAGCAGGGCACAGCAAGAGAATCTACTTTTGTGCTCACAAAGCACTCCTTGCATTCCCACTCTGATCTGCTGCTAGATTCCTCCCATTGTGTGAGCCAGGGACTCTGGAAGCTGCTGATGCTGGAGCTCTGGAGGCAGCCTCAGCAGCTTCCTGCTGCTGCTACTGCCACAGCGGCATGACCTCCTCCACCCCTAGAACTGGTCCGCGGATTGCTCTGAACTCCATCCTGCAGTTACCCCCTAACCTGCTCTTTGGAATTTGTTGGTTGAGAAGTCTGGTAACTGCCACAGCTTACTGTTTCATGGCCCCTAGGCCTCTTCCAGCTGGCTTACTCTGGTTCTGCTCTGGCATGGCCCATGCTGGGCTGCCCTCTGCTCTCAGCACCATGCGATAGACCCTTCCTGGCAACCATCTGGCCTCTCCTGGGCTGGAGATCTGTTTCTCTCTGCTATTTCATGGGTTCTGCAGCTCTAGAATTTGTTCAGAGCCATTTTTTACAGGTGTTTGAAGGGATTTGGAGGGGAGCTTAAGCAAGTCCCTGCTTTCCTGCTGCCATCTTGGCTCTGCCCTTCTCCCAGTATTTTCATTTTAAAAGCAAAGGTAAGTCCTATGCCAATTGATTGTGTTTACTATGTGTTCCTGGAAAGTAGCAAATAAACCAAATTTAGGTCAGGAAAATATCATTTTTCACCAACAGCTGCCTTTTTGAAATAATTGCCCTTCAATAATGAATGATTTTTAACTGTCTGGTGCCATCCAACATTATCATTTCAGTTTCTTTGTTATTTGACTTTTCCTGTAAGACTAATGAATAGTAGACTGAGTCTCATGTACCAAATACTATTTATGATTTAAAAGTTTTGTTAGGTGTAGATATCCTTTCACATTTTAACACTCCTTAATTTCAGTGTTTTTATGTAATAACAGGCATATTTAGGTTTTCAACAGAGAAAAAATATTTATTAAATATCTATAGGTAAATTGCCTTGGACTACTCCACATGTTGGAAATATAAACTGAGCGTTTTTTCATTAAGTCCATGCACAATTATTCAGTAGTTAATTATAAAACCTTGGGTAAATCTGTAGTTAAAATAATTTATTTCTTTTTTTTAAAAGGCACACAGTTTTATGTACCAAGCTTTAATTTACATAATAGAAATACTACAGTTTTGATCGTACTGCAGGAAGCATAAAGACTGATATTAAGATATTACACCAATGTGGGACAAGAGACAACAAAGACACACACTAAAAGCTACCTGGGAGTAATCAAAACCAAAGATTTTAGACCTGGAAGGAACCTGAAAGACTCAGTCATTATCTGTGCAAGTCCCATCACTTCTTTAGGTGTAAGTTTCCTCTGTTATAAAAAAAGAAGATTCAACCATTGGGGTGGGGAACCTGTGCCCTTGAGGCCACATGTGGCCCTCTAGGTCCTCATGTGCAGTGCTTTTATTGAATATAAACTTCAAGATCATATCCAAAATTTTGGATTCAGTCAAAGGGCCACACTTGAGGACCTAGACAAGTGGCCTCGAGGCCACAGGTTCCCCACCCCTGCTAGATAGTCTTTCAAGTTCCTTCCAGGTCTAAAATTCCAAGTTTTTTGATGAATAGAGCTTTCAGCCTAGAATGTCAGAGACTGGATCACAGATCTAGAGCTGGAAGAAACTTAAGAGGCCAACTAATCCATTGTTTTTTATATAGATGAGGAAACTGATTTCCAGTGGAGTCAAGGGACTTACCCAAGGTTATACAAAAAATAAGCATCAGAGGCAGGATTAGAACAGAGATTGATGATTAATAATAATTTCCTTTAAGATACCTATATATGTTAAATAGTTACAAAGTGCATTATCTTATGACTCACATGTTACAGAAGCAATGAAAGGATCAATAAACCTATTTTTATAGATAAAGAAACTAAGGCTTATGGAAGCAAATTAACTTGCCCAACCTCAGAGCTAATGAGTAGAAGATGTGGCACTTTAATGAAGGGTTTTTGACTCCTTTCCAGTATTTCCACTATACCACCCTAGAGGTTAAAATACTGCAAGAAATTTTTCAACATAAGGGAAATACACCAGTAAAACTGTTATGCAACCTGCAATGGCAAGAATATTACTTATGATTTTGGCACATAATTTGATGCTTACAGTTTATACTTTTGAAATATTTAAATAATGGATCTTCAGATTTGCAAGAGAGACAAAATACTTCTGTTAGGAGAGAAGCAAATTGGAAGCATCAGCTTCTGCATTCCTAATCAAATACCTACTTCAATCATCAACTTAATTTGCTCATTCATAGCACACACAAACACAGGTAACTGGCATTTTGCTGTTTACATACTCTCTTTAAATTCCATATAAAAATTCTTTCCTGAAACCATAATGAGCACTTACTTGCTCCCTTTTGTCTCTCCACCCTTTACCCCAGAATATAAGAAATGCATTATTCTGTTACAGAAACTAATTTAAGAAAAGAATATTTTACTCAGGTGAAAAGAAAAATTCATCTGGGGGAAAAATGCATTCTTTGAAATATCATGTCCTAACATTGCAAATCAATATTACTGGCACAAAGCCTGCATTTCAGTTTTAGCCTGTAAGATGAAAAGAAATTGAGGGAACAAGTGACCCCCATGTTAGCTGTTTGCCAAGAAACATCTTTCAATGTGTCAAAAATAAAACATAGATAGAACTTCTTTAAAAAGCGTGTTTGGAGCTCACATTTATATAGTACTTCAATTTCAATAACACATTTTTGAATACTCATTGAAATAATTATGAAAATAATGATAATAGCTATTATTTATATAATACATTAAGGTTTGCAGAGCTTTTATATCATCTCTTCTGATTTTCATAGGAATACTGAAATAAATTATAATATTATGTGCATTTTACAGAACAGAAAAACTGAGCATAAGAGAGGTATTATGACTTATGCAAGGTCACATAGTAAGTGTCTAAAGCAGCATTCAAAATAAATCTCAATAACTCCAATTCCAAAGCTCTAGTCACTATACTTCACTGCTCCCAAATGACAATGGAAATGTTCATTGTCATTAGAATTTAGAAGGTTTTATAAAATTTAGAGGAAAAAAAGTATTTTTTGGCTATGCCACATTTCAATTTTTTTAAAAAAAGCTCTCCTGAAAACAATGAAATTTAGAGACATGTTTCCAGACATCACATAATATCACAATATCATTGACCCACAAGCTCATAAACAAAACTACTGTATTAACAAGGCAATAAACACAATATTGCAAAATATAAATTTTCCATGTGGAAGGTAGTAGAAGTAAACCATTTATTCAGACATCACAGAGCCAGAGCCCAAAACCAATAAACCCAATCCATCACAGCAGCAAAGAATTCAATACACAGTATCACAGCATAGAACGACTCTATCCCATAACCTTCCCGCCCCCTGCTGGGGCCTTGCCACCAAAAATCACTCACAGCACAGCCACCACATCTGCTCTCTCCCTCAGTTCTAACTGCTCTCCCAGCATTTTCTTTGACACGCTTTCCTTTTCCTCTCAGCAAGCTCCCCCCACTACATGTGACTTAGGCTTCCTGTGATGTAAGCAGGTCACATGGCCTATTCATGGGTGAGAAAGTTCTTCCAATTTAAATTGACATTACAACTACTTATGAAACGCAACAATAGCAATTAGAACTAAACTCTCTAGGGCTGATTAAGACAAGGGCTATCCATGACACAGACATATTCTGACAAAGTGTTAGGATGCTAATAAAAATCGTTAAGGAAAAATCACACCAAAAACAAATGACATGAATGAAATCAGAGGATTCAAATTAATTTTTCTGTTTAATCTCCCCATATTATTTTTTAAACTACATTAAAACACATTACTAAAAACACACTTACTATTGACATAATACTTTAGCTTATTTTGCATTATTTCAGTCAAAATTGTGACCAATAGTAGAAAAAAATTCATTTGGATTAATTCATTTTAGTCTATCACAAAATCAAAAGAAAAAAAAAAAACAAGAAAACTAAGTTTTAATCTCTGTTAATTATTAGAATAGGGTATTCTACACTTTTGAAACAATTAAACCTTCCAAATAATTATAAATGCAAGGATTTAAATGGATTAGATAGGACTGGATGCAAATAATTTACATAGAAGATATGGTGGAAGTAATATCCCAAGTTGCTGCCTTGTAAATTAGGCTAGTCTTTATCATTTTTTTTCTTTTCTGTTTTAATAGTATTAGTATTTTTTTTCCAATTGCATGTAAAGATACTTTTCAACATTCATTTTTGTAAAATTTTGAGTTCCAAATTTTCCTCCCTCCATTCCCCCCCCCTTGCCAAGAAAGCAAGCAATCTGATACAGATTATTACACATGTACAATCATGTTAAACATGTTTCCACATTAGTCATTTTGTGAAAGAGGAATCAGAACAAAAGGCGGAAAACAAGAGGAAGAAACAAAAAACAACAAAAAAATGAAAATAGTATGCCTCCATCTGCATTCAGACTCCATAATTTGTTTTTTTTTTTCATCACACTTTTTATCTGGATATTGTTATCATTTTCCAAGGTGAGTCCTTTGGAATTGTCTTGGATCATTGTATCACCGGGAAGAGCCAAGTCTATGAAAGTTGGTCATTTCACACTGTAACTGTTACTGTGTACTATGTTCTCCTGATTCTTCTCACTTCACTCAGCTTCAGTTCATGTAAGTCTTTCCAGGATTTTCTGAAATCTGCCTCCTAATCATTTTTATACTGTAATAGTAATTAAGGTGGGACTTTTTGCTGTTGACTTTCAATGATTCTGGCCTTTGTTTGAATGGGGCAGATAAATGGGATGTTTTTGTATTTCTCAGCACTGAGACAATTGGGATTTATATCTGATTTGTATCTGATGTGATAAGGGAGGAGGGGAACTTTTCCATGCCCAGCCTGGGTGAAGTTGGGGCCCGGGGGACCTTAATAGGATATATAAGATCAGATGTTGGTGTTCTGTCTCGGAGCTCTGAGCCACAGCAGGAGTGGCACGTGACTCTGGGCCAACCATCATAATGAGTTCCCCAGATGAACACTCAGATGTTGATAACTACAAATTGTATTTGGTCTGTAATTCAGTGTTCTGGGTTTTTCCCCTGAACTAGGTGGATGTTATTTGTATGCTGGATTAAAGTAAGATTGTTAAACCCTTCAAGTTGCTTTCCTTAGTAAAGCAGATCAAAAGTACCTGGGCTTTTCCAGCATTCTGTGTGGTGGTTGTTGCTGGTTTTACACTCCCACAGCAGCAAATAGAAAATTTGACTTTCAAACACAAGAATCAAGAGAAGCATGAAAATGTAATCAAGAAAAAGAACAAGAAAAAGAAATTGCAAGGGACTTACTAAAGTTGAACTGTTTTGTTAACATTCCTACATGGAAAGATGATGTGTATGATTCATGAGACCTCAGCACTAGGGTAGCTGAAGGGAATATGCATATATATATATATATATATATATATATATGTTTATGTATATATATGTATAATTGAATGTGTATGTATGTGTGTATGTGTATATATATATATATATATATATATATATATATATATATATATATATATATATATATATACAGAGAGAGAGAGAGTGGGCACAGGGTGAGTTGAAGATGAAGGGAAGATATCGAAAAGAAATAAAATAAAATTAAGGGATGAGAGAGGAATATATTGAGAGAGGGAGATAGGGAGAGATAGAATGGGGTAAGTTATCTTGCATAAAAGTGGAAAGAAAAAGCAGTTCTGTAGGAAGAGAAGAGAAGGCAGGTGAGGGGGGAATGAGTGAACCTTGCTCTCATCAGATTTGACCTGAGGAGGGAATACCATATATACTCAACTGGGTATCTTACCCCACAGGAAAGAAGAAGGAAAAAGATTAAAAAAAGGGGGGGGATGATAGAAGGGAGAGCAGATGGGGGTGGAGGTAATCAAAAACAAACACTTTGGAAAGGGGACAGGGTCGAGGAAGAAAATTCAATAAAAGGGGATAGGTTAGGAAGGAGCAAAATATAGTTAGTCTTTCACAACATGAGTATGTGGAAGGGTTATACATAATGATACACATGTGGCCTATGTTGAAATGCTTGACTTGTTAGGGAGGGTGGGTGGGAAGGGAAGAGGGGAGAGAATTTGGAACTCAAAGTTTTAAAAATAGATGTTCAAAAACAACAAAAAAAGTTTTTGCATGCAACTAGAAAATAAGATACACAGGCAATGGGGCGTAGAAATTTATCTTGCCCTACAAGAAAGGAAGAGAAAAGGGGATGGGAGGGGAGTGGGGTGACAGAAGGGAGGGCTGACTGGGGAACAAGGCAACCAGAATATACGCCATCTTGGAGCAGGGGGGAGGGTAGAAATGGGGAGAAAATTTGTAATTCAAACTCTTGTGAAAATCAATGTTGAAAATTAAATATATCAAATAAATAATTTAAAAATTAAAAAAAAAAGAATTGGCTAAATGTTAAAGGAGGTCCAAAAACTCACTGAAGAAAATAATTCCTCAAAATTTAGAATGGAGCAAGTGGAAGCTAATGACTTTATGAGAAATCAAAAAATTATAAAACAGAACCAAAAGAATGAAAAAAATAGAAGACAATGTGAAATATCTCATTGGATAAACTACTGACCTAGAGAATAGATCCAGGAGAGAGAATTTAAAAATTATTGGAGTATCTGAATGCCATGATCAAAAAAACAGTGCAGTAGCTATGGCCCAGATGACCCCTACAGTGCTGAGCCCAACGGGTCTGTAATGAAAAGGTCCAGATCTGGTGAGGGGGAAGTGAAGGGTCTCATGCGGAAGGTGCCCAGGGTGAGCTTGGAGCACCTCAATCTGGATCTGAGAGCAGACAGCCAGTCCCCCATCTTCAAATCTTCCCAGGGACCACCAACGAACACTACAACCTCATTGCCATTGAGGGGGGTGCCAGCCAGGGGTCCCACAGGGGCCTCCTGTGCCACCCATGGCCATGGTCAAGGAGGAAGAGACAGAGGCTGCCATTGGAGCTCCCCCAGGGGTGGAGGGGCTGGAGACAAAACCGCTGCTTCTGCCTCCCCTGGAGGCCTCGGGGCCTGAGGGCCCCCATCTGGCTTCCTGTAGCGGCAGCACCAGCTTTGGCCTGGAAGTGCTGGGAGGCCCTGACGGGGCTGCCGCTGCTGCAACCATGGCCACTGGTGGCCCTGGAGTCATGGATGACAGCGCCACTATCTGCCGTGTCTGCCAGAAGCCAGGGGACCTGGTGATTCGCCAGTGTGACTTCTGCTTCCATTTGGGGTGTCTCCTGCCAACCCTGCAGGAGGTGCCTGGGGAGGAGTGGAGCTGCTCCCTGTGCCAGGAGGTGATGGACTGTAAAGATGTGGTCCCTCTTCTTGGCCCCGAGAGTGTGGCCTTGACTTCTGATGGGGACACCTGCCCTGCCAAGCTCTCACGTACTAACCAGCAGAGGTGTGAGCGTGTGCTGTTGGCCTTGCTCTGCCGTGAGCTGTGCCATCCCCTGCACCAACTGGCCATTGACCCCATACCCTCTGCAGAACAGCTAGGCACCCTGGACCTCATTCTGATTGGCGCGTGCCTCCAGGAGAAACTGTCACCCCCATACAGCTCCCCGCAGGAGTTTGCCCAGGACGTGGGCCGCATGCTCAAGCAATTCAACAAACTCACTGAGGACAAAGCTGATGCGCAGTACATCATTGGCCTTCAACACTTCTTTAAGGCTTGCATGAACGAGGCTTTTGGGGACACCAAGTTTTCAGCTATTCTGGTGGAGCTCCTCCCTCCCCCTATCCCAGGCCCTGGCCTGGCCCCTCCAGAGCTGGTGAGGGGCCCCAGTGATGATAACTGAGCCCCCACCTTACCCCAAAATGGCTCCTTTGTGCTCTCACTCATTCTTTCCTTCACTTGTTGGTCGATATGTATCCTACCCCCAGATTCAGTTTTTACTTCTCTCAATTTAATAAAAACATAACCCAGGAGACAAGGTACCACAAGTCACATAGACCCAGAGCAAGCAGGGTGTCCTGGGAGTCCCTGGCTTGGGGCTGGTTGGTGGGCATGGCGGCTTTGTGGGCTTCCCTGGCCAGAGCAGAGCCCCACTTTCCCTTTTCACAAGGCTTCTCTTGGATGCAGGCAGGGCCCCCCCCCCCCCCCCCACAGCTTACAGTGCAGGAAGTGGAGAGGACCCCAGCCCAGAGGCTCCGAAGGGTCCTTCCTCTTTCTGTTTAGACTAGACAAGTCTTCCCTCTTAGGACCCATGTACCCGCTTCCAGCCCCCAAGTTCTGAACGTTTGGAAGTAGGATTATTTAGACAATCTCTCCCTGGAGAAGCTGGAGCTTGGAAGGGGCTTTGGGAGCTGCCTTGACTTTTCTTTGTCATCTACTTCTTGTACTGAGCTTGAAGTTCATTGAAACACCCATCCAACCAATAAACTTATCAGCCATTGCCTCAAAAAAAAAAGAGTGGGGTGATAGAACCACTAGTGCCGCTAGTGACCCAGGATGGATTTATCAAAAGAGTGAGGACAGAGAAAAGAGAGACCATATGGTAATTTGCCCATTAGAAGGCCTAAGAACATCATTTAAAAAGCAGATAAATTTTCAAAAAATTAGGGAAATCACTCAGGGAGAAAAAAAACCCTGCCCTCTTCCAAAATCAGTTAGTAGAATCTATTAAAAAGTATACAAATTTGGATCCTGATTCTATAGAAGGGATGGCAATTGTTAGCAGATATTTCATTAATCAGTCTGCCCCATATATTAGGGGGAAACTGCAGAAATTGGCAATGGGACCCCAAACACCTCAGGCCCAATTACGGGACATGGCCTTTGGAGTGTTTAACAATAGAGACCTAGTTGCAGCAAAGGAAAGAAAACTCAAGGAAAGGGCTGGAGACAGAGAACATGCTCTATTCTTGGCTGCTGCCATGGCCAGGAAAAGACCCAAGTAATGACCCTCCAGGGGCCCCCCTTGGAGGAAGCCCGGTAGTGTGGGATGTGGGGAAACCTGCTTTCAATGCCACAAGGAGGGTCACTGGTCGAAGGAGTGCCACTCTAGGGCACTCCCCTGGAGGAAGGCCCCAGGAACCACGCCTCCAGGACCGTGTCCAGCATGTAACCAGGAGGGATACTGGAGGAAGGACTATCTCTGAGGTTGGAAAAGTGGTAGAGCCTCCTCCTAGTACCCTGTCCTCCAGTCTTCTGAAGACTCAGAAAGGGGGGAAAGCCTGGGGCTTGGCAGTGCTCCCACTTTCTCCACCTCTCTCATGGAGCCCTGAGCAAAATCGAGGCTGAAGGTAAGGTTACCCACTTTATCATGGCTATGTTCTCTTGTTTTAACTAATTGCTCTGGCCCTACTCACCCCTTGACCCATCGGGTCATGGGCATTCAGGATCTGTTGTTTGAACACTCTTTCTGTACACTCTCCTCTGGCCCTGCCCCCTTATTGGGAAGGGACCTGATGGTGAAATTGGGGAGCCAATTTTCTCTAGTACAACCTCCCATCTCCCCTTTCCCTCTGCTCACCAGACCTCCCCACATTCCCCTAGAAATGTGGGAGACAGTCAAACCTATTGTTTGGGATCAGGGAATTCCTGGGAAAGCTACTCATGCCACCCCAGCCCTTATTAGCCTTAGAGATTCTAATGTGTTTCCCAACTGCCATCAATACCCAATTAAGCCTCAGGCTTGGGAAGAACTGCAACCATTAATTGAAAAATTCCTTAAGCATACAATCCTTGTCTCTTGTCAATCCCCTTGCAACATTCCAATCCTTCCCATAAGGAAGCCTAATGGAGAGTACCAAATGGTTCAAGATTCCAGGGCTGTTAATGAAGCTGTTCCTATACACTGCATAGGCTCCAACCCTTATTGGGGTACCCAATGGTTTTCCACCCTGGACCTTAAAGATGCCTTTTTCTGTATAACTCTGCACTCAGACTCACAATTTATTTTTGCCTTTAAATGGATACTTCTAGGGGAATCAGGTTCATGACAGCTAACATGGACAGTCTTACTCCAACTGTTTGGAGATAGCCCTTATTTATTTGGCCAGGCTTTGGGAAAAAAAAATTTAAGGGATCTGAAGTTAGCTGACAGTAGCTTAATTCAGAATGTGGATGATAATCTTATTTGTAGCTCCACCTGGAGGCTCCTTTGGCTGCTGCTGCAGAAGCCCTTAACTTCTTGGGTACTCAAGGCTATAGGGTCTCTTTGAACAAAGTCTAGATAGCATGCCAATCCATAAAGTATCTGGGCCATGAACTAATGCCTACCTCTTAATCCTTGACCTCGGAGAGGAAGAGGACAATACTGTCTATTCCTATTCCAGCCGCTAAGAAACCACCTCGAACCTTTCTAAGCATGGCTGGATTTTGTAGATTCTGAATCCCTAATTTTGGTCTCATTACTAAACCTCTTTATGACTCCACTCAAGGCCCTGACTCACTCCCTCTAGAGTGGGGCCTGGATCAAGCTAAAACTTTTTTGAAAACTAAAGTGACCACCACTCCAGTATTAGCTTTACCTAATCTAGAAAAACCTTTCACTCTGTATGTTGAGGAAAGGAGAGGATGGGCTTTGGGAATCCTAATCGAATCCTTAGGACCTGACTGCAAGCCTGTTGCCTGTTTTTCCAAACAGTTAGACTCCATGGCTGCTACAGACACTCTAACTGAGGAAGCTTCCAAATCTCTAGTTGGCCAGCCTTTAGAAGTTCTGACTCCCTATGGAGCTCAGAGCACCCTGGAAGCAGAGGGCCACCAGTGCTTGGCTAACCATAGGCTCATCAAATATCAAGCCTTGCTCTAAGATACCCCTGACCTAATTTGGCTGTGCTACACACTTCTGGACCCCGAAGCAGTGTGGTACACAGAACAAGTGGTTAAGAGAGCTAGACATGAAATAGTCATCTTTAATCACCTCCAGGGAAATTGTCTTTTACACCAGGGAAATTGTCCTTTTTCTATACTCCTATACTGCCTGTTTGGTCCTTGTTTGCTTAACCTACTTGCCAGGTTTATCTCCTCCAGGCTCCAAGCCATCAACTTCCTGATGATTGCTCAGACTATGTACCCCTTGAACTGGACCCATCAAAGCAGGGGCAGCTCTACACCTCTTGCCAGCAGGAAGCAATTTCAGAAGCTGAGACCTTTGTCCCTGGGCCCCCAAAATTTGGGTCCTATTTGTTTGAGGGGGGAATGATGGGGTTTAGACTGTGGGAATCCCCTTGGACCCCAAAAGAATTTGTGTCCCATTTGTTTGAGGGGGGAATGATGAGGGCACAGTCTCTGGGAACCCCCTTGAACCTGGAGTACAGTCTCTAGGAGCCCCTTGAGTCTTCCAACCGGACCTGGCCTTCCCCTAAGGCCATGGGCCTTGCATTATCATTGGGCCCAAGTCTCTGCCTAGCCTAGCCCTCTATTGTCCAGCTGTTTCCCACCCTTAATCCTGATCAAAATATCTATACCCTAGCTCTGTTACCTTAGCCCTCTATTGTCTGTCATCTCCATGTAGCCTTCCGCTATTTCCCACCCTGGAGTCGGACCTCATCTCAGTCCTCCCTAGACTCCTCCTCAGATCCCTCCCTAAACCTCTCCTCTAGTCACCCCAAACCACCCTTCAATCCCTCCCACAATCTTTGTATATAATCTCCATCTTACCTCCAAGAATTTGCTCAGATTCAATCTAGTTCAGTAGATTGAATCTGGCCCACTTGTGAAAACAGGTGTCACAAAGGGTGGGATTTATTAAGTCAACCCATTATGGCAAACCCTTAATAAACTTTGTCTTTTCCCTTGGCAAAAAAAGGGTGGGGTGATAGAAGGGAGGGCAGACTGGGGGAAAGGGTAATCAGAATGCATGCCATCTTGTGGTGGGGGTAGGGGAGAATTGGGGAGAAAATTTGTAACTCATAGTCTTGTGGAAATGAATGTTGAAAACTAAAAAAAAAATTATTAATTTAAAAAGAACTTTTTTTGGTGAAAGGTACTATGTACTACTGACAAAAAGTCGAATTCCTTTCTATCCCTATTCAATTTTCCCTGAAGTCTGTCATATCAATTTTTTTATAAAATTTTATTCATTTGAACTTCTTTCTTGTTTATTTTGTGGTTAGATATATCTAGTTCTCAGAGGAGAACTTTGAGATCCTTCACTAGTAAAATTTTGCTGTCTCTTTCTTCCTCTAACTCCCTTAACTTCTCTAAGAATCTGGATGCTATGCATATATGTTTATTATTGATATTATTTCATTGTCTATGGTACCTTTTAGCAAGATGTAATTTCTTTCCTTGTCTCTTTTAATTAGATCTATTTGTGCTTTTGCTTTTTCTGAGATCAGGATCCTTCCCCTTTTACCTTTAATCTGTGTATATTCCTACTTCAAATGTGTTTCTTGTAAACAACATATTGTAGGATTCTAGTTTTTAATCCACTCTGCTATCTGTTTCCATTGTATGGAAGAGTTCATCCCATTTACATTCATATTTATTATTAATAACTGTATATTTCCCTCCATCTTATTTTCCCTTTGTTTACACTTTTCTCTCTCCTTCCACCCTGTCCCTCCATACCAGAATTTTGCTTGTGACCACCCCCTCTGTCCTTCTTCCCACCCTTCTATCTGACTACCCCCTTTTGATTTCCCCTTTGCCTTCCTCCTTTTGCACTTTCTGCCATTAGCCCCTCCTCCACTTTTTCTTTTCCCTTTCTCCTCCTACTAGCTTTCCATGTTGGGGTCTCAAGTGCTTGCAGCTTAACCACTATGCTGGGGGTGACCCATCCTATCATGTCTGTTTTGCTGGCCTTCTTTGGGTTTGCAGTTTGCCTTCTGGTCTGGGGCTGGAGGCCTCGCTATTGGGCTGCTGAGCTAGGATGGAGGGGCCCACATTGCTGATCTGTGCTGTAGCTAAGAGCCTCCTGCTGGCTTGCTTGGAGATATTATGTGCTGGGCTGCACTATCCTTTTACACAAATGAGACAGACCTTTCCTGACATCCTTCTAAGTTATTGTAACCTGGAAAATTGTTTCACTCCATCTTTTTGTTGCTTCTGTCACTCCAGAATTTCTTTAGAGGCTTGATTTAACATTGTTTCTGTGGGAAACTGGGGGCAGCTCAGGTAACTTTCTGGCTTCTTTCTGCCACCTTGGCTCCACCCTAGGCTAGTGTTTCATTAAATTGTATTAAAACTGTTCTCAAGAGACTAAAAGCTGAGGTGGTGACATTGCTTCCTGATCTCGAGTACAAGTTATCTACCAGGAACTCCAATTACTGCCAATTACTCTGGCTTTCAGATCTTCATGCGCAGCTGTGAAGCAGAGGAGTTTCACTTGGATCAGTCAACTCAGATGCCCTTAGTGCCTATCTTTAGTAAATATCCTCCTGCTATGGTTAAGTAAACTCCATTTGTTGACTGTTAACAGACCGGTTATTGTCTCATTTCATTTAAACTGCTAGAGGATTAGATTAAGCCAGGCCTAGCCAAGAACATGAGATGATTTCTAATAACTGCCATAATAAAAGTTCAGAGAAGAGAAATAGCACTTTTCATGAAGGGGACACAGGTTGCTTCATGATCCTTGAATAAGGGGCACATTTTTAATTAATAGAAGAAAGTATCTATAGAGGATATTACAGGTGGAAGTGGTAGTATGAGAAAATATTCACTCCTGCGTGGCCCTGTGGTATGTTTTAGGAAAAGTGTGTGAACCAATTTGGTAGACATACACAGTTTTGTTTTTTCCCTTCCTGGCCAGTAGCTGAAAAGCTGTAAAGGTAATTTAGGACAAGAATATTGAAAGCCTCACATTTTAGCATGAGTTCAAAATTTATTTAGATGGCAGTGGGGAATTTCTGAAGGTTTCTTAATAAGGAAGTGACAAATTTACAGAAATTCTTTAGGAATATCGGTTGAAGAGAGTACAGAGGGAAAAACGCATGTATATTCTACTGCAACTGGAGAGAGGAAGCAAGGATAGGGATTGCAAGAAGAATGAGAGAGGGTGAGTTCCCAGGCCATGAGGGTGGGTTTGGAAAGAATGTACGTGGGGTCCTCATGACAATCTGGCAGCCTCAAACAAAGTGGCTTTATAGACTGTGTGTATTAATTGCTTTAATAAATCTTGTTTTATAGATAAAATTTGAGGACTTACCATTGTTGCAAAAATCTGCTAACAGATTGTTGTGGGGGTGAAAACCAACACAAACCCAACAACAGGAACACTGCAAGCACAGGTTCTTTTGATCTGCTTTACTAAGAACAGTAGCATTAAGGGTTTATCAATCTTATTTCAATCCAACATACAAATATCATTCACTTAGTTCAGGGGAAAAAGCCAGCACTCTGAACTTCAGACCAAATACAAACAAATTATAAATATACATTTATGAAGAGACCAAATACAATTCATAGTTACCAAAACCTGAGTTGAGCCAGGAGGCCCTTAGATCAGCTGCTCAGGGTCCTAAGCCTCCAGGAGTGAGAGCCTCAAGCAAATAGCTCTGTTCTCTCTTTTCATAAACTCTTTAGCCATCATCAAATGTCATCTGAGTGACCAGAACTCAGGCTGCTACTATTGGCTCTGGTCTTAACAACTCCCCATAGGACCCTGAGGGCTTCATGCCCACATAGGTTTAGAACCTAGTAGATAGGGGTTTGGGCCTGGGGCTTTGCACCTACTAAGGCTCAATCAAAGTCACTTAATTAATCATTCTAAAGCAGTAAGAAAGCCCCAATTTAATTGCCAGTACAACCATATGGACCTTAGTTTTAAAGGTATTCATAGATCATTTCTGTAGTCATCTTCATCCAGTTTCTGCAGGTTTTTGGTGGGGACTTTTGTTTGTTTTTTTTACAGCTACTATCAAGTTCATTAGTTTAAAAAATGTAAAGAATGATGGCTGAGCAGTAACATTTCAAACTACATTACAAAGCAGTAATCATCAAAAATATCTGGTACTAGGCTAAGAAACAGGGTGATTGATCACTGGAATAGAGTAGGTATAAAAACACAGTAGTCAATGATCATAGTAATCTAGTGAATACAATATTCTAAGTTGCTGAAACAAGAACTTACTATGCTAGGACAACTGGAAAGCAGTTCGGTAAAAACCTGGTGTAGACCAACATCTCACACTATTTATCAAGACACGGTTAAATTGGGTACATGATTTAAACATAAAGGCTATTAAAACTGTGCATACTCCAGCAGTGGTCAAAGAATAGGAAAAGGTACTAATATGTATGAAAAATATTTATAGCAACTCTTTTTATGGTGTCAGTGAATTGCAAATTTTGAAGAGATGGGTGCTGAATATGTTACAGTATATTATTATAATGGAATACTATTTTGCTATTAAAAATGACAAGGAGGATGATTTCAGAAAAAACCTGGGGAGACATATATAAACGGTTGCAAAACAAAATCAGAAGAAACAAGAAATAATTGTATCTGGCAGCAGAAATACTGTATCATAATAACTTAAGCATTTTCAACAATAGTGATACACAGAAATTCTGAGGAATTTAGGATGAAAAATATTATTTACTTCCAGAGACAGAAATGATGGGATCCAAGCACGGATTGATGTACAATTTTTTTGCACTTTAATTTTCTTGGTTTGTTTATGCAACATTGATGATATGGAAATATATTTTAAATGATTTCAGATGTGTAATTGATATTACATTCTTTTTTTCTCTTATCAATGGGCAGGGCAGGGGCAGAAATGGAGGAGAGAATTTGAAACTTAGTGTTTTGAAAAATGAATATTAAAAATAATTTTAAGCAAAACAATGCTACACAATAAGCCTTATATCCTTTTTTTCACCTCTAAAAAAATTCACACCCTTTGAGCTCTATTATTATGTAATTTCATGAATTTATCAATCCTGAAATAGTACTGGAAATAAGAATGGAAAGGAACAACATAAACATGACCAGAGAAGTCCCTTCCCATTAGACCGTGAACTTCCTGAAGCCAAGGACTGTTTTTGCTTTTATCTGTATCCCCATCACTTAACAGAGTGCCTGGCACATAGTAAGAATTTACTGAATGCTTGTTGATTTTATTTGACTTGATTTGTCAGGGATTCTAAACTTATTTTTTCAGTCTACAGAAGTAAACATGTCTTAGAATAGTATATTAAAATGTGTAAAGTGAAATGCATAGAATTACAGTGCAAATCATGCATATTGAAATAATGATAAAAATATATACATACATGTGAACATACATATATTTTCGTCATTATTTCAATCTCATATCACAAAGTTTCTATGACCAAAAAAAGAAGTCAAAGACTTCAGAAAATTAAATTTATCTTATCCAGCTCTAAATCCTAGTCTCCATTTCTTCCTTCCCCTCCTCACCTGGAAAATTTAATCCAGACAAGCAAAAGCTAATCAAATTTGGTTTAGCCATTTGGTTTTGTGTTCTTAGGGAAAACACTAGGTATAATGTGGTCTGTTATATCCATAGTGAAATACTTTCTAGCTATTTAACATTTTCCTTTATGTTAAACTTCTATAACACACCAGCAAAATATGAGCAGAAGGAAGCTCAAAATCTAGCTTGTTTTCCTCCCCTTGTATATTTTTGTCCACATCTACTGAGTAACCCTTGTGTGAGGTGTGTATACAGAGAATTTCCTTTCCTCTTCTACTTTTCCAATATCTGTAGTTCTGCTTTCTTTTTTTTTAAAAATACCATGTGATTCCTATCATATTGCTGAATGCTCTAAAGGGCATAGAGATGTCTGAGGTTGAAGGGAAAAGACATCTGATGCAACTATTTTAAAACCTTGAGAAAAACAAGAGATGTACATGAATAACTAAGATTCTAACATTTTAAGATCACACATCTATTGGTTGATCATTCCCTGATCATTCTCTGTTGACTGAAACAGTATTTCTTGTTGGCTTTTGACAATTTTTATAAATTAGCTTTCTTCATGGGTGTTGCAACCTTTATCCCTTAAGAAACTTCATCAAATATCAAAACAATAAATGCTGTTCTTGAACTTACATTCCCCAAAGTGTCCCTTCTGAAGGCCAGAAACCATTTCTCATTTCCATCAAAACTGTCACCTACTACTTGCCCACAGGTAATTCATTTTCTTAGCTCCTTTTGTAGTTTATACACCAAAAAATAGGATTGAGGATATTTAATACCCCTGATCAACATTAATAACTTAGTACAGAAAAGAGTGACTACAATGGGATTTCTACACCCTTTAGAATGTTTCATTACTTTCATCCTAGGCTTTAAAAAACTTCAATAAATCAAGGGGTGAGCCTTAGAAAGCTTATTGATTTGTAGGAAAGCTTTACCAGTGAATTTAGTGAACTTAATATTAAAGCACCACTTTCCAAAATAAGATGTTATCTTATCGTTAGAAAACAAAAAGCAGAACTTTGGGTATGGTAGAGATAAATTGGAGAACATGGTTCTTGACAACATTTCAATTTAGTAAATATGTATTCAACATCTTCTTGTGCAAGACCTTGACCTAGTTGCTGTGAAAAAAATCTCTTTTCTTTCAGAGTTTAAATTTTTAAAGGGTGTATAATGTGTGTACAAGTAAATAAAATTTTCAAAGTCATCAAAAATTAATGCCAAATAATCCCAAATTCCCAAATAATTATTCTCACTTCCTATTTTGAGTGTATGGCACATAAAAGCATCATGCAGGGCTTCAAGAAAAGATTGTGAACATAAGCTGTTCAATGACTATACTATATGTTAGAACTTCCCTTCTTCACAAGGGAAAAGGACAATGGAGTTACACAATACCTGGCCAATTAGAAGGATTTCTGAGGCTCAGGGCTGCTTGACATACCAGTGATCCTTTGTGAGTAAACGCTATCCAAATTTGAATATGCCTATAACTGCCAGAAACCACAAATCCAGCCTAGATCAGTTCAGGAGAAACCTTGAACAGAAGCTGCAATCTCAGGACCTTGGTCAGGACTTTCTAAACATCATCCTGCCTAGCTTATTGGGCCTACAGATGTCTTCTGCTTTAAAACCTGCTCCTGTCTGAAAGCCTTTAGAAACTATATTAATTCATTCCCCTTTCCATTTCCCTTTAAGTAGCTGAAGAATTCTCTCTCCCTCCCTTTTCCCTTGTAGGATCATCTCTCCTTTGCAAGTCTTTGTCTCAGAAAATAAATGCTTCTCATTGGTAATCAGATTCTATTTTATTTCAGGTTCATTTATGGACCTTGGAGTCATTTAATAACAGGTGGAATATCTTTCATGAAACCAAATAATATATCACAACCCACTTCACTCCCTACCTTTTACCTGTATCTGATGAAAAAAAGAAGGAATCAATGAAGTAGATTACAAGGAAAGAAATGGATTGCAGGTTACTTTTCAAAACTGGGAAAATTAATAGAGATATCTTGTTCTATAGAATGTTGAAGATTATGGAACAACTACAAGTGCCATAAAGAAATAAATGTAAAATAAGGAATAATAAGAAATGAGAGATTACTATTGCCAAGGATAAATGATGAGAAATTAGAGAGACGAGTTACTTAGGAAATGTATCTCTATAGACCTATTTTTGAGCTGTATTTTGAAATCATATGCTCAATAGAATTCCTTAAAATGAAATGAAATGTGCTAAAATGTTATTAATTAGAAAATGATTTCACATAAATAAGAGATTATGCTTCATGATATGAGTATAATATTCCCACATAATCTATTGATATTCATTCCCTCTTTTTGGGCAATAAGTTACCCTTCTGTAATATCCTTCCAACTTTCAAGGAAGATAAAACCTGTGGCAAGTGCATAATATGGAATGATAACATTTATTTGAAGCTTACTCATGATGTATTTCTCATCTAATCTTAAAGATTGTTTTTCTGGATCCAATGGGGTTAGATTACCATGGCAATCCCTTTTTTGTACCCAGGTGTGCACTTTGGACCTGGCTACCAGTAATAATAATAATAAAAATAATAACAACAACATGGATAGGCTCTTTTTGTCACACTCTTTGACTCTTTAAATTAGACACCCCAAACTGGGATAATTTTCGTTATTTCTTAGGCTATGGCTCATGTATAGGATTTCCCCCAAAACGGGGAGTAAAATGATACTCAATATATGATTTGAATTAGGGATGGAACCAAGAATTTATTCTTACACAGAAAAATACTAAATTTACATGCATATATTTCACAAAAAACAAACCTAAAATAGAGTTCAATAAACAACTTAAAACCACTGTTACAATCCACTATAGGCTGACAGTTAAACCTCATCACAGCATAACGCAATTTTCGGGACTCCTAATTAGGCATTTCATATTGCTCTCTGGTACATGTCTACTGGAAGAATGCCAAGGGTTATTGTTAGTTGCTGCTTTCTCCATGAGCAAGATAATAATTTCCATGCTAACCTCCCTGAGCCTCTAGTCAACTCCAATACAATGAGTTCCCCAGATTCCTCCAGTATGCAAGGACATCTGCAGACCTGGATGCATCCATCCTAGAATAATCAGTCATGGTATTACAGGCCCAAAGATTCTGAGTTGTAAATGACTTGATTATCAAATCCACTCCACCCCATTATAAGATAAAAAAACCTGAGACCCAGAGAAATCAAATCATTTTTCTAAGGTCATAAAATAAGTGTCTGAGGATGTATTCAAACTAGATCTTCCTTGTTGAAAATCCAGAACTTCATACATCATACAAAGTTGAATTTTTGCTTATGATCAGAGACAAATAAAGCAAAAGGGGCAGCCTAAACCCAGGGTCAGTGTTGCCTAGGAAAGACATGTGTTTCAGATAGCATATTTGCATGAATGGATGGAGGCAAAGTGTGTGTGTGGGGGAAAGGAAAAGTCACCTTTGTATTGGCAAACAAAATGGGCTCTTAGCACTCAGTTCAAGCAAGTGCCCTTGAAGAGTTTGGCCTTTGTTTCCTTGATTAGAGTAGGAGTCCTTGGTGACCTCCTTGCCTTAGGGGAGGACCTAGTTTACGCATGAGTTTGAGTGACATGTTTGGGACATCAGAGGCTTTTAGACCACACAGGTTTAAGTTGCTTCTTTGTGGAGATTTTAGGTCATGTGGGTAAGTCACATGTGTGACTCACACTTGACCCTGGAAAACATATAAAACCAGGAGTTGGCTTTCTCTTTATCAGAGCTCTTACCCACAGTCATGGTGGCATGCGTGACTCTGGGCCAGCCCTTGTTGTGAGCTACTGGGCTGAACCTAGATGTTGGTAACTATGAATTGTATTTGGTCTGTATGTCGATGTTTGTAATTAGTTTGTATTTGCTCCAAAGTTCAGGGTGCTGGCTTTTCCCCATGAACTAAGTGAATAATGTCTATATGCTGGATTAAAGTAAACTTGTCAACCCCTTAATGTTGCTTTCCTTAGTAAAGCAGATCAAAAGAACCTGGGCTTTCGCAGTGTGGTGGTAGCATGCTTGTTGTTGGGCTTGTGTTGGTCTTTCACCCTCACAGCAGCTGCTAGCCAGATTGTTGAAACAACCTTTCCACCTCATCCTTTTAATAATGCATCTCACAACAGTCCTGATATGTTTTGTAGCTATAAAGGAAAATAGAAGGAGCTTGTTTCTCCCTTCTATCCATCTACTGAGTGACAAGCTCTTTTGGATCCACAGTCAATAGAAGGGTTTCTATCTTGTCAAAATATAAGCCTTTTAGCCTTAACAGAACACAGGAATTGTCAACTAGGAGCATCCTGTAGGGGATGGCCCTGATAGGTTAATTCAATCTCACTAACACTCAGCTATATAATATTAAGTGGAAAAAAGGCTTCTATGATAGGAAAAAAAGTGTAATAGTAACAAAATGATAAAAATGCAAGTTAATAGACTATTAAAATGAAATGCTATAGATAAGAATGAAAATAGTAAATCATAATAGAAGTCCTTTTTATTGAAGTAGCAAAACATTACATGACCTTCCATGTAACTTATAGGATAACAGTAAAACTGATATAAAGATACTACAGAGTTCTAAATAAATAGCAGTATTAATCTACAAGAGTAATATAACTGTAAGCAATTTAAATGAAGACTTCTACTAATTCTAAATATTTCATTAAATAACACTTCTGAAAAGGTCAGCAACATCAAATTATTTCTCTAAGCTTATTTATAACATTTATCATAGAGGAACAGATAACTTCATCAAATCAAAGATGGAATAAAAAGGAGAAAGGCAGAAACCAATGAGTTGTGATTGTTCAGAAAACTTGAAATTGTAAAGAAAATGTAATTTAAAATAAATATTTTCTTTGGGAACAGGTTTTGAGAAGTAGATTCCATCTCTAACTAGTTGCTAAATTGCTTTATTTGACTTTTCCACTAGCACTCAACATTAATATGCATGAAAAAAATTCATCAATTCCTTATTATACCTTTCCTATCTTCCCTATTTCTATGTAGGTACCACTCTTCTAGTGATTCACCCAGTTTTCAAATCTCAGACTTAATACCAATTTATCCTCCACCCTACAATCAAATTCAAGTCTTGGTGAGTCTAATTCCATAATATATCTTGCATCTGATTGCTGTTGTAATATTAGCAGTACTACAGCTCAAGTCCTCATCACTTTCATTCTCTCTCTTCTGCAATCCATTCTTTATGGAATGCATATGCATCTTCTTTATGCAAAGGTCTGACTGCCTGTCACTTTCCTGTTCTTAATCCTTCTATGATACCCTGCTGCCTGACAGCTATCAGTTAAGGTCTAGTCACTTCTTAAAACACTTTCCTGATCCCCTTAGCAAAAAGAAAATAAAAAATAAAGGTATTGTGAAGGTCTTTCTTTTACCTTTAGCAGTTCTAATTTTTTTTCATAAGTTTTCATTCATCTGTCATGCCTTCTCTCTTGGATTATAAGCACTGTTAAAATAAGTACTGGGTTGTTTATCATCTATGTCCCCAAAATAGTGTCTTCAACATATTAGACATTTAATAGCAGTTAATTCAATTGAAATAAACTCTTTGTGGTATATTGTAAGAATTATTGGCAGTACATAAATATAAGTGTTGTTGTTACTATCAAAAATCAAGAATTGTATCTTACTTATATAGAACAGAATAAAAACTTAATAAAATATGTCACTTTCTATCTTATAATTCCATTAATTAGTGACCCAAATCTCTAATCTTCCTTGTAATTTTTTACATGGGAGCTAATTTTTAATCTTTAATTTCAGGTTTGATTCTGAACTCATTGTTATGCAACACGAAGAAACTTCAGAATTCAGGCTCAATCCCCCATTTTACAGATGAGGAAACTGAGACCCAGTGATGTTAAAGTGACCTGCTCAAAGTCACATAATTAGAAAAGGACATTGTTTTAATTCAAACACAAGTCTGCAAATACCAATTCCATTGTTTTAGCTACTATTCCAATGCAATTAAATTTCTTTTCAATTTTCTTGAAGCAGTAAAATTAAGTTTTGGATTCACGTAAATCAAAGTGAGTGATTATATTTCTAAGCATCAAAAATTAACTCAGGTCAACAATAGTTTTAAACCAATCTAAATAACTATACTAGTAGAAATTATCCTTTTCCTTTAAGTACTTTTAAAAATCATGCTACTAGCACAAATACACAGAAATGGGTTTAAAATGTATTCAGTAACCTGATATTTTCTATAACATCCTCATATAACAGAAGATCTTTTATTTTAAAAATACCATGGATCATCCCTCCATCATATAAAGACATCATTTAAAATTTTGACAAAATGGGCAATTTAGGATGCTTCTTTTCTCCTCTTTGCTTACGTAGTCCTGGATAGTGTTTTTTTAGGTATATGGTATTTCCAGTGTCTTTGAATTAAAATCTAAGCAATCAATCCTGAATTTGAGTAATTTTAAAAGTAATATATTGTATTTGCATTATGATTATAATTATTTCTTTAAATACTTAATAACAAAGGACAGATTCACTTAACTTTTCAAACCAATATCTAGTACCATCTCCTTCACTGCTCATTCCATTTCTTATACATTCAAATTCACACTACTTCAGTTTTATTGAAGAATGATCTTGATGGTATTTTACCATATAGTCGATTAAATGATAAGGTTTTCATAAATGACTTTTGTGTAGGGGTACAACACTGAGTTCCTTAACAAACTTTAAACCTATTTTATGCCATTAAACACCATACTCTTAATACATTGCCTCCCTCAAGGCATAATCTAATTGCAACTGAAATGACCTCATCGTCCCTCAGTCAGCCCTTTTGCCTGGTAGGCAGTTATGAAATGCTGATTATTTTCTGAATAAAAATGTCTGATACATTTTTTTCCCATTTGGTTTCCACTTGTGTCGCTCATCTAAACATCTCTGCTTTTCTGAAAGTAGTAAGTCATAGTGACATTATCTACAGCACTTACGTTCCTACAAATTCAAAATGATTTACCTTAGAAAACACTCCTTGCTTTGACTATACCACTAGACACTGCTCAAATTAAGATTCTAACATTTTTTTTTCTTCCTCACTTCTTTCTTCCTCTCCAGAATCCTCCTTCTGTCCTTCTTTCTGTCTTTCCTGAGAGGCATCACATCCTTAGGCAAGAATTGTTTTAGGAAGGAATCTTTTTAAACTTTTATCCCCCAAATTAAGCCCAATCCCTGATATATAATAAAGATTTAAAATGCTTCTTTATTGAAACAGTATGACTCGAAATGTAATATTGGTTTTACATTGAGACTTAATTTCCATGACTGTTTATTCTCTCACTTTCCAAGTTGTCATTTGACACAGTCTGCTTAAGAGATTCATATGAATGTGCTTGATCCGTCATCTTTCAATCATAATATAATAAGGTAAATGTTGACTAATAAATATATGTGTATATATATATATGCATATATACACACATATGTACATGTATATGTATGCATATACATATATACATACACACACTTTTTCTATGGCCACTTATTCTAATATAATTAGGCTAGTTTACAATCTAATTTCATAAGCAATTGAACTATCATTTATAAACCATGAAAATTAAACCTTACTTTAAATATAAATTGTGTATATTTAATTATTTTTCCACTGTATCTCTTGATTTATGATCTATGTATATATAAAAATACAAATTATTTGTATGGAAAGGTGGCAGAGTAAGACTTCGAGTTTTGTCAACCTGAGAGACTTAATATAAGATAGACAGAGATACATAAACATAACTATTTGTATACATATATTTTAATAATTTTTTAAAAATTGGATTATAATCATACACTTCCATTTAAGAGCTACTCTGAAGTCATTGAGGTCACCCAGGCCATTTAAAGACCACATTATCACAATCATGTGAAATTCTTAAAAAACTGGAAAGTCTTTGAGCACAGAGTTGAAAATTCATTGTGTTTGTTTTCCCCATCCACCTCCTCCACAAAAGAAATGAATATCCTAGGTCAGTTTAGGAAGATTTATTCACACAGGGATGGTCACCGGAAAGTGATAAAGATCTGGACACTTATAATGTCAAGGGGTAGCAGGGCATTCAACACAGACTCAATAAGACCTAGATTGAAATTCTGCTTCAGACACTTGCTAGCTGTTTTACCCTAAAGAAATAATTATGTCTTTCTCAGTCTCAGTTTCTTCATTTGTAAAATGAGAGGGTTTGATTGATGATCTCTAAGGTCCTTCCAGCTCTAGATCTATATCTTTCTCATTCTTTACATTAAAGATCTGGGGAGGGGGATAAAGAATATATACACTGATGATATCACTGATCTCTTATTGAAGGTTATAAAATATGTCTGTCAATGATTCCATACTACAGTGAATTTGATCTTTTATTTCTAATTAAAAAAATGCCTCAGGGTCATCAAAAAGTACATCAGTATTCATTTTATAACACTATTGGTACTTGTATTGCAAATTAGGCTGAATTTATACCAACTTTATGGCATATTCAGTTAATATTTTGTCTTCATTATTATAAACACATTAAGATATATTCTTTATAATTGATGCAACTTGTTAGGCTTTTTGTTGAACTGAAATTAAATCATATCTCAAGAAAACTTGGATAAATATTCATATGTGTACATTCACTATACAGGAATATATATCTATACATATACATGTTTATATATGTCTACACGCATATATACACATGTATATACACATACATACACATATACATACACTCAACCCTAACTCTAACTATAAGAATAACCCTAACCCTAACCCTAAAACTAACCCTAACCCTAACCCTAAATGCGCTCTATACCTAAACATCACCAAAACCCTAACCCTAACCATAACCCAGACACTAACAGTAACCCTAAATGTGCTCTAACCCTAACCACAACCCTAACCCTAACACTAACCTAACCCTGATCTTATCCTTAAATCTCAACCAAACCCTAACTCTAACCCTAACACAAACCCTAAATCTAACCCTAACACTAACACTAAGCCTAACACAAAATATGCTCTATCCCTAAACCACACCAAAACCCTAACACTAACCCTAATCGTAAACTTACCTAACCGTAATCCTATACCTAAACCTCAGCCAAACTCTAACCGTAACCATAAACCTAATTACAACCCTAACCCTAACACTAACTATAAATGAGCTCTAACCCTAACCCTAACATGAACGTAATCCTATCCTTAAACCTCACCCAAATGCTAAACTTAACAGTAATCCTAGCTCTTACTCTAACCATAAATACGCTGTAACCCTAACACTAACCCTCACCTAACCCTAATCCTATCCTTAAACCTCACCCAAAATCTAACCCTAACACTAACACTAACCTTAACCATAAATGCACTCTAACCCTAAACCTCACCAAAACCCTGACCCTAACACTACCCCTAACCATAAACTTAACCTAACCCTAATCCTACCCTTAAATCTCACCCAAACCATAACCCTAACCATAACCTCAACAATAGTAAAAATTCTAACCCTAATCGTAGTCATAACCCTAACCCTAACGCTAATCCTAAGCCAAATAGTAACCCTAATGCTAATCCTCATGCAAACACTAACCCTAACTCTAACCCTAAATGTGCTCTAACTGTAACGCTAGCAATAACCCTAAATCTACTCTAACACTAACCCTAAACCTAACCCTAAGCCTAACTTTAACACAAACCCCAAATTTGCTCTAACCATAACCCTAATAGTAACACTAACCCTAACTCCAAATGGACCCTAACCTTAACCCTAATACTAAACCCTAATGGTAACCTTAACCCTAAATCGAAAGCTAACCCTTAATGGTTCCTAAGCCTAACCATAACCCTAACCATAAAGAACCTAGAAAGAAATTGCAAGACATAAGCTTTGCTTAAGAGCATTGTACCCAAACCCTAACCCTAAATGCATCCCTTCTCTAAACCTATATGTTCCCCTTTCATTCCCAGCGTCCCGGCTCTAACCCTAACCCTAACCATAACCCTAAATGTGCACTCTAACCCTAACCCTAACCCTAAATGCATCCTGGCTCTAACCCCAACTCTAATTCTAACCCTAACCGTAACCCTATGCTCTTAGGGCTGGAGCTCAAGAGACATCATTGTCTATCCTGGTTCTGCTGTGTAAGTTCTTGAAAACTAGGTTTCCTTAACTATAAAACTTGCCTACCCCTGTTTGTGTGTGTGTGTGTGTGTGTGTGTGTGTGTGTGTGTGTATTGTTGGGGGATGTTTGGACTGTATGTAATGACTTAGTACACTGTGTTGTAGAAAAAACATGGAAATGTATGATAGAAATTAAGCCCCTAACAAGGACAGATTCAATCAAGCAATCAATCAATCAACATTTATTTAAGCAAGCCTCAAAGTAGACTCTTTGAAAATATAGCCTAATCTGTGACTAGTTCCTATAAGTAGCAACCATCCCTACCAATATGACCAACTTAGACCAATCTCCTACTTCCATACTGCCAACCTATCCCCGCTCCTTTTATCTTCCATTATCCCTCTAGGCACATAGCTCCCTAGAGAATACAATTGTAGAATCCCAGAAAATTCTAACTTTGCACACACATACACACACACACACCACACTACACTTGGGATAATAGTAAAAAAAATATATTAATAACATCTAAGCTTTGCAACACATTCAACTCTATTCAATCTCTTGCATACCTATGAACTTATACCCTTTAAACTTTTTAGTTGCAATTCCCAGGCTCCAACAACAATAACTGTACTCTTGGAATTGCTATACATTTGATGTGTGCAAAGTTTTTACCTCCTTTCCACCACCTTCCAGCACTCTTGACAACGAGGGAACTTTTTTTTTTTTTGCTTTAAAGGCTCAGAACTGACTCACCCAAATATAGTTGGTTATCCCAGCACCAACTAACCTTTCAAGGCAACCCTGAACAGAAAGTTTTAGCAAAATAACAGTTGGATAGGCAGTTCAGGATCACAGGATAGAAGTGTACTTTAAGTCCTCACTGACAAATCCAGTGACTACAAAGTTTCCAGATACAGGCAGTAGTACAAAGTTGGAACCTTGGGACAACATGGATAGATGAAACAAGCATTTAAGATGTGTATATTAAATGTATCTATAATATGTATTCTATCTGTATTAAATACTCAGTATTCTCAACTACAACCAAGCAATAACTAAACAGGATATACGAAGCAAAACAAAATATCTCACCTCCAGGAGCTTATGTTTTAATGAAGAAAATATGAAAATATGTACAGAATGGATGTATGATAATCACAGAAGGGAATTTGAGTAGAAAGTGAAAGAAATTTACAAACCTCTTTCCATTCTGTAGTTTATTGTAAAAGATGATGTGTTTCTAGATAGGATGGGAAAGAGAATCTTTAAAGGAAACCAATAGAAAGAGATGAGAAATACCTGGTATCACTAGAACTACACAGTAGGTAGGAAGTTCTTCCAGAAAGGGTAAATATGGAACCTCTGAATTAAAAGCAACCATAAACTTTACAGAAGGGTCCAATATGGCCTGTTCTTAATGAAATGAGACAATGCTGAGAGACAGCAAAGAAGTCTTTAAGCATATCAGGTAGACCTCCTATGACAAACTAGTGGGAGGACATGTATGAGACTTGTAGAAAATGATCAAATTTAAACTGGGTATGATTTACATCACTGGAAAGACTACTCAATTTGAAAAAGTCACAATTTTGTTGCATTAAGAATTTTTGTTTTCCTGATATCAAGCTTAAATTCACCTCTGTGTGATCTCAGCTCACTGCTCCTAGATTTGGCTTCTAGGTCAAGCAAAATAAGTCTTAAACCAAGTTCCATTTGAAAGCTGTCCCATCATCCCTATTTTTTTTCCCTCAAGACTAAACACTAATTTGTAGAAATTACAAGGAAGCTGATTTTGACTTAAAATAAGGAAGATTTCCTAATAATTCAAGTTGTAATGCTGTTTAAAATTTCACGAGGTCCTTAGTTATCTGTTATTCTTAATTTAAGTGTTTAAGCAGATTTAAATGGTCACCTGTGAAAAATAGAACAGAGGGTTTACTATGTGGAATTAGTGGACTAGATGCATCTGAAGGTCCTTTCTAATTCTGAGGCTCAGTAATTTTTTTTTATTGTTTCCATTTTTAAATATAGTAATTTTGTGTGGAAGAATGAAAAGTTTAGGCTCAAATTTTGAGGGTGGTTGAAACATCCCTTTGAAAAATAGTGCATTTTTTTACTTTTGAACAGTGAAAAGTGATTCATATTTAATGTTATATAATTGAAAAAATGAGCAGAAATGTATATACTGTGTGTATAGTATATAGCGATAGGAAGCAAAATCTCCAAATTTTGTTATTCTCTCGTTAAACAATTACAATTTCTTGAAATCTATTTTATTTCAGTTAACATTAAATCATATGGGATAAAATAAAAAATTCATGTAAGCTCAGCAAGATTTTTTATGAAAGAGAATTAATTTTAAAATATTAATCATATCATTCCCTTTATATTTTGAAAACATGCTGACAATAAATGTATTTGAAATTCTTATTTGTTAAATAGCTGTAAAATTATAATAAACAATTTTTTTTCAAAGACCTTTGAGTAATCATAAGACTTTGCAGGCTTGAGTGCCACAAAGTAGCCTGTAGGTATAGATGTAGGAAATAACCTCTGTCATCATTTAAGGAAATAGGTATCTTCTTTAAGGCATCATTTTGTACAGTTTTATGATTTCCACATTCCATCACTACTAAACTTACCTTTTTATCTACTGCTATTTCAGTGGTCATGCCCTCATCTCCAGAGGCTCATGATGCTGGCAATGATTCTAAGAGCACACCTTTAAAAACAGCACTGAACCAGAAGAAATGCATTGAACCAAACAGCCCCATTGCCCACATTCTTTCCTTCAGTGAATTATGTGGAACAATTGAGGAGTTAAAAAACTAGAAATACTATATTTTTAGCCAGCCATTTTTTCATGCTTGACAGTGCATTTTCAGCAGTACAAAAGTGGACCATTACATCAGCTTTGTATTGCAAAATCCTGTGATACATATAACCACACTAGAAATAAACAAACTAACACAATGATACGTGTTTTGGACATGGCAAACAAAACCACTATACACCATGTATTTTTTTCTTTACTTTCTGCAAATAACTTCTCAAAAATTATGCTACACTTGCTATTTTTCAATTTCTCATCATCCACTCATTAAATATATTGGATTCTGACTTCCATTTATCTCAAACGTTGCTGATGACACTCTAATCGAAAAATCCATGCACCTTTGCTAAGAGCTTCGTTGTTTTGTTTTAAGTATTCTGTATTATTTGATACTGTTGAGCATATGATACTTGAAGATATCAATCTTCAGCTTCCATGACCATTCTCACATCCACCCTTCCCTCTTTCCATAACAAGACTCTTCCTCCTATGTGGTAAACAGAAATATCGTCCAAAAATCTACCCTCATATCTCTTCTTCCTTTTTCCATTTGCTTTACTTTAATCATCTTATTCATGCTGACATTTTTGACTTGCAAAACCATCTGCTGTTGAAATGCTTGTGGTGCATTTCTAGCTTACTCCATATTTCAATAATCTCCAAAACATAATATTAATACAATGAAATTTATCATCTTTTCTCTTAAATCAACTCATTATCATTATTTTATGTGTTCTTTCATGTATAGAATAATTTTCCTCATTATTAGATATTGAAACTTTATTCTTCTGCTTTTCCCACTCACCAGTGATATTCTGTTGAATTTTCCTTTTAAATATTATCCCACATCACACTTGTCTTAATTATATTCTTCTTTTTTTAACATCTCTCCATATTTTCCACAAAGATAACATGTGAAATTGCATCAAATATTTTGCAAAAAACAAACAGTATATGAAATATGCAAATTATCTACCATCTAATTGTAAAAAAAAATAGACCAATGACTTAACCAGTTCTTGAAGGCAGGGTGATTTTTATGACCTTCCTTCTCTAAATTCCTATTACCTATCCCTTGAATAATTATATTTTCACAGCATTTTCTAGGAATTAAAGTCCTTTGTCTTTTACTATCATAAAATACATATTTTTTTCTTTTACTCCTCTTATTTGGATTTCTTCATTGGGTATAAGTTGCAGCCTCCTCACATGTCCACTGTATGCTTCCATGCTTTCTGAGTTATACTCTTTTTAATCCTTTAAATGCAGTAGTATTCCACCTCTTACTACAATAGAGTAAAACCAGTAGAATGTGATTATGAAAAGATTGGAATTGGCTTCCATGACAAGCTTGCTAATCTTGAAATTTCTTGAAAGCAATTCATCTTGCAGTCCTCTTGTTCAACTCTTGGCGCAACTTGTTATATACATATGCCTTATCTGTACCAAACACATATACCTACATTAAAACCTTTTGGGTTTTGATAAAACAAAGCATGCTAATGTCTGAGCAACAAATATTTTCTATTCATTGAACTTTCCTGTGGTAATGGACAGGCTAAACTTCTTTGAATGATTACAGATATCTGACAGGAGGCTTTGCAATGACCTTGGTCTTGCTTCAATCAGCATAAAATCATATGCAAATAGGAACACCCTGATGACCCCAAAATCCACACAACTCCATCTTCAAAACCTGGATGCTATCCTTCTTCAGAGTGAAATTAGTTTTGTGACATTGTATGCCTTGCCTGATGACCATTTTAAGACACTCATTGAAGAGGATTATTACTGATATTTCTTTTTTAGAAAAAAAATTAGTATTTTTATTTTATTAGTATTTTTATTTTCTTGCCCAGTTACATGTAAAAACAAATTTTTACATTCACTTTTAAAACTTTGAGTTCTAAATGCTCTCCCTTCCCCTCTCCCTACTTCTCCCTGCCCTTGAGAGAGCATATGTATATGTATAGTCATGCCAAACATTTACATATTAGTCATGTTATGAAAGAAAACATAGAACAAAAGACAAAATTTAAAAAACTCAAGAAAAATGAAGTTTAAAAAAGCTTTTTTTTCAATTTGTATTTGGACACCATCAGTTTTTTCCTCTGGGAACGCATAGCATTTTTCATCATAAGTCCTTCAGAATTGCCTTGGATCATTATATTGCTGAGAATAGCTAAGTCATTCACAGCTCTTCATCTTACAATACTGCTTTTACTTTGTACTCATTATATTTCACCTTGCATCAGTTCATATAAGTCTTTCCAGGTTTTTCTGAGAGTATTCTGCTCATCATAATAGCAAAACAGTATTCCATCTTAATCACATACCATGATTTGTTCAGTCATTCCTCAATTGATGGGCATCCCTTCACTTTCCAATTCTTTGCCACCAAAAAAGAGCTGCTGTAAATATTTTTGTACATATGGGTTCTTTAGCGTTTTTTGTTTTTTTAATCTCTTTTGGAATACAGACTCAATAGTCCTATCATTAGATGAAAGGATATACATGGCTTTATAGCACGTTGCCATAGTTCCAAATTGCTCTACAGAATGAATACAGGTTGAATCAGTTCGCAACTCCACCAACAGTGCATTAATGTCTCATTTTTCCCTCACTGTCTCCACCATTTCTCATTTTCTTTTTCTGTCCTATTAGCCAATCTAACAGGTAGGAAGTAGTACTTCACAATTCTGTTAAATTTGCGTTTCTCCAACCTGTAGTGATTTAGAGCATTTTGGGGGGGTATGGCTATAGATAATTTTGATTACTTCATCTGAAAACTGTTCATATCTTTTGATCATTTATAAATTGGGGGATGACTCTTATTTTTTATAAATTTGACTCAGATAAAGGGGCCTTTACCAGAGAAACTCGCTTGGGCAATTGGGGTTAAGTGACTTGCCCAAGTGTCACACAGATAGTAAGTGTGTCAAGTATCTGAGGTCAGATTTGAACTCAGGTCCTCCTAACACCAGGTCCAGTGCTGTACTCACTGCACCACCTAGCTGCCCTAACTTTCTTCACTTTTTTCAGTTATTATTGCTAACTGTATTTCCCTATAGCCTGTTTCCCCTTCTGTTTATTCTCTTCTCTCTCTACTTTCATCTTATCCCTCCTCTAAAGTGCCTTACTTCTGACTAACTCCTCCCCAAACCTGACCTCATTCTATCAACCCCTGCCCCCTTCTCTTATCCTTATATGCTCCTACTTTCCTTTAGGGTAAGATAGATTTCTATACTTAATTGAGTGTGTGTGTGTGTGTGTTATTCCTTCATTGAGCCAATTCTGATGAGTAAGGTTCACTCACCTTCCCCTCCACTGTAAAAGCTTTTCTTTGCCTCTTTTATCTAATAATTTGCCTCATTCTACCTTTCTCTTTCCCCCTTTCTCCCAGTACATTCCTCTCTCACCCGTTAACTTTATTTTATTTTTAGGTATAAAACTTTTATACTTGCATTACTTGCATATACTTGCATACTCATACTTGTTCTCTCTCTCTCTCTCTCTCTCTCTCTCTCTCTCTCTCTCTCTCTCTCTCTCTCTTTCTCTCTCTCCTTCTAACTGCCTTAATAATGAGAAAGGAATTATGAGTTAAAAATACATCTTCCCATGTAGGAATGTGAACAGTTTAACCTTATTAAGTCCCTTATTATTTCCTTTTCCTGTTTATCTCTTTATGCTTCTCTTGAGTCCAGTATTTGAAAGTCAGATTTTCTCTTTAGCTCTGGTCTTTTCATCAACAATGCTTGAAAGTTCTCCATTTTATTGAATAGCCATTTTTCCCCGAAGCATTATACTCAGCTTTGTTGGATAGGTGATTCTTAGTTTTAATCCAAGTTCCTTTGCTCTTCAGAATAGCATATTCTAAGCCTTCCAATCCTTTATTATGAAAGCTACTAAATGTCTTGTTATCCTGACTATGGCTCCACAGTATTTGAATTCTTTCTTTCTTGCTGCTTTCAATGTTTTCTCCTCGACCTGGAAATTCTGGAATTTGGCTGTAATATTCCTGGGATTTTTCATTTGAGGATTTCTTTCAGGAGGTGTTCAATGGATTCTTTCAATTTCTATTTTACCCTCTGGTTCCAGAATATTAGGTCAGTTTTCCTTGATAATTTCTTGAAAGATGATATCTAGACTCTTTTTTTCTGATCAGGGCTTCAAGTAATCCAATAATTGTTAAATTCACTCTCCTGGATCTATTTTCCAGGCCATTTTTTCCCAGTGAGATATTTCATATTGTCTTCTATTTATTTTCCTTCTTTTTGTTTTGTTTTATTGCTTCTTGATTTTTCATAATGTTTCATAGCTTCCATTTGTTCCATTCTAATTTTTAAGAAATTATTTTCTTTAGTGAGTATTTGGACCTCTTTTTCATTTGGCCAGTTCTGCTTTTTAAGGCGTTCTTCTCTTCGGCCTTCTCATAGACCTCTTTTCCCATTTGGCCTAGTCTGTTTTTTAATATGTTATTTTTTTCAGTATTTTTTTTCATGTGCATGTGTCTCCTTTACCAAGCTTTGAGGCTTTGGATGTAGGAGCTTTGATTTTTTTTTTTCTGAGTGTGTGTTTTGATCTTCCTTGTCACCATAGTAACTTTCTACAGCCAGAATTTTTTCCTGTTGTTTGGTCATTTTCCTAGCCTTTTTTCTTGAATTTTAACTCTTTGTAAAGTAGGGCTCTGCTTCCAAGGTGGAGGACATACTTTCCCAATCTTCAGGGGATTTGTGTAACTGTTTTCAGAGATACTCCTAGGGACCTGTAAGTTTTCAGTTCTTCCAAGATGGTATGATCTAAAGAGAGGTGTTCACTAGTCTCCTGGCCTGTGCTATGCTCTGTGAGCACTCTTTTCTTGCCCTGGAAATATGAGGTGGGTCCCCCCTCCACTGTGACCACATGCTCTGGTGTGCTAGTGACATTACTCACCCTAGGAGTGCTGCCAAGGATTGCAACATAGATTCCAGTATTGGCAAAGCAACAGAGTCCTACCTCAGTGTTAGGAAAGAGACCCCTGTCATCTACTGACCAGTTGTATGACGCCCTTACTATCTGTGGGCTGAGAGGTCCAGAAGTAGCCACCACTGCTGCTGATTCAGTGGCTCTCAAGGACTGCTCCTGGTTTGCTGCGGCCAGGGCTGTGCTGATGAGGCCTGTACTGCACGATGCTCCACTCTTACCAAGGTGCAAGAGACTTTTCCTGCTGACCCGCTAAGGTGTGTCTGCCTGGAAAATTATTTCACTCTATCTTTTTGTGGGTTCTGCTACTCTAGGAACTGTTTTATGGCATTATTTAAAAGGGTTTGAAGAGGTGTGGGGAAGAGCTCAGGTGAGTTGCTGCCTTTTTCTACTGTCATTTCTTTTAAATAATCTTGAAGATATTTTAGTGGTTATTGTTCTTATCTTGGTTGTCTTCTTCGGTAATAATAAATTTAACGATCCAAGCCTTTGGTATACACTTTTTTTCCAAATGCCTTTCATTTCAATGTTTTCCCAATTGTGCTTGCCTCTAACAAGAAACTCCTCTCTGTGTACCTGCTCCTGGCTTGCTGCTTTTCCTGTCTTTGGCTTTTTCCTATTATTTTCTATCTTCTCTAGAAATATATAGGGGGCTATGATGTTAGTGTCCAAATTTGATGATTCCACAGTCTTTGATGGAGAAGAGGATTAAAATGATGCTTGCATTTTTTTTCTGTTTTTATTTTGTTTTAGTCCTCCTATTTTCACCCTTAAATGACTTGGAATGGAATTTGCTTAGCTAGATATCTTTTTTTTGTAGCTCTATTTATTTAATATATTTAGTTTTCAGCATTGATTTTCACAAGAGTTTGAATTACAAATTTTCTCGCCATTTCTACCCTCCAAACCCCCTCCAAGACGGCATATATTCTGGTTGCCCTGTTCCCCTGTCAGCCCTCCCTTCTGTCACCTCACTCTCCTCCCATCCCCTTTTCCCTTCCCTTCTTGTAGGACAAGATAAATTTCTATGCCCCATTGCCTGTGTATCTTATATTCTAGTTGCATGCAAAAACTTTTTTTTTTGTTTTTGAACATCTGTTTTTAAAACTTTGAGTTCCAAATTCTCTCCCCCCGTCCCTTCCCACCAACCCTCCCTAAGAAATCAAGCAATTCAACATAGGCTACATGTTTACCATTATGTATAACCCTTCCACAATACTCATGTTGCAAAAGGATAACAATATTTTGCTCCTTCCTAACCTATCCCCCTTTATTGAATTTTCTCCCTTGACCCTGTCCCTTTTTGAAAATGTTTGTTTTTGATTACCTCCACCCCCATCTGCCCTCCCTTCTATCATCCCCCCACCTTTTTTTATCTTATTCTTTCTTCTTTTCTGTGGGGTAAGATACCCAGTTGAGTATGTATGGTATTCCCTCCTCAGGTAAAATCTGATGAGAGCAAGATTCACTCATTCCCCCTTCACCTACCTTCTCTTCTCTTCCTACAGAACTGCTTTTTCTTGCCACTTTTATGCGAGATAATTTATCCCATTATATCTCTCCCTATCCTCCTCTCTCAATATATTTCTCTCTCATCCCTTAATTTGATTTTATTTCTTTTAGATATCTTCCCTTCATCTTCAACTCACCCTGTGCCTGCTCTCTCTCTCTCTGTCTCTCTCTCTCTCTGTCTCTCTCTGTCTCTCACTCTCTGTCTCTCTCTCTCTCTCTCTCTCTGTATATATATATATATATATATATATATATATATATGTATATATATATATATATACACTTACATATATACATACATACACATTCACTTATACATATATACATAAACATATATATATATGTGTGTGTGTGTGTGTGTGTATATATGCATATTCCCTTCAGCTACCCTAATACTGAGGTGTCCTGAATCATACACATCATCTTTCCATGTAGCAATGTAAACAAAACAGTTCAACTTTAGTAATTCCCTTGCAATTTCTTTTTCTTGTTCTTTTTCTTGATTACTTTTTCATGCTTCTCTTGATTCATGTGTTTGAATCTCAAATTTTTATTCAGCTCTGGTCTTTTCACTGAGAAAGCTTGAAAGTCCTCTATTTTATTGAAAATCCATATTTTGCCTTGGAGCATTATACTCAGTTTTGCTGGGTAGGTGATTTTTGGTTTCAATCCTAGCTCCATTGACCTCCGGAATATCATATTCCAAGCCCTTTGATCTCTTAATGTAGAAGCTGCTAGATATTGGAATATTCTGATTGTGTTTCCACAATACTCAAATTGTTTCTTTCTGGCTACTTGCAGTATTTTCTCCTTGATCTGGGAGCTCTGGCATTTGGCAACACTATGCCTAGGAGATCTATTTGAGGAGGTGATTGATGGATTCTTTCAATTTCTATTTTGCCCTGTGGCTCTAGAATATCAGAGCAGTTTGCCTTCATAATTTCTTGAAAGATGATATCTAGGCTCTTTTATTGATCATGGCTTTCAGGTAATATTTAAATTATCTCTCCTGGATCTATTTTCCAGGTCAGTGGTTTTTCCAATGAGATATTTCACATTGTCTTCCACTTTCTCATTCCTTTGGTGCTGTTTTATAATATCTTGATTTCTCATCGAGTCACTAGCTTCCACTTGCTCCAATCTAATTTTTAAGGTAGTATTTTCTTCAGTGGTCTTTTGAACCTCCTTTTGCATTTGGCTAATTCTGCCTTTCAAGGCATTCTTCTCCTCATTGGCTTTTTGGAGCTCTTTTACCATTTGAGTTAGTCTATTTTTTAAGGTGTTGTTTTCTTCAGTATGTTTTTCAGTATTTTTTGGATGTCCTTTAGGAAGTCATTGACTTGTTTTTCATGGTTTTCTTGCATCCTTCTCATTTCTCTTCCCAAGTTTCCCTCTACTTCTCTAACTTGGTTTTCCAACTCCCTTTTGAGCTCTTCCATGGCCTGGGACCAGTTCATGTTTTTCTTGGAGGCTTTTGTTGTAGGCTCTTTGACTTTCTTAACTTCTTCTGTCTGTATGTTTTGGTCTCCTTTGTTACCAAAGAAAGAATCCAAAGTCTGAGACTGAATCTGGGTGCATTTTCGCTCCTTGGCCATATTCCCAGCTAACTATCTTGACCCTTGAGTTTTTCAAAGGGGTATGATTGCTTGTGGAGTTAAGAGAACAATGTTCCATGCTTGGGGGGATGCACCAGCTTTGCCACACCAGCATTCCTCCTTCCCCAAGAACCCCCAACCCGGACTAGGCTTAGATCTTCAGCAGGCTCTTCACTCCTGCTCTGATCTGCCACTTAATTCCTCCCACCAGATGGGCCTGGGGCCAGAAGTAACTGCAGCTGTACTTCTGTAGCTGCCCCACCTCTGCTGCCCCTCCAGGGTAGCCGAACCATGAACTCCTTCCACTCCCGCAGCTTTTCCCACTAACCTTCTCTGTTGTCTTTTGTGTTTGTGGGTTGAGAAGTCTGGCAAATGCTGCAGCTTATTGATTCAGGGCGCCAGGGCACACTCTGCCTGGCTCCTGGTCTGGTTGGTCCACACCGCTCACACTGGGCTCTGCTCCGCTCCACTCTGCTTCCAGTTCCATGCATAATAGTCTTCACCCAGAGACCATCCAACTGGAGCCCTGCCTTCTTCTGCTGTTTTGTGGGTTCTGCAGTTCTAGAATTGGTTCAGAGCCATTTTTCATAGGTCATTGGAGTGACTCGGCAGGGAGCTCACGCTAGTCCTGGCTTTCCAGCCGCCATCTTGGCTCCACTCCCCCTTAGTTGGATATCTTGCCAAGATTTCTTAAAGCTAGTTTAATCTTCAACTCATTCTGTTTTATGTGATAACACTGCTTGAAATCATTCTTTATAATTTTGTAAGAGTTTCCACATAAGTTTTTTTTTTTAAATTGTAACCTAGTGTTGCCCTTGGGAGTAATCTGTTTGCTGACTGAAATCTCTTTCCACCCCCTTTTGTCTCATTGATTTATATATTTTATATTTCTACAGAATTACCACTGTTATTTCTGTTCAGTTGTTTCAGTCATGTCCAACTCTTTGTGACCCCATTTACAGGTTGTATTGGCAAAGATGCTGCAGTGGCTTGCAATTTCTTTATCCAGCTCATTTTATGTATGAGTAAACTGAGGTAAACATGATAAAGTGACTTGTCCAGGGTCCCACAGGTAGTAAGTATCTGAGGTGGGATTTGAACTCAGGCGGTTGAATCTTCCTGATTCCAACCTCGGATCTCTATTCACTATATTACCTTACTGCTCTAAAATTACTGCAGTTGCCATCAACATTGTTTATACTTTTGAAAAGTTGAAATATACAATATATAGTAGACAATCTGGACCTGATAAAAATTAAATCACTAGTGGTAAAGAGGTGCTATCTTATATACCTACATAGCACAGGTTTTTACCCTCTACCACTAACATTTTGCTCAGTTATTTATATAAAAAGTTTATTCTCTGTGGAAGGGAAAATTGGTCAAATAAAAACTGAATAATTCTCATTTGTCTTCTTCATCACTTACCATTATCACATACTACCCAAGCAGTAGACTTTGATCTGCCACTTTAGTATAAATTTTAAAAAGGAACAAAAACAGTATGACAATAAAACCCTTTTTATTGTTTTACTTAGCATTTCTCTTATATCTTATGCAGTTCATATTGAACTTTGGTAGCCATAACACAATTCTTATACTTTTTCCTTGTTTCCATCTTCTTTTAATTTCCTCAAGAATCAATGTTGGTTTACTTAGTCACTATCTCTACCCTTCTTCCCCTGAATTGTTTCTTTGTGTTCATAGAATTTCATTCTTGATGATTTTCCATTTCTCATATTCTGAACTCCTCTGAAGAATTTTTGGCCATGGGACCCTAACTAAATTTTCGCCAATCCCCTAGAAATATCTTTTCTTAGACTCTCTGTGCGTGTATGTATATGTCTGCCCTATTACAAATATTAAGTTGAAATGATCACTTCTCCCAAAGGACTTCAAAAGCTGAATATCTTTTTTGGGGAAAATCATGTCTAGAATTGACAATCTTCTAATTAGTTGCTTCACCTTTTTAATAATGAAATTACAATTATTGCAAACTAAGATTTCATCAGCTGATTTGTTTTTAATAGAGAGGAAAAAGGGATTACAGGCTATTATAATTCTACCACCATGCATATGTCATTGTTTTGTGGTAGAGTTGTAATATGTTTCCTAAATTCCTCATTTCCCCTCTTCCCATCCTGAAGTGGTTGGTACTATCCTCCAAAATTGATATCTCTTCTGAATCTGCTTCCATCTATCTTCACTCAAATGCTAAACAACTTTTCTCCTACTCTTGTTCTTGAATTTCTTTCATGTGTACATCTTCCTGATATACAATGTTACTCCATTTCTCCCCCTTTCTACGTATTCTGTTTCTTTAGTTAAGGTATACACTTTCAGAATCACATTATACTCTTGCACTTCAGTTTACCAAGTCTTTGTGATAATTGTCAATATTGACTCTGTGCATTAGAATTTCTGCTTCATTATGCTTCTTATTCATTCTTGCTCCTTTTTTATCTATATAGGCCCTATATCTGAGGGCCTAGATTTTGTTACTCTGTCTGCTCTTGGATTTGTCTTCCATGAATTTCTGGTTTCTCATACTAATCATTCTCTATTTTAGCTATACCTCACATTATCTAGCTTGGCATGTGCATCTACACACACACCCACCCACCCACCCACCCACACCCACACCCACACACACACACTTCTATTTAGTTTTATCTCTTCTCTTTCTCCTTTAGTTTAAAGGCCTTTTGATAAGATTTGTAGTACTTCTGGAAAATATAGTCTTACCATTCCCTTTTAGCTTCAATCCATCCTTGGTCAATAGTATACCAACCTTATATATTAAGCCAGGGCCCATAAATCCATTTCCAAATATAAAACACCAACTCCTTAATCAGATGTTTAAGTTTTTAAATGCACCTCTCCTCTTCTGAAGCTCTTCATAATAATCCTCTTACTTTTCATTAGCAGCAGGAATGAAAATGCCACCTGTGCTCCTAAGGTCTGTTACTAAAAGCAGAACTCTGGTTACTATGAGCTTGACAGATCACTTCATTTGGGAATCAACATTCACAACTCTTTGTCTTTTCTTCCTTTGACCCTTTTGAAACCAGGATACAGCTACTTCTTTTTTGGGAAAAAGCTATTAGTTACATGTAAGAGTTTAATGGTTCTTCTTCCCTCTGTATTATGCTATTTCATCCTTCAACCTCTAGATATTAGTGAGGCACTACTTTTGCTCCTTCACGTCCTTTTCCTTCTTTAATATTTACATTAAAATCCTTCCTCATTTTTGTTTATTTTGTTTTTATGTTTTTGTAATGAATGTTTTATTCCCTTGACAGCTTAGAGAGTAGAGTAGCCTTTTTCAATCGCCTTTGCCTTCCCATGAATAGTAAACATGATACACTGAATATGGAGAACATTAACTTAGATGTGGTAAAAATGCATACAGTACACTATGTGTGTCACCAAAAAAAAAACCCTCCCCATCTACTCCACATTTGCTGGAATTATTACTTGGCATAACCATAATGCAATCTCTTGATGTCTTTTATTAATTTAAAACAGATACACTAAAACTACATAAATGACTATTTATTCCAAGGCTTTGAAATCATTTATAAATTCTGTGCCATTATTAGTTGATATATCAAAGTATAAATGAGATGTTGACTACTTCTGGGTTAAACTCTCATAAGGTAATATAGTTATTTGAAAGTCAATTCAGCTTATGGTAAGCATTCAAATTCTAGAGAAACTGCCTAATAAATGGGCTTGTTGATGTACTTCACTCTCCAAATTTCTTAAACCTACATTTCTTAAGTTGTTCTTTCTCAGAGTTGTAACATTTTTAAAGAATATATTAACAATTTATGAGCTATATTTTTGTTAATTGTCCTTCAAGGAACTCATTTTGCTTGGAAAGAACAGATGTTGTTTCATTAATGAAAAGCTCTCTGTCCCTTCTGAGGGAATGGATGATGTTTACCAGCTTTGAGAAATTGATTGGGTGAGAACATTTATGTTATTACAATTCCTGTTGATTAAAAAAGTGTCATACTTGAAGATTTTGAGGGATAAATAACACTATACAATTCTGACAGTGAAAATGTAATTCTTTCTTTAAAATCACATATAGTAAGTGTGAGCTATAGACCTCAAGTAGTCACAGTTGAAGTAGAATTTTTTAGGGGAAGATTTAGTAAGTCATGAATAATTAGTCATTTGTGTAGTTTCAGTGTATCTGCTTTAATAGCTAACTTAGAAGCCAGTTCTCTATCACTGTCACACTGCCGCTCTTACACATTTTGTTTTAGAACCCACTAACTTTTCTGTCCACTAACTCCAATGTGGTCCATTCAACATCCTAAGAAAATTTCTCTAGATCTCTGAAAACTCACAACAAAGCCAATTCATTTTTTCCAGTCATACATTTCTCAGATAATATCCTTTACTCTGCTTCTCTTGTGGTATTCTTTACTGATTACATGTATATGTATATGTGTGTGTATATATATATATATGTATATATGTATATGTATATACACACAGAGACATGTATATATGTATATGTATATGTATATACACACAGAGACATACACATATATATATATACATATATATATATATATATATATATATATATATTCAGTATTCTTAGGTCCAAGATAGATTCCCTTCCACATCCTTCACAAACCAGTGCCACTAATTTCTTTGCTGTTCCCCAGACTCTCTCCCCTCACTTTCCTTATTTCTGCCTTCACATTCCCTGGTTTCCTTCAAGACTCACCTAAAATCCTAACCTTCTACAAGTTTTTCCAAGTCCCCCTAATTGCTAGTGTCTTCCCTCTAAAACAATATTCCATCTATATTGTATAAAGCTTATAGGTAGATTTTTGTTCATGTTTTCTCTTGTATTGCAGTAGTGAGCTCTTGGTAAGCAGGGATTGTTTTGTTTCCTGTTTTTGAATCCTCAGAATTTAACACAAGACCTGGTACATAGTAAATATTCTTGTTTTGTGTTGTGCCAGCACTAATTTAGGAAGCTCTTCAATATCCCAAGGGTGAATGCAATTAATTAGTACACTATTATCCCTGAACAGGAACATCTGGATGACCTCATCTATAGGGAATCCCTTTAGTGTTTGAACTCTACTGTGCTTGCACAATGAGAACTGTAAATGTTTTTGGCAAATGTGAATTTCTTTGTTTTATGCCTCATTGCTATTTGTGCAAGGGAATGTATCATCCTTGTTTGAAGTGGTGAATTTTCAGAAGCTGAAGAGATTGATTTTTTCCATCTTCTCCCTCAAATGTTAGTAGTAAATGCTTTCTAAAGAGATTGCCATATGATAACCCTGGGCTTCTAAGTGAGAAGTTAGAATCCGTTGTAAACTCTAATATTCAATCTCCATATTCAAAGGAAATTAATCAAGGAATATAGATATAATAATAATCATTATAGTAGTTCTATATTATTTTAAGATTTACCAAGGACTTGACAAATACTATCCCATTTGATCTTCCCTCTGAGTGTTAGATAAACAATGAGGGCTCCATCATGGCTACCGATGGTCCTCCTGGGTCCCTCTATGGAAAGACATGGTTATTTTGTTTTGTTTTAATTCAGGCCTGTAGGACATCTTAAATCAATTTTAACTATGGCCACATAAGCATTAGCATCATGGTACATCTCATTGATTGGCATCATCATATTAGAATGTTTCTTTTCATTTTATAATCTATAGGGCATTTTATGATATGTTTTGAGTGTTACTAGTTCTCTTTCATCATGATCTCAGTCTAGGGAGCAGGAGGTGTCATATGGGAGGCAATTAAAATCCTAGACTCAGGGTCAGAATACTTATCCTCTATTATACAACTTTCTTGGACTGGGCTCTGTAAAAATCTCCTGTTTGTACATGTCTAGCACTAGCTGCATATTAGCTATGAGGCTCTTTTTTTTCATCGTGAGAATTGAAGAGGGAGATTTTTTAATAGTTTGGGAGCATAAACAAAAAAGTGAAAAGAAAAGATTTGTGAATATCTCTGAACAACAAAAAAACTGACTAAAAGTGTGTGTGTATGCATATATGCTGCATATGCGTGTGTATACACATGTAGATATATGTATACATGCATATGTGTTTGTACATGTTCACCCATAAACAATATGGAACTTAGAGTCAGAAAATCTGAATTCAAATCCTTCCTTGGACACTCAGTAATTTGTGACTCTGATAAAGTCATTTAACCTCTCAAACTCGGTTTCCCCATCTATAAAATGTGGATAATACTGGCACATATCTCACAGGGTTTGGGGGAATTTTGGGAATCAAATGTGTTAACAGTAAAAAATAAATGCATGTTTTACAAACTTTAAAATGATATATGTTTGCTAGCTAGTACTATGCTACATATATGCATACACACAAACATATATGTACATGTATATATGCATGTTTGTGTATATAACACATATATATATAGCTCTATCTCTATCCCTATCTATATGGATGTATGCCAGTATCATTTTTGACTCCTTATTCTCATTCACTCCCATATCCAATCTGCTGTCAATTCCTATCATTATTACCTTCACAATCTCTCATATATGCACCCTTTTCCCATCTCACATTGCTACCTCATTAGTATAGACTCTCACCCCCTCACCCCTGGACTATACTATAACATGCTGGTTCATCTCCCTCTTGGCAATATCTCTCCATTCTGTTTTATCCTCCACACAGAGATGAAATTGGCATAAGTATGACTATGTCACCCTTCCCCTCCATTCAATAAAACTCAATGGCACCTTTTCACTCTCAGGATCAAAACACTTGGCATATATTTGAGAAGAGTAGCATTTGTGTGAGTGAGGATGGAACACTACTGATTTCTCTCTCAAAGAAAGAGAAACAAGCAATAGAACAAAGTGTACCAGTTGCAGAGCCAGGGCTGTAATGTAAATCATCCAATTCCTAGTCTAGTACATCATTGATTAGACCCTGAGAGTGTTCCAGTGTTATGCCTATATGACAGAAAATAAATATATACTTGGTAAAGGAATTTAGATGTACTTCAACATGTAAACATCTCAATAGTATATATATTTTAAATAGTTAGTAGATTATATTTATATTTTGTTGCATTTGTATTTGTTTTCTTTTTTGCTTTCTTTTGGCAGGGCAATTGGGGTTAAGTGACTTGCCCAAGGTCACACAGCTAGTACAAGTGTCTGAGGCCGGATTTGAACTCAGGTCCTCCTGACTCCAGGGGCGGTGCTCTACTCACTGCACCACCTAGCTGCCCCTGTCTCAATAGTATATTTGATTAGGCTTGGAAAATTTTATGAAATTCTGAACTCTCTTTCAAGAGAGTTCTTTTAAGCAGCAGGTTTTTTTGCTTGTTTGTTTTCTTTTCTTTTGTTTCTTTTTTTCTTCTCCCGCCTCATATAGAAGGACAAGACAGTTTGGGGATTTCCCCATACCCACACTATCTGACTGAGTAGATCCAAGAAGTAGATCTAAGGAGTGTGTACGTAGAAGTGAGTGAATGAGTGTGTGGGTTGGTGGGAGATAAAAAGACAGACAAAAGAGTTGGAGAGGTGACTAAAAAAGAAAAGATGAGAGAGTCCAGGGGCACAAACTAATAAAAAGGGAATAAACTAATAAACAAACTAATAAAAAGAGAAAAGTAAAATGAGAGGGGAGTTGGGAGAGGAAAGGGGGAGGAGGGAAAGGGGGAAGAGAGGAAAGGAGAGGAGGAGGAGAAGAAAATATTTCACAAGTAAAAGACTTTTTTTCCCTTTAAGACTTCTATAGAGATCTAAAATAATTTCAAAATATTTTTTCTGTAGATTTTGAAAAACTTTGAGTTTGAAGTGTCCACTTGATATACATGAAGTTAAGTAGATTTGTGTATATAAGATGTTTAAATGAAAGTTGTGTAAATATACAGTTTAGGACGCCTTTTAAAGGGTAAGTTATTGAATCCCTGATTCCAAGTTTCCTAATTGCTGAACTAATTAAGAGAAAGATCTGGGATTTTAGTAATATTGTTTTTAATCCTGAACCACTTGTGTCACTGAAATAAATTCTTGATTATATTTTAAAAGCTAATATTTAAGGCATTCTATGAATAGAACGCATGTTGTGCATGAGTAAGAATTTAAAATAGTAATTTTCAAGCACGAAAATTAAGAAACCTTATTTTCCAAGATCTTAAAGAAGGATTATATATATTTTTGTTTGTTTTTATCCATTGAGTTTTTGGTCAGTTTGAGCACTAGCCAGTTCAACAATCTATCCTACTAAGTATTAACAAGGGAAATAAAAGAGTTGACACTTTACAAATTCTAATTTTAACAAAAAAATGGCTATCAAAGATGCAACTAACTTCTACACAGCAAAAATACAATTCACAAAGGCAAAAACATACATGAAAGTTCCATTTCCTATAAATAGCCTTTGTTCGTAGAACCTGAAGAGGTTAATCATAATAAACTGAAGGTATAGTTGTCCTTTGATTTGCAATCTTCCAAAAACACTAATATCAACTAGGAACTTCTCATTTAAAATCTATTTACTTAATATTATATTTTCCCTAATTACATGTAAAAACAATTTTTAACATTTTTTTTAAATTTTAAGTTCCAAATTCTCTCCCTCCCCCTCTCTCTCCTGACCCCATTTTGAGAAGTCAAGCAATTTGGTATTATTATACATGTGCAGTCATGCAAAACATATTTCCATATTATTCATGTTGTGAAAGAAAACACACGAAAAAACAAACAAAAAAAATAAAGTTTAAAAAAGGGAATATTCTTCAATATGAATTCAAACTCCATAAGTCCTTTCTCTGGAGAGGGATAGCATTTTACATCAGTCCTTCAGGAATTATCTTGGATCATTGTATGGCTGAGAATAGGAAAGTCATTCACAGTTGATCATTTCACAGGATTACTGATACTATGTGCAATGTTCTTTTTGTTCTATCCATTTTATTTGCATCAGTTCATGTAAGTCTTTTTAGTTAGTTTTTTTTTTTTTCTGAGAGCATCTTGCTTGTCATTTCTTATAGTACAATAGTATTCCATGACAATCATGTGCCTCAAATTGTTCAGCTATTCCCTGATTGATGGACAGCCCCTTAATTTCCCATTCTTTTTTACCACTGAAATAGCTGGTATAAATGTGTGTGTATGTGTGTGTTTGTGTCTATCTATCTATCTATCTATCTATCTATCTATCTATCTATCTATCCTTTTCCATTTTTTTTTATTTCTTTGGGACAGACCTAGTGCTGGGTCAAAGGGTACACATGACTTTATAGTCTTTTAGGTATAGTTCTAAAGTGCTTTCCGAAATGGTTGTACCAGTTCACTACACCATCAACAATGCATTATTAGTGTATAAATTTTCCCACACTCCCTCCAACATTTGTTATTTTGCTATTAGCAATCTGATAGGTGTGGGTTTCTACCTCCAAGTTGTTTTAATTTTATTTCTCTAATAAATAGTGATTAAGAGCATTTTTTCATAGGATTATAGATAGCTTTGATTACATTATTTGAAAGCTGCCTGTTCTTTAACTATTTATCAAATGAGAATGGCTCTTATTTTTATAAACTTGAATCAACTCTTTATATATTTGAAAAATGAGACCATTAGCAGAGAAACTTGCTGTATAATTGTTCCCATCGTTACAGTTACTGTGAATTTCCCTACATCTGATTTCTTCTTCTGTTTATTCTCTCCTTTCACCCTGTCAACCTTCAGAAGTGTTTTGTTTTTGATTTCCAACTCTCCCAATCTACTCCCTTCTATCAAAACTTAAATCAAGATGCAAAATTATCAGAATAGAAATATTCCCTCCACCCCTGATGGGAGATATTTTGCCTATTTTTCCAACCAAGAATAATAGTTCTTTTTTTGGAATTAACTTTTTAAAGAAATTATTTTGTGCACAGCAGGTACTCATACATGTCACAAAATACATTTTGATTACCCAAATTCAAAATATATTCTGGAAACAGACTGTTTTTCTCCTGGAATCCAAAAAAAAAATCAAACATAGTCAAACTGAGGGAAATTAAACTAAAAATTGCTAAAATAGTTGAAAATGTATTTAAATGTTATAAATTCTAATTAGCTATGATGCTAAGTGGAAAATTATTTATGGTTTCCATGATTGGTAGATTGTCCATTTCTCATGAAAGATTAATGAAAAAGTATTCTCAGGCTTCTTTTGTCTTTCTATTTCAGTGTGGTCTATTTGCCAAATTCTACTTTGTCTTTCCCAACGTTGTCTTAAAAGTTGCTCCCTTCTGTCTAATTCATATTTATCATTACCACCAACAAACATTTATTAAAATTGTACTATGTGGCAGCCAATATGCCAGGGACTACATATGCCAAAAAAAGTTAAAAAAGTGCCTGTTCTCAAAAAAATTCTAATGAAAAGGTAACAGGTGAAATATGCACATACATGCTACATACCATGTAAATCGGTGGTAATTTCAGAAGAAAAACACTACCAGAGTATTTGGATGGGGAGATGGTGACAGAAGGGATCTGTATCAGTAAGGCAATAATAACAGCATAGATGGTAATTGTCAAAATGCCTATGTGGCTCTGTATTGCAAAGTATACAAGACTCTCCACCTAGAGGAGAGAAGTAAACCAGGGCTGTCCAACCTTAGGTTATCTTAGGGCTGCATTAAAATAAAATAATTATTCGAGGGCTGCACCCAGAATAAAAAATACAGGACACTAATAGAAAGTGGGGAACGCACATCATAAATAGGACAAGAGAAGGTGCGATGCATGAGAGCAAACATAAAACAACAAAGTGACAACACAACAGTATAAAGGTAGGTGCATACTGGCTAGTCTGCATTTGTGGGAACACATCCCACAAATTGATTGAAAATTCCATGTGATATGTTCCATCCGTAATACTGCTTTAAAGCACCAAAGGAAATTAACATCAATGAGATTATTTATCAGTGACGGAAGTCAAAAATCTAATATGCATTCCATGCAAATTATTATTTTATTTTTTCACTTGTGAAAATTAAAACCCACAGGTGGGCCACATAAAATTGCAGTGATACCTGCATTCAACCTATAGACTGTATTTTGGACAGCCTTGAAGTAAACCATTTATTCAGACACTAGAGAACCATATCCCATAAACCATCTACCCAATCCATCACAGCAACAAAGCATTCAATACATAATATCACAACATGGATCCTCACCATCCCAAAACTTCTCTGATCCCCCTGCTGGGGTCTTCCCAAAAACAAACTCACAATACAGCCATCACAATCTGATTTACCTCAGCTCTAACTACCACGATGGCCATTATCTGCCATAACACATCTCTCTCTCTCTGCATTTCCTGTGACACACTTTCCTTTTCCACTCAGGAAGATCCTCCCACCCCATGTGACTTAAGTTTCCAGTGACAAAAGCAGGTCCCATGGCCTATTAATGGGTGGGAAAGATCTTCAAGTCTAAATTGCTATTACAGGGTTCTGTAAAAGCATCCTTTGTAGAAAGAGGAATTTGAGATATCTTGTAGCCAGCAAACCAGAAGAAAAAAGTACATAAAGAAAATATTCAAGTCATGGGGGACAGATGGAGGATAGTCACATTCAACAGACAGTATTAGGAGATGAAAAATTGCCTTTGAGGAACAGCAAGAAACCAGTGTTGCTCTATAATATATGGTATGTGCAAGACAGTAAAATACAGGAATACTGGGAAGGAAGGAAGAGGCCAGGCTGGGAAAGCCTTGTGGATTCTTCTTTAAAACTCAGTTATGATACAAAGCTTAACTTGAATCTTTGGAGGTTATGCCAACAGAAATTAGAAATTATCTAGGCCAACATTTTAATTGTGAAAATGAGGAAAAGGAGGCCCAGAAAGTTTAGCTGACTATTTGATATCACAATAACCATAAGATCTGAGAATCCAACTGAGGTTCTCTGACTCCATATCTACCACTGTTTTCCACTGGGCCATGCTGCTTCCCTATCTAGTAGTGGTTCTTGTATACTTTGCAATACAGAGCCACATAGGCATTTTGACAATTACCATCTATGCTGTTATTATTGCCTTACTGATACAGATCCCTTCTGTCACCATCTCCCCATCCAAATACTCTGGTAGTAAAGAAGCTAATTAAAGAAGCTAATAAATAATCAATCAAGCTTGTGTATCTGCTCTCTGAGTCAAATTTAATATTTAAGAGGCATCTCAGTCCTGTGACCCTCCATATTTCATGAGATCACCCTGTAATAGAAAGCTAAGGAGGAGAGGGAAGCTTTTTGTTCTTCTGCCTCGAATGATTCCCTGAAAAAGACTTGGCCAGACTGTTGTCTCCTCTAGCCTGACAGACCCTCAAATTTTATCTTACAAACTAATCTGCTATTTTATAGAAAACCTCCAAGGCAATACTAAGTTTCCTTAGCCAATTCAATGACACTTCGTCTGACATTTCCTTGAGATGTCTTCCAATGAATGACTGATTTAATGGAATTGTGCAAATCTTGTTCACATCTAGTTGTTATTCTTGTTTCATTTAAATTAGAATTCAGGGTTTCTGTACCTTTAGATATTTATAAAGGGGAATGATGACCATACTTCATGGATTTCTGATATTAAATTTCCCTCATCATCTTGATGAAGTCAGTGGGTTAGGGATCCTCTGTAATACACTTGGAGTCTATGACAGAAAGGGAGATACCTCCTGAAAGGAAAATTCTTCTGGCCCAAGTTCCATGACGACTAAAGGGTGAATTTTAGATAAATGTATATTTCAATCTTTGTAGATAGTAGACAAGCAGTATAGGTGTGGTACAGTTGGACATAGGATCCAATCCTGTCTCTGCTCTATGACTGTGGAGTCATTTAACCTCTCTTAATCTTGGTTTCCTTATCTGAAAAAAGTAAACAATAATATTTGCATTACTTACATTATAATGCTTGGAGAAAAGTGCATTGTGAAATAAATAAATAAATAAATACATATATATATATATATATATATATACGTATGTATGTATGTATGTATGTATGTATGTATGTATATATAGGCTAATCTCCTGACATTTTATAAATAACATTCAGGCATTCAGGTCAGGTGGGATACCACAAATTTGATTCTGGATTTTGTCATCTAAATTGTTTCCAGATTTTCAAAAAATGTTTTCAATAGATACCAACACATCAAGAGGTAAGATTATTTCACAAGGCAATTCAATTTCTGCTCCAGTGGCTTTTCAGGGGCAGCAAATAAGTTGATTTTACATGAAAGTTATTAAACCCTACCTTTCTGGATGTAACATCTTTAAATTTTTCTTTCCCCACTCACGTTAAAAAAATCAATCCTGTTAACATGGTTTGCAGGGGTAGAGATAGGGGACTTTTAAAGCTTGTCCCTTGCCTGCCACAGCAATCCCAGCATCATAAATTCCATTGTCACAGAAACCAGATGGATTACTGAATGATTGGAAAGGACTGTTATTATAGTTTCGTTTAAGGAACATTAGGCACACACACTTTAAAGTATTATAATTGTTCATTTGCTAATAGAGTATCTTAGTTGTACAATTTTTCAGGACTCAATAACCCTGCTAGGTTCATGTGTTTCAAAACTGATGGTTCTATATTAGATAATGCTTCATGCAACCAATATGCAGATGACACGAAGCCCTACATTTTCTTTTTTTCCCTTCTGCCTATTAAAACAAAATAATACATTAAAACAAAGAATCTCATTTCTCCCAACTTATTTAGAATGTGGCAAAAATAATAAAACATGCTCATTTATAAAAAATAAAATGAAATGTTTGGCTCTTAAAGAAGCTAAGCTTTGTTGACTTCATATTTTGAAGTTCTTTTTGTTCTTATTGTCAGTACTCAAAATGGAAATTATCTGTATGAATGAAGAAAATTTTCATTATCACATTCTACCTGATCATATTAATTTTAATCATTGTTCTCTAAAAGCATATATAATATGACTGGAATCATATATTAATAATAACATGTTCTTTAATAGAACTAAGCCTATTTATCGGAACTTATATAATAACAATAGACAGATGCTATAAGGACACTTTACAACTCCTTAATGTGAATATATATTATACTGAGATCATCAATTATTTTCTTCTGATGAATATTTTGATAAACCTGTGTTCTCATTCATACCATTCCAGCAATGCATGCAAGGCTTCCTGTCTTGTATGACTCATGTCTATTTCTTCCCAAAACTTTCCCATAGAGGATCCACTCAGTGTGTCGAGGTTTTTCCATTTGACCTCCTGAAATCATGTAAATACATAGGTTATTCATTAGTTATTTATTATCACTCTCATTGTGTGATTGGTCACTATTTTTTTCCTGGTCATATTATTCTTTGGCGATATCATTTTTACCACTTCTTTTGCTTTGTTTTTGGAGGGGGGCAGGGCAATTGGGGTTAAGTGACTTGCCCTAGGTCACACAACTAGTATGTCAAGTGTCTGAGGCCGGATATGAACTCAGGTCCTCCTGACTCCAGGGCTAGTACTCTATTCGCTGTGCCACCCAATTGCCCCCCGCTTTTTCTTTCTTCAAAATCTCTAGTTTGCAAAGTTTTATACAGTGTTCACACCTATATATACCTCATCATTGTAATTTGGATGCTAATAAACTTTAATTCTTTGGAAACTTCCATATTCCACAATTCACAATTTCATAACATCATTGGAAGGAGGTGTGTATGTGGTTGAAACACCAGTGGTAGGACTAATTGGTGGCAAGAGAAGTAGCATTAGCTTTGAGAGCTCTCAAGCCAGAGATGGTAAGGGGACCTGGTAATTGGTCAAAAAGGGTCACAATGAATCCCAGTGGTAGCAATCATTCCCCATTACATGTAAGATAAAATAGTGGTCAAGGCTGTAGCAGTTACCTGTTTCCTTCTATCTCTGCCTTCCTGCTACCTGTGTAACCTAGGGGAGTTCACTCATCTGTAATACAGGATATTCCTCAAGTCTGGACACATAGGCATAAATGCACGTTTTCAAGAAATTAAATGAATGAAATTTTCAACAACATTTTATTTAATTGGAATATTAACAAATAACATCTTCAATATGATTTCCTTCATTTGTGATGCAAAGGATGCACTTTGCAAGATTCACATGAACTCAATGCAATAACCCCACATTGTCAATGTGTCCAGACTTTAGGGACATCCTGTATAAAAGGCCCAGTCTAAGTGACTTCTGAGTTCTCTTTTAAATACACTAGCCTAGCATTTTAGGTCCTTTACACACAACCTAATTCAAACATGTGTTAGAGGCAAAGAGTCTTACTGAGGATTTATTTCCTGCCTCCATGCCTTTCTATCATCTACCTCATGTTTCTCTTCTCTATCACTTAGAATCCCTAGCTCTTTTTTTCAAGATTCTTCTCATGCACTATCTTCTACAAGAATTTATTGATTCCCTCAGTTATTAGCATTCACTCCTTCCTATTCAATTTATCATGAGCATATTCATTTGTTTACATATTGCTTTTCTCTAAGAAAATATAAGCTCCTTGAAGGCAAAGACTCTTTTTTTTTAATTTTGTTTTTGTATATCCAATGCCCTACATAGAGAGGATGTTTGCTAACATCTTGGTGGAGAGGATGATGGCACTGATACATGCTGCAAAACAGGAATTTACATTTTCTCCATAAATTAATTGTGTAACAAAATGCTATTTTATTTATTTGATGCTCACTACAGAAAAAAAAATGTGAAAGCATTTCGTTTGCCAATGCTTTAATTCAATGGGATAAATGGTGGAACCATATGACTCAGCCTGTTTTGTTCCACTCTTTAGCAAACTGATCTGAACCATTCAGGTATCTGGCTTTGTAATGAATGCTGTAATTCAATTAGTTCCATTTTTACACACAACCTATTTGTAAAATTGGTCACTGTGTTCAATTTATTCATTAGTTCTAAACAAAACAACATATGTGAATCTATTATTCAGTTGGTCATATCCAGAAATGTTTTTTTCCACTATCCCAAATAATGATTTTCCCACAGTAATCTTAGCTCTATCAACCTTTCTTCTCGTGTCCCACTCAGATAGGTGAAAGGGATTTGACCTATGATTCTATTAAAGTAGGGGAATCCAGAAAAAGGAAATGCCCTCTACCAATATAGGCTACCTATTTCTTTGAGAATTCTGCTCTTGGAGTGTTGTTTACCCTTTAGATCATTGAGAGGTTAACTTATTGCCCCAGAAGATACAGCTAATATGTATGTGTCAGAGACGGTCTTCTTGGCTCAAACATTCAAAGGCACTATCTCAGTTAAGCCATGGTCCCATTGCGTTATACATTATTCTCTCTCTCTCTCTCTCTCTCTCTCTCTCTCTCTCTCTCTCTCTCTCTCTCTCTCTTGTCATCTATCTAATACTGGGTCTCTTCACCTTGTCCACGCTGGAAGTGCAGACATTACTTAAGGGAAAGAGCCTACTAGTGTTTGTCACAAGAGTTTTTACCTGTTCTATTTATAACTTGTAATGTTTTATACCATTCTAGGCAACCCAATGGTCCTCTAATGCAGGAGCTTACCATAATAATGCCAAATGAAGTATGTATATCTCATTGACATAACCTACTGAAACTCCAAAGTCCTGAACTCAAGAAATTTGCTGCCTCAGCTTGGTTAACTTGGATAACAGAGTTTTCCAACCATGCCTGGCACTGTGTATGTATACACACACACTGAGACACACACTATGAATATACATGACTATATAGACACACATATACATACACATATATAATCATATATTCATGCATATATCTATATGTATCATGTGAGTATTCTATACTATATATACACAGATTTCTCTGGATGCCTCTCTCTGTATATTTCTATGAAAATCTAGCTATAGCTATAAATACACAATGACACACACACATGCACATATATGTAAATATTTATTTATTACATCTAAACAGAACAACATAACTGAATATATCCCTTAGTTTATCATTTCCAGGAAATATTTTTTTTGTTATCTCAAATGGTGTTTTTTGTGAGTAATCTTAACTTTATTAACCCATTAACTATACTAATCTTAACTGTATTGACTATACATACACACACACACACACACACACACATATATATATATATATATATATATATATATGACTATAGATATATCTCCATCTATCTCTCTAAATATTTTTCTATGTAGATATATGCTATATGTGTGGATATGTGTATCCATTCCAAAATGGGAGATCTCTAATAGTGCTATTTTTATTTGAGATAACTTTGGGGCACTGGGGGATTTCTTGATACATCTCAAATTATATAATGTATGTAACTTCATATGCTACCTATACCTAAAATTGCCCCTGGTCTGTTAATTCAAGCATTCAGTGAACTAGGGTGGATCTTTTTGGCAATATCGACTTAAAATCAAGTAGAAAAATAAATAGTGGGTAAAAATATGAAGTACAACTTGACTGATTTACTGTATTCATTCATTTTTCCCTGTTGCTAAGTTTTTTATAGTGTTCATTTTTTATTTTTTTATTTAATATATTTAGTTTTCAGCATCGATTTTCACAAGAGTTTGAATTACAAATTTTCTCCCCATTTCTACCCTCCCACCCACTCCAAGATGGCATATGTTCTGGTTGCCCTGTTCCCCAGTCAGCCCTCCCTTCTGTCACCACACTCCACTCCCAACCCCTTTTCCCTTTCTTTCTTGTAGGGCAAGATAAATTTCCACGGCCCAATGCCTGCGTATCTTATTTTCTAGTTACATGCAAAAACTTTTTTTTTTGAACAAGCAATTCAACATAGGCCACATGCGTATCATTATGTATAACCCTTCCACAATACTCATGTTGTGAAAGACTCACTATATTTTGCTTCTTCCTAACCTATCCCCTTTTATTGAATTTTCTCCCTTGATCCTATCCCCTTTCGAAAGTGTTTGTTTTTGATTACCCCACCCCCATCTTCCCTCCCTTCTACCACCCGCCCTTTTTTATCTTCTTCTTCCTTCTTTTTCCTGTGGGGTAAGTTACTCAATTGAGTATGTATGGTATTCCATCCTCAGGTCAAATCTGATGAGAGCAAGATTCACTCATTCCCCCTCACCCGACTTGGTTTTAATCCTAGTTCCATTGACTTCCGGAATATCGTATTCCAAGCCCTTTGATCTCTTAATGTAGAAGCTGCCAGATCTTGATTTATTCTGATTGTGTTTCCACAATACTCAAATTGTTTCTTTCTGGCTGTTTGCAGTATTTTCTCCTTGATCTGGGAGCTCTGGAATTCGGTGACAATATTCCTAGGATATTTCTTTTTGGGATCTATTTGAGGACGTGATCTGTGGATTCTTTCAATTTCTATTTTGCCCCGTGGCTCTAGAATATCATGGCAGTTCTCCTTGATAATTTCTTGCAAGATGATATCTAGTCTCTGTTTTTGATCACAGCTGTCAGGTAGTCCAATAATTTTTAAATTATCTCTCCTGGATCTATTTGGCAGGTCAGTGCTTTTTCCAGTGAGATATTTTACATTGTCTTCCACTTTTTCATTCCTTTGATTCTGTTTTATAATATCTTGATTTCTCATCAAGTCACTAGCTTCCACTTGCTACAATCTAATTTTTAAGGTAGTATTTTCTTCAGTGGTCTTTTGGACTTCCTTTTCCATTTGGTTAATTTTTCAAATTCCATAGATACAAACACAGAACTCTAAAGCAATATTCTAAGTAGCAGCAAATAATATAGCTGTAAAAATACTCTATAAAATCATCAAAGCTAAAAATCTATATTTCTGTTTGGAGAATCACTTTGGGGTTAATGAAAAAGAACTTTCTTCAGTTGTCTAAATGAATTTCTTTTATGCCTTTCCCATTTTTAATATCCATGAATATTTAAAATATGGTAAATCACTTGTATGCTAATTATATCTGGTTATATTAAATCTAGGAATTAGAAATGTTCATTTGTTTAAAATTAATTTATTTTTGCTATCTTGATAACATCAATGTCTTTCTTCACCTCCTACTCAATTGATTCTTTGACACTGATGGATCCATAATTTCTTCCAGATGGGTATTTTCTTTACTGTGGTAGATTATTACCCTTTTATGCTGTCTTAAGCTGTGAAATTCTTTTCCATATCTTTTTAAATATCATTTACCTAATGTTTGGAGGAGTTCCTCTGATGCTTTTATGTGTTAGAGGTAACATCTGGTAACTTCCAGATATTCATCTCCTGTCTTTCATTCTCATTGCATAACTGGCCTGCTTCCTTTTTCAGTAATACGCGTCTTCAAAAATGCCTTTAATATTACTTGTCCTAGGCAACTTATCTTTGTTAACATGCTGCAGAATACTTATATCCATCACACATATTTGCATTTGCTATTGCGGATGCTTATAACTTATATTCTTCTGAAATCATAGATATAAGATTTACAGTCACACACGTATGTATAGAGATAGATATAAATGTGGAGATGAAGCTGTAGATAGAGATAATGAAAGCAATAGTGATAGCTACAGCAAGAGTGAGATAGCAATATAGGTAGATAAAGAAATATTTTGTTATTGGTATATAATATAGCACTTCAAGAACATTGTATCTATTGTCGAGTTACTCCAATACTATACTTATTGATTCTACTTATAGGTCTTTTTTTAAGTGAGAGAAAGAAAAAAAAGGGAATGATGAAGTGAAATACTGGAATGAAAATAATATATTTGTGATACATTCATAAATCTTATCTAAAAATTGTAAAATGAATGCATGCATCAAAATGTTTTTACTAAACACTTAACTGTGGACCAAGCTGGGGAAAGAAATACAAACCCAAAACTTTCCTTGTTCTCAAAATTCTAACTGGGAAATGACTCACAAAGTTCAAAGTTGAGCAGGAAAGATCTCTTTGATCTAGAATGTTATGGAAATTTTAAGTTGGAGAAGAGGGGAGCAAATTAACCTAAAATATCCAGGAAAAAATGGAAGAGCAAAATGAATCAAGGTTCATAATTCTAGAACTAGATATGGGGAGGGGAGAGAGGGTAAAGGATACTGGCTTTAAAACAAGGCCATGGGCAAAAGACTATGTAAGAGATATCCAGAGAGTGGGAGGTAAAAAAAAAATATGATTGCTGGGGTATTTACAGCAAAGAACCCGGACAGAATTTCCTCAAAGGTAGCAAGACAAAGGTTGAGGCTGCAAAAGAGAATTCTGGAGGATGGCAAGTTAAGCAAATCATGGCAGGTTTTTTGTTTGTTTTATGAAATAGTTGTCCTCAGAGGCAGTTACGAATCACCAGATCAGAGGTATGCAGTCAATGTTACTCTGATGTTACATGGAACTATATGAGGCTATAGAAGAGATGTGTCCAGAGAATAAAAGATGTAATAGATATTTGAAAATCATGCTCAAATTCGATCAAAGCAAAGGAAAATGTAAAATTTGTGTAATTTAGGGCCTTACATTGGTATTTTGGTTTGCAAAGAATCTCAGAGTTGGAAGGGTTAAGGGGATGGAAAGAAGTCAGCGTATGAAATGTTAGAGGTGGTTGGGCTTGTGTCCAATAAAGAAATTATTTCCTTCAGAATATAGGGTATGAGTTATGCATTAATATGTAGATGGAATGTATAAGCTCTCAGCCAAAATGTTAGGCTTTTTTGTTTTGGTTTGGTTTTTTTGAGATGAACTTTATTATTTCACATGAGGAAGCTACTTTGGACAAGTAAGATTAGCAAGCCCAACCAATATATCAGCATCAAGAAGAAGAAAAACAATCATCATATGATGTTTTAAAACCCTTCCTTATGCTTATCACCACCATCTGACAATAGTTCTTAAGCTGGGGTCCATGAGTTTATTTAAAAATTATTATTTTTTGCAGGTTGGCGCCAAGATGGTGGCTGGAAAGCAGGGACTAGCATGAGTTCCCCACTGAGTCTCTCCAAAAACCTATAAAAATGGCTCTGAACCAACTCTAGAAATGCAGAACCCACAAAACAGCAGAGGGAAGAAGGGCTCCAGCCCAGGACAGCCTGGATGGTCTCTGGGTGAGGTCTATCCCTCATGGAGCTGGGAGCAGAGTAGAACAGAGCAGAGCAGAGAAGAGCAGAGCCCACAGATGAACCAGACCAGGAGCCAGACGGAGTGTGCCCTAGCACCCTGAATCAGTGAGCTGCAGCAGTTACCAGATTTCTCAACCCACAAACACCAAAGATAACAGAGAAGGTTAGTTGGAAAAGCTGCGGGAGAGGAAGGAGTTTGTGGGCCACAGGGGCAACGGAGGTGGTGCAGCTACAGAAGTACAGCTGTGGTTACTTCCGGGCCGAGGCCCACCTGGTGGGAGGAATTAAGTGGCGGATCAGAGCAGGAGTGCACAGCCTGCTGAAGATCTAAGTCCAGTCTGGGTTGGGGGTTCTTGGGGAAGGAGCAGTGCTGGTGTGGCAGAGCTGGTGCATCACCCCAAGCGTGGAACATTGTTCTCTTAACTTCACAAGCACTCATACCCCACTGAAAAACCCAAGGGTTACGTTAGTTGGCTGGGAATATGGCCAGGCAGCGAAAATGCACCCAGATTCAGTCTCAGATTTTGGATTCTTTTTTTGGTGACAAAGAAGACCAAAATATACAGACAGAAGATGTTAAGAAAGTCAAAGAGCCTACAACAAAAGACTCCAAGAAAAACATGAACTGGTCCCAGGCCATGGAAGAACTCAAAAAGGATTTGGAGAAGCAGGTTAGAGAAGTAGAGGAAAACTTGGGAAGAGAAATGAAAAGGATGTGAGAAAACCATGAAAAACAAGTCAATGACTTGGTAAAGGAGACCCCAAAAATACTGAAAAACATACTGAAGAAAACAACACCTTAAAATATAGACTAACTCAAATGGTAAAAGAGCTCCAAAAAGTCAATAAGGAGAAGAATGCCTTGAAAGGCAGAATTAGCGAAATGGAAAAGGAGGGCCAAAAGACCACTGAAGAAAATACTACTTTAAAAATTAGATTGGAGCAAGTGGAAGCTAGTGACTTGATGAGAAATCAAGATATTATAAAACAGAACCAAAGGACTGAAAAAGTGGAAGACAATGTGAAATATCTCATTGGAAAAACCACTGACCTGGAAAATAGATCCAGGAGAGATAATTTAAAAATTATTGGACTACCTGAAAGCCATGATGAAAAAAGAGCCTAGATATCATCTTGCAAGAAATAATCAAGGAGAACTGCCCTGATATTCAAGAGCCACAGGGCAAAATAGAAATTGAAAGAATCCATTGATCGCCTCCTCAAATAGATCCCAAAAAGAAATCTCCTAGGAATATTGTTGCCAAATTCCAGAGCTCCCAGGTCAAGGAGAAAATACTGCAAACAGTCAGAAAGAAACAATTTGAGTATTGTGGAAACACAATTAGAATAACCCAAGAACTGGCAGCTTCTACATTAAGAGATCAAAGGGCTTGGAATATCATATTCCAGAGGTCAGTGGAGCTAGGATTAAAACCAAGAATCACCTACCCAGCAAAACTGAGTACCATGCTCCAAGGCAAAATATGGATTTTCAATAAAATAGAGGACTTTCAAATTTTCTCAGTGAAAATACCAGAGCTGAATAGAAAATCTGACTTTCAAACACAAGAATCAAGAGAAGCATGAAAAGGTAATCAAGAAAAAGAAATTTCAAGGGACTTACTAAAGTTGAACTGTTTTGTTTACATTCCTACATGGAAAGATGATATCTATGATTCATGAGACCTGAGTATTAGGATAGCTGAAGGGAATATTCATATATATATATGTTTATGTATATATTATATACAAGTGAATGTGTATGTATGTATATATGTATGTGTATATATATATATATGTATATATATATACATATATATACATACAGAGAGAGAGAGAGAGAGAGAGAGACAGAGACAGAGACAGAGACAGAGACAGAGAGACAGAGAGAGAGACACAGAGAGAGAGAGACAGAGAGAGACAGAGACAGAGAGTGGGCACAGGGTGAGTTGAAGATGAAGGGAAGATATCTAAAAGAAATAAAATCAAATTAAGGGATGCAGAGGAATATATTGAGTGAGGGAGATACGGAGAGATAGAATGGGGTGGATTATCTCACACAAAGGTGGCAAGAGGAAGCAGGTCTCTGGGAGGAGGGGAGAGGGCAGGTGAGGGGGGAATAAGTGAATCTTGCTCTCATCAGATTTGGCCTGAGGAGGGAATACCATATATACTCAATTGGGTATCATACCCCACAGGAAAGAAGAGGGAAGAAGATTAAAAAAAAGGGTCGGGGATGATGGAGGGGAGGGCAGATGTGGATGGAGGTAATCAAAAACAAACACTTTGGAAAGGGGACAGGGTCAAGGGAGAAAATTCAATAAAGGGGCATGGGTTGGGAAGGAGCAAAATACAGTTAGTCTTTCACAACATGAGTATTTGGGAAGGGTTATACATAATGATATACATGTGGCCTATGTTGAATTGTTTGACTTCTTAGGGAGGGTGTGTGGGAAGGGAAGAGGGGAGAGAATTTGGAACTCAAAGTTTTAAAAATAGATGTTCAAAAACACAAAAAATAGTTTTTGCATGCAACTAGAAAATAAGATACACAGGCAATGGGGTGTAGAAATTTATCTTGCCCTACAAGAAAGGAAGGGAAAAGGGGATGGGAGGGGAGTGGGGTGACAGAAGGGAAGGCTGACAGGGGAACAGGGCAACCAGAATATACACCATCTTGGAGTGGGTGGGAGGGTAGAAATGGGGAGAAATTTTGTAATTCAAACTCTTGTGAAAATCAATGCTGAAAACTAAATATATTAAATAAATGAATTAAAACATAACATTTATATTTTCATAGTCTTATCTCAATATGTCTCATCTCCATTGTGATCGTATATAGTTTTTTTTTAATATACTTAAAAATAATATTCTGAGGAATTCATTGGTGTCATCAGATTGCCAAATGAGATCCATGACACAAATATGTTGAGAATCTTTGGCCTAGAAACAAGTATGATATAAACCTATTCTCTCCTATAGAAAGAAGATCTAACACTCAGTTTCTGTTTTGTTGGTTTTTGCTATTGTTTAATGTCAGATTAGAGACTGTTATCTTGAACTCCATGTGAACAATTTTTGCTCAAATCTAAAAGAAAACAGATTAAGCAATTGCTGTTAATGTTTAAGGATTGGCAAAGGTATGTAGAGGTACATGTTTATGATCTGTGTATCTTTAAAATATGCTATGTATTTTAAAAAATACTGAAATATAAATTTGAATTTAAGCTTATCTTTTCCAACAAAGACTACTTTTTTTAACTTAGATATTTTAGTGTAAAATAATACTAACATATAACCTTCGAGTACTGTTCGAATATCCTAAAAATTCACACAGTAGGAACCTCATCCATTCATTACATACACTTATAAATAAGTGGATAAGAATTCTGAATAGTCAAAATGAATTGTTATATTTGGATAATCAAAAGAATTTTAACCTAGAATGTGAGAATTGCAAATGAAATACGAAACATTTAGTTTAATTTTCTAATTATCATCTAAGTGGTATGAAGGTTGTAAGATTTCAGACATAAAACCATTAAAATATAAAATTAAATATTAAGTGCCAAAATATGTATTTAGAAGACATCACAATCAGTGTCATTTCCCACAATGATTAGATTATGATTCCTTGTGGGGAAATTCCCTAGCCCACCTATCTTATTTATCTGCATGTGAACAACACACACAAATATAATCTCACCAGGCAAGGTTTATGGAAGAGAATACCCTAGAGGGTCATTGATGTAAAAAAGGTATGGGAGTTGAAGATGAGTACAAAATAAGTGGCATGATTGAGTTCTGCTTGGGAGAAGACACCCACACACAAAGTAGTCTTGGTACCTTAATATCCAACTTTCTTGTCTTTGAGAATGAATATAGATCTGAACTGAAAGCCAATTTCTTCCACTACTACATATGAAAGATGTCAAGAATCAGACCACTGTGTAGGCAAGCACCTATCTCTTAACCTCACTAATTCCTACAAGATCTGTACAATCCTCCTATTTTGGAGGAATTGGAGAGGTTGAGGGGAAATTGGATTGTCACTACTCTGGAAACATATGGGACATACCCTTTTTCGGGTTTTGGTTCAAAAAAACTTTTTTTTTTATTTTCCATCAATTTGAATATTATTTATGTTGTCTAATGTGTTAATTATATATTTTTTCTTTTATTGAATTTATATGTTACTCTTACGATTAATAATACATTAGGTGACATCTTGAACAGTATTAGAAATGCAGTCACTGCCAAATAGCACATTGAGCCTAGGATCATAGGATTATCATCCAGAATTTGTAGATTTGACAAAGACAATAAATTTCAAGTAAAAAGGGATAAAAGTAAAAAGTAAGTATAGATTGTTGGACAGGTATGTAGAGAGTGGGGAAGAGTATGAATGAATGAGTAGATACAGCAAAACTACACAGTGTCCCTGATAATAAGGAAATCAATCTATCTGGAGCAAAAGGTATTTATTGTACATAGGCAGGTGCTTGAATAAGATTTTTATAGCTAAATCCAGGCCCGAAATTCTAGTTTTGAAGGGTGGGGTTAATACTTGTCAATGGGAAGCCCCTCTAGATTCTTGGATAAGGAAGTGATATGAAGGGCATGGTATAAAATACAGTTTGTATCAGATTAGAGAATAGAGTGACTAAGAAGCAAGCCAGTTAGGAATTTATTACAATTTAGGAAATAAGGAAAAAATGAATGATAATTTCTAATAAATTTTCCCAGGTGAAGTTCAAGGAACAAGATATAATTTATAAAAGGACCAGGTAGTAACAATAAAATGTTAAGCCTAGAAAAACTGAAGAGGGAGCCAAAATAGTGGAGTAGAAATGACTTTTTACAAGAGCTCTCTCACAAATTCTGTTAGATAACTCTAAAATAGTAAATCTGAGCAGATATGAGAGATTTAGAAGCCACTAGTAGACTGAGTGGGGCAAATTTCCAAGCCATAAGAGTCTACAGGGTCACCAGGATGGATCTGTAGGCTGGGGGAGTGCCTGGTGTGCAGAACTGCACCAGACCACCAAAGCAGGAGCAGCTGCAGGACTCAGCCAGCAATCCATGCTGGGAGAGTGATGGGTACAAAAACTGGTAGTGATCCCCAGGCCTTTCAGCTCAGGACCTGAGTCTGGAAGAACTACAGGAGGCAGGACCATGGCACCTGCAGCTGCAAGAGCAACTACTCCTGAACCTTGCAGGCCACAATCTAAAAGTTTGAAACTCACCTTCTTGAACTTCTGGGAGCCATGATGACCAGGCAAAATGACTCTCATCCCTCCCTTCCTCACCCAAATCATACTCCCTTGGGAGAAACCCTGAAATGGCAGAGCCGGAAATCCACTTTGAATCCAGGAAAAAGATAACCAATATGAAGAAGCAGTCCAAAAAAATGAAGAATATTGATTCTGTTTATGGAGACAGGGAAGATCAAAATAACAATTCAGAAGAGGACAGCATTGACACAATACCCATGCCTGAAAACTCAAAAGGGAACTAGTCTCAAGCCCAAAAAGCATTCCTGGAAGAGGTCAAAAAGGATTTTAAAAACCAAATTAGACAAGTAAAAGAAAAAATGAAAAAAAAATTCACTGATGAGAACAAATCTTTAAAAAGTAGATCTGGCAAAATGGTTAAGGAGGTTCAGAACATAACTGGAGAGAATGACTCCTTGAAAAGTAAAATTAATCAAATGGAAAAAGAGGTTCAGAAGCTAAATGAAGAGAACAATACATTAAAATTAGAATTGGGCAAGTAGAAGGTAATGACTCTATGACACCTCAAGAATCAATCAAACAAAATCTAAAGAATGAAAACATAGAAGAAAATATGAAATATCTGATTGGAAAAAACAACTGACCTAGGGAACAGATCAAGGAGGGACAATCTAAGACTTATTGGTCTCCCAGAAAGCAATAATGAAAAAAAGAGCATGGACATTATCTTCCAAGAACTCATCAAGGATAACTACCCCAAGGTCCTAGAACAAGAGGGTAAAATAGTCATTAAAAGAATCCACCAATCACCCCCTGAAAGAGATCCCAAATTGAAAATTCCAAGGAATATCATAGACAAATTCCAGAATTATCAGGTCAAAGAGAAAATACTGAAAGCAGCCAGAAAGAAACAATTCAAATATCATGGAACTACAATTAGGATCACACAGGATCTTGCAGCTTCTCCATTAAAAGGTAGTTGGAATTGGAATACGATATTCGGAAAGGCAAAGGAGCTTGAACTACAACCAAGGATAAACTACCCAGCAAAATTGAGCATAATATTTTTTAGGCAAGGAGATGGACATTCAATGAAATGAGAGAATCCCAGACTCTCCTGATGAAAAGGACAGAGTTCAATGGAAAATTTGATCTTCAGATTAAAAAACTCAAGAGAGACATAAAAAGGTAAACAGGGGAAAAAACAACTTTGTTGGCGGGGCAGAGCCAAGATGGCAGTTGCAAAGCAGGGACTTGCATGGGTTCCCCACCAGGTCCCTCTAAAAACCTCATTTTTAAATGGCTCTGAGCTAATTCTAGAGCTGCAGAACCCACTGAATAGCAGAGGGAAGCAGGGCTCCAGTCCAAGACAGCCTAGATGGTTGCTATATAAGGTCTTGGAGCTGGAAGCAGAGCAGAACCCAGGTGCACTACACCCAACCAACGAGACCAGTGGCCAGGCAGAACAGACCCTAGCACCCTCAATCAGTGAGCCGTGGCAGTTACCAGGCTTCTCAACCCACAAACACCAAAGACAACAGAGAAGGTTAGTGGGAAAAGCTGTGGGGACAAAGTGAAAGGAGTTTGAGGTTAAGCCACTGCCCTGGGGGCAGTGGAAGTGGTGCAGCTTTGAGGACAGAACTAGAGCTGCAGTTGCTTCTGTTCCGAGACCCACCTGGTGGGAGGAATTAAGTGGTGTATCAGAGCAGGAGTGCAGAGCCAGCTTAAGATCTGAGTCTTGGTCCGGGTTGGCGCTTCTTGGGGGAGGAGGAGCACTGGTGTGGCAGAGCTTGCTGTGTAGAAATAGCTCTGGAAACAACAGGGCAACCCCTCAAGCTTGGGACAAAGTACTCTCTACTTTACAAGCAGTCATACCAAGGCCCTGGAGTAAGAAGTACCTGAATTCACATCCAGTCTCAGACATTTGACACACTTAACAGCTGTGTGACCTTGGGCAAGTCATTTAACCCCATTTGCCTTACCTTCCCCCATCCAAAAATTAAAAAAAACAAACAAACAAACAAACCAAGAAAAGTTTTCAGCAACTTATCATGAGAAAAATACACTATGACCAGGTAGGATTTATACCTTTTCTTTTCTCTTTTTCCTCTTACAGCCTGTAGGACAAATTTGATTTCTATACTTATCAGAGTATTTTACTCCCCCCTTGAATCAAATCTGATGAGAGTAAAGCTCAAATATTGTTTTTCTCCCTCCCTTCTTTCCCTCTACTATAATACAATTTTGTGCCTCTTCATATGATATAATTTACCCTTTTCTACCCCCTCCCTACCTCTTCTCTGAGAACAATCCCCTTGTCCTCCTTAATTATGTTTTTAATCATTATGTCATGCAAAAAAGCTTTAAACAAATTACAGCATCCATTCCTATGAAAACACTAAGAAGCAAAGGAATAAACAGAGTTTTCCTTCAAATAATAAAAAAATTTATCTAAAACCATCAGCAAGCGTTATATATAATGTGGATAGGCTAAATGCATTCCCAATAAGATCAGGGGTGAAACAATGATGTCCATTATCACCCCTATTATTCAATGTGTTACTAGAAATATTAGCTTTAGCAATAAGAGAAGAAAAAGAAATTGAAAGAATGAGAATAGGCAAGGAAGAAGCTACATTATCATTCTTTGCAGACAATATGATGATGTACTTAGTGAATCCTAGAGAATTAAGTAAAAAACTACTTGAAATATTAAGAAAAACTTTAACAAATGTGCATCATATAAAATAAGCCCACATAAATCCTCAGCATTCTTATAGATTACTAACAAAGCCCAACAGCAAGAGATAGAAATAGCAATTCCACTTATAGTTACTGTAGACACTATAAAATATTTGGTAGGCTACCTGCCAAAACAAATCCAGGGCCTATATAAAGACAATTACAAAACACTTTTCTCACATACAAAGTCAGATCTGAATAAATGGAAAAAAAAAAAATATCAGTTGCTCATGATTAAGCCCAGCTAATATAATAAAAATGACAATTTTACCTAAATTAATTTACTTATTCAGTGCCATACCAGTCAAACTACCAAAAATTATTTTACAGAGCTGGATAAAACAATAAGAAAATTCAACTAGAAGAACAAGAGGTCCAGAATATCAAGCGAATAAATGAAGAGAAATGTTATGGAAGGGGGCCTAGCCATACCAGATATTAAACTCTATTATGAAGCAGCAGTCATCAAACTACTTGGTGCTGGCTAAGAAACAGAGTGGTGGATCAGTGGAATAGTTTAGGTACACAAGATGTGGTAGTCAACAACTATAGCAAACTACTCTTCGATAAACCCAAAGAATCCAGCTTCTGGGTTAAGAATTCACTACTTCACAAAATCTGCTGGGAAACTTAGAAAATGTTATGGCAGAAACTGGGCATAGACCAATATCTTACATTGTATACCAAAATAAAGTCAAAACTTGTTCGTGGTTTAGGAATAAAGGCCGATACTATAAGCAATTTGGGAGAGCGAGGAACAGTTTACCTGTCAGAATTATGGGAAAGGGAAGAATTCATGACCCAACAGGAGATAAAGAGCATAACAAAATGCAAAATGGATAATTTTGACTATGTTAAATTGAAAAGTTTTTGTATAAACAAAGCCAATGCAACAAAAATTAGGAGGGAAGCAGAAAATTGTGAAAAAAATCTTTATAACTAGTGTCTCTGATAAAGGCATCATCTCTAAAATATACAAGGAACTGGACCAAATTTATAGGAATACAAGTTATTCCCCAATTGAGAAATGGTCAAAAGATATGAACAGACAGTTTTCAAAGGAAGAAAGTAAAGATATCTATAGTCATATGAAAAAATGCTCTAAATCACAGTTGATTAGAGAAATGCAAATCAAAACAACTCTTAGGTATCACATCTCTCCCGTCACATCAGCTAATATGACAAAACAGAAAAGTGATAAATACTAGAGAGGATGTGTTAAAATTGGAACCTTGTTACATTGTTGGTGGAGCCTTTCTGGAGTGCAATTTGGAGCTATGCCCAAACGTCTATAAAAATGTGCATACCCTTTTACTCAGCAATATCACTTCTAGGGCTATATCCCAAAGATATTATACAAGTGGGAAATGGAAACCCCTATGTACAAAAATATTTATAGCATCTCTTTTTGTGGTGGCAAAGAATTGGATATCAAAGGAATGCCCATCAATTGGGGAATGGCTAAACAAATTGTGGTATATGAATGTAGTGGAATACTATTGTAAAATAAGAAATGAGGAATAGATGGACTTCATTATAACCTGGAAATACTTATATGAACTGATGCTCGGTGAGGGAAGCAGAACCAGGAGATCATTTTACACGATTACAGACACATAGTATCTATAAGGACTAAGTTTGATAGACTTGACTCCTCTCATCAATACGAGGTTCAAAGACAGCTCCAAAGACTCAGGATGGAAAAAGCTATGCACATCCAGAGAAAGAATTATGGAGTCTGAATGCATATTGAGGCAAGCTATTTGCTCTCTTTTTTCCTTCTTTTTTGATTTTGTTTCTCCTTTCTCATGATTCAGTCCATTGGTTATAATTTTTCTTTATGACTGGATTATATAAATAAGTTCAACGTGAAAGTATATGCAGAACCTTCGTTGGATTACATGCCATCATGGGGAGGAAGGGGGAGGAGAGGGAGGGAGAGAAAACTTGGAACCCAAAAACCTGTGGAACTGAATGTTATGAACTAAAATAAAAAAAGAAAAAATGTTGAGCCTATAGTTAAGGTAAAGAGTAAAATTGATTCCAATCTATTCAGCAAGAGGAAACCAGAATTCTCAACTTGTCATTCAGGCTTAAAATTCCAGTGACCAGACTGGATTTTTTTTGCCAGTTTTACATGATATTCCTTCTCTACAGGATGTATCAATTGGTACCATGTCTGAGAGTCCAACTTAATTTGGATGTATTATAGAAACCATTAACTTTGAAATGTTTATTGCTTCTCATAGGTCTCACAGTTTCCAATACTGTATTTATTGTCATTACAGCTCTAAGTGGCCCAGTAGTCATTTTAATTTACTGGTGGACACTTTTAATGTGCTCATTAAGTCTTTCAGGAGAAAAGAGGGACTTTAAATTTTACTTTCATTTCTTTGGAACAAACATCTAATTCCAGAATTTGGAAGCAAAAGTAACAAAACATTTGTTCGTGGATGGAATTAGCTGGAAGGAGACTGATATACCACTCCTCCCCACACCCATACCCCTTTGCTATTCTGACATTTAAACCCTGGACTTTAAGGTATTTAACATATATTTATTTAGGGAATTCCAAAAGAAATACTAACACTGGCTTTCTATTTTTCCTAACATTTATAATTTGCTGGCAGAGAATTTACTTGGTTAAATATATTTATCCTGATTTTGATGGACACAAGTAACAAATAAATTGTTTCATACATGCTTCTAACTCTTTTGGATTCATGATCATTTTAACAGCACTGTAAAAAATCTAATTAGGCTACATGTATTGTTAATATTGGCATATTATTATACTATACTTTTACCATTCTTTCTATAGATAGTACATTGTCTCTGTTGAATTTATTAAGTAGACAAAAATACTTATTTTGACCTATAACATGTGAAAGACAGAATGGAATAGCTAGTGGATAGAAAGATCAGGCCTTAAGGAAGGGAAGAATACATTTCAAGTCTTGTTTCAGATAGGAACTGATTGTATGACCCAAGGCAACCCATTGAACTTCTCAATTCCCTCAGGCAATGGTCGAACCATAAATTAAGGAACATATTATAACCTTTTTTTGTAGAACTTATTTCCTCCAGGTATTCCTTACAATCAATAAAATGCTTACAATTGGATAGAAATCCATAGAAATCATCTTAATAACTACATAGAAAATGTATTTTTTTAAATTAAGTCTAACAAGGCATAATAAATGCCTACAATTTATACATAAACATACAAATATAATGTATGGATCAATTGCATGGTTAGAATAATATTCCTTAGTTACCATACTTCAATATTTTAAAAACTAGTAGCTAGTATCCCTACTGTATTCCCTTGGTTAATTTCTCTCACCTTTCAGGAATCCTTTTTTTAATTTTCCTTTTAAAAATGCAGATTAGAGGAGAGGATTCTGGGAAGATGATGGAGTAGGTCAGAAAATTCCAAGCTCCCAAGATTTTCCCCTGCAAAAGAGAGAAAATAACACCTTAGGAAGAACAAAATAAAGGTAAAACAAATAAGAATAGGGGGATAGCAGGGGTCTTCCTGAGACAATTGGAGTACACCCAAAGAAAAATCTCAGGACAAGGTTTGGACCCTGTAAAGATTAAATACCTCCAGGTCTGCTCTAAAAACAAGCAGCAAGCCCTGGGCATAGTTGGGTTGGGAGGTCATCTCAGCCCCAGCCTTAGTAACTTCCACCCCCCAATCCCCCTATCCCCCCACTTCAGGATAGTTAAGGGAGTAGGGCATTTGAGCCAAGGAAAATCAAGGGAACCTCTGCTGATAGGAAGCACCAGATCCAGCTGTGCTGTGGAGAGCAGGGGGGGCCAGAAAGAACCAGCTCATGCTGGGTGAGTACAGAAGCAATGGGGCAGGATGCCCCTGGGTGTGGGCACTTACAGGAAGTTGGAGGTTTGGTTTTGCTTCCAGGCTAGAGGGGAGAGCTGAGATGTGGGCCTTGATAAAATCAGTATAATGTGATTTCCAAATGGATACCTGAGGGACTTCAATATCTCTTCAACCTCAGCCCTGCGATGGGTGTTCTATATGACGACAGCAATTTTGTGGTTCAATATGAAAATAGGAATTTCTCTAGATTGTTGACATCGGCCAAAATGCAGTCATGCACACACATTAGCCAGAACGATTACAACAGATTAAACTTTACTAGAATACTGATAACTGATGCCAGAGCTCGAATCATCAAACCACAGTTGGCTGGGCAGGAGAGAGACAAATGGGGAAAGTATAACCTTGAAAGCATTGCCTATTGATGAGGAAGGGAAGTGATGAAATGTTCTTGCTTTTAGAAGATGTAGCAATATGGGCTCCATTCCAGGCTCTAATTGGTTCATAATACATTACCCAGTGATAAACTAGAGACCAGGCCACTGTAGCATAGAATCTACAGCTACTCTTGCATGCAATAACACAAAGAGGAAACATAGAAGAATGAATTCACTGTGACCCTTCTTGCTTTCAAAGGATTCAGACTCCTATTCAGGCAGCCAACTTGTGTGGAGTAGTATCCAGGTTACTTTTTGAGAGGAAGAACCTGAGTGTTCCACTCCGAATTTTACTTTCTAAATCTTCCATCTGGGTCAATCAGGGAAGACTGAATAGAAAAAGTGGTGACCTGAGCTGTGCCTTAAAGAAAGTTAAAAAAAATAAATAAATCAGCAGATAGAGATCAAAAGGAAGTCCTGTCCAAGTATGAAAGAGAGCTTACATAAATGAAAGATAAACAGTTAGGCTAATAGTCTAAATTTATTAGAATACATAGGGCATGAGGAAATATGAATAAATATAAGAAATTTTATTTTTAAAAACAAAACAGTGAAAGGAAAAGAAAGTGAAAGAAGTAAAGGAGTAGAGAGAGAAGAGAGAGACAGAGACAGAAAGAAAAACTGAGACAGAAAAACCAAAGACCCAAGGTACTATGCAGCCTATCTCTCATGAATGAAATAGACTTCCCCCTCCTCCTCTATATCTGCTTAAATGTCTTTGTACTTCAGGTCCAGTTTCAGGTGCCATGTTCTCTATGATTCCTTTTCTGATTGGCTCAGTTGAAAGTGATCTCAATTTCATAAATTTTCCAGAGGGTACTTTGGAGTTTTCCTTTCCATTTATCATGCTAGTTTGAATAATTTTTTATTTATTTATTTTTATGTTTTTTTGGGGGGGGGAAGGCAGGGCAGTTGAGGTTAAGTGACTTGCCCAAGGTCACACAGCTAATAAATGTGTCAAGTGTCTGAAGATGGATTTGAACTCAGGTCTTCCTGACTCCAGGGCCAGTGCTCTACTCACTGTGCAACCTAGCTGCCCCTGTATCATTATTTTTTGCATCTCAGTCCCACTTATTAGCTAAATAAGTTTCTTGAGAGGAAAGGCTATGTCATTTTCCCATGCTAGCACACACATACACACACATATATAGATTGTGTATCAAACAATTAATGTATTTTTATTGAATTGAGGTCTACACTTGTATGTTCCAGCACTAGATCTTCAAGAAAATACAATACAAATATGTGTAAATATACAAACATATGTGTGAGAATATATATATATATGCATGTATATATATATATATATTATACCTACACATGTATATTTTTATTTGAATGTTTCAAAAATTGCTTTAATACAGCTATAAAATCAATATGTTATTAGTTATCATTTTGGTCTTAGCAAACAGCACTGCTGTTAACTGAAAATGAAGCTTAGGGCCAGTTTATAGACACGAATGTAATTTTTCTTCAATTAGTATGTTTTTAGTAAACTTTGTGTGTCTTCTGAAAGCCAGAAAAACCTGTGGATGCATGCGCATAGTTTTGTGGCCTATATTCAGTTGGTTTTTACCCTGCAAACCAAATTGTATTTTCCGCAATCAGGGCCTCCCACTGAAGGCTCTTCTACCTTTGGAGTCATGCCTAGTCCATCCAGATGCAAGCCAGCTAATTGCTGGGACAACAGATGGGCCTATTCAATCTATGTGCCTATCTGCCAAATGAAACCTGGGGGAAAAAATAAGTAAATAAGCCAGTGTTCTGACCAGGTTGGTCATAGAATAGATATCCAAGTATTTATATCTCTCCTCCTTTCAATCATTCCCAACTGCAGAAAAAAGAATGGAGAGAGAATTTTTAAGGCTAACAGAGAAGTCTGAATGTAGCTACTGGCAGCATCATATGAAAGTAAAAAGAACTGAGTCAAATAAAAAGAATTGGCTAGACTCCGGTCCCCTATGTGAAGGATAATTTGAATCCTTGGCATGTTAATTAGGGTATTCTTTACTTCTTGCAACTATAATAAAACAATGAGTATATGTGTTTAATAATGGTGCTAATAGGATCACAGGATCATAGATTTAGAGGTGGCATGAGTCTCTTGTTTATACGTAAGCAAACTGATAAATAGAAAGGTCAAGGTCACAGTCAGAATATGGCAGAACTCAGGTGCTTTGACTTTAAATCTGTTCCTTTTTCCAGTACAATCACATTGTCATTACTGAATGCAATGTGTGACATAAGTAATGAGGCAGAATCAATCCATTAATCAATCAAGGAGTAAGTATTTATTAAGTGCCTATTATGTGCAAGGCGCCAGGCTAGGCACTGGAGCTCCAAGGACAAAAATTACATTTTCCTTGCATGTAACGAACTTACATTCTAATGGAGAAAACAATACATACATGTAAAATTATATATACACATATATGCATGTATATACACAAATGTATATATATATATACACACACACACACAGAGACACACACACACACAGACACACAAAATATAAGTATGCAAATATGTATATGTGGTGCTGATATGATCAAAGAACTTCCCCACCCATTTAATAGGCCTCAGGTGGAGCTGGTTGAGGGAAGCTCGATTAGGAGAGGCTTGTTCGTAGGCAGGCTCACAACCTTTTGCTAAGTAGGTGCTAAGCCCCAGGCCTACACAGGGTATATATACTCTGTGGCTAGCCATTAAGCTCAGACTAGAGAGCTGTGGAGAGTGAAAACGAGGGGGCTGCAGAGATGAGAGAGCTGGGAGAAGAAGATGCAGAGATGGGGAGAGGGAGAGAGACAGAAAGAAAGAGAGAGAGAGAGAGAGAGAGAGAGAGAGAGAGAGAGAGAGAGAAAGAGAGAGAGAGAGAAATTCAAGGGCTCTGAGAACTGCAAGGGCTTTCAGAACTGCAGGAAGAGAGGATGCAAGCAAGCAGTTAGGATTCATGAGTAAGAGTTTATTGGAAGGTCCTAGCGGAAGAGAATATTGCAGGATGGCTTGGCTCTTTGCAGTGATACTGTGTTTTAATCTCCTTGCTGTTACATTGAGGTACACTCACTGGTTTTGGGATACAATTACTGCTATGTTGAATTGGGGTTGTTGGTTTGGGGATTTGATCCTCTGGTGTCTGAGTAAATGTTTTACTTCTTCTGCCTTCTATACAGAGAATCTCTTATACTTTGTGATTCTGAACTATACAGGCATACTCATGGTCACCATCGATATCATGAACCTAGCCTTACAGATACAGTATATCACCCAAAATTTCTATTTATACACATACATGTAAACATGTCTAAATATTTATATACACATATCCCCACACATTACAAATATTAAGTTTATATATGCTCAAAATAGTTAAATACAAGGTACTATATGAAGAAGGGCACTAGCAATTTGGGGATCAGGAAAAGCTTCATGTAGAAAATCATAGCTGAACTGAATTTTAAAGGAAAAGAGGGAATTCATGTGCTAAGGAGGGAACACATTTCAAACATAGGAGGTAGCCAGAGCAAAGCCAAGGAGGTAGGAGCTGGTGTGTTGTGAAAGTATAAATGCAGAACCTTGAATCAGTATCATTGCTTTATATTTGGAATTCTTAAACTTTTTTTGTGTTGCAGACTCCTTTGGCAGTACGGTGAAGTCAATAGACTCTTTTTCAGAATCTTTTAAATGCAAGGAAATTAATTATATCGAAAATTTTCTATCTATGCATCTATCCATCTATCCATCTATCTATCTATCTATCTATTGATCTATCTAATCTAAGTAGACAGAATCCAAATTAAGTGCCCCTCCAAATAAAACATATGAATTTTATAACAACCCCTAAATCTGAGATTGAATTAGGTACAGACATAATCCACTTGTGGTGCTCGAGAACTGAGATAGGTATTTAAGATTTTATTTTTGTTGATTTCCTTTATGGTGCAGAACATTTTTTTTCTTTTAGATAAATTTTGTTATTATTTCTATCTCTCTAAAATAATTTTTGATAGTTTAATTTTTCTGGCATTAAAAAAGTACATTAATTTAGGTAGGATTGTCATTTTTATTACATTGGCCCAGCCTACAATTAAGATTTAAAAAAAATGTTTAGATCTAACTTTAATTGTTTGAAAAGTGTTTTATAATAGCATTCATACAGTTCTTGGGTTTTTCTTCACAGGTACACTCCCAAATATTTTATATTGTCTATAGTTAAGTTAAGCTCCATTTTTTTTCCTATGCGTTCTGGGGTTTTTAATAAGAACCATGTATGTATTTGGCAAAGCTTTTCTGCAATTACTGAAATAATCATATGATTTTTGTTATTTAATATTGTTTGCAGTTATTGTAAATGAAATTTCTCATTTATTTCTTGCTGCTAGATTTAATGACTAGTATAAAGAAATTATTAAAGAAAACTGCCCTGATATCTTAATATACAGAGAGCAAAATTGAATTGAAAAAAAAATACATGCATCACCTCCTGAAATGATCCCAAAATGAAAACTTCCAGGAATATTAAAGCCAAATCCCAGAGTCCCCAGGTAAAGGAGAGCACATTACAAGCAGCCAGGAAGAAACAATTCAAATATCATGGATCAATATTTAGTAGCTTCTACATTAAAGGACCATAGAACTTGGAATATGACATTCCAGAGGGCAAAAGAGCTAAGATTGCAATAAAGACACATTTACACAGCAAACCTGAGTAAAATCCTTCATGGGAAAAAGAGGATATTTATGAAATAGAGAGCTTTCTGGCATTCCTGATGGAAAGACCAGAGCTGAATAGAAAATTTGACTTTCAAATATGGGGCTTAAGGGAAGCATAAAAAGGTAAGCAGAAAAGAGAAATTGTTAGGGATTCAATAAAGTTAAATGGTTAATAGTCTTATGTGAGAAGATGATACTTGTAACTCCTAAGAAATTCATCATTAGGACAGTTAAAAGAAGTGTACATAGTATACAGATGGCAAAAAATTAAAGTTGATAAAGAGATATACTGGACAAGGGGGAAGGGAGAGCTAGACTAAGGTAAATTATCTCACATAAAATTGGCAAGAAAGAGCTTTTACAGTGGAGGGGAAGATGAAGTATGGATTAACATTTGATCCTTACTCTCATCAGAACTGGCTCAAAGAGGAAATAAAATACACATTCAGCTTGGTATAGAAATCTACCTTGGAGAGAAGGAAGGAAATAAGAAAAGGGGGAGGTAGATGATAGAAGGGAGCCCAGATTGGTGGAGGTGGTAGTCATACACAAAACATTATTGAGGTTGGACAATATATAAATATGAAAAACAAAAGTAGAGATGGAGGCAAATACTCAGTAAGCATAACTGCGAATATGAACGGGAGGAACTCACCCATAAAATAGAAGTGGATAGCAGAGTGAATTAAAAACCAGAATCCTACAATATATTGATCACAAGAACCCATTTGAAGTAGAAAGAAACACACAGAATAAAGGTAAGGTTCTAAAGCAGAACCTATTATACTTTAGCTGAAGTTAGCTGAAGTAAAAATCAATCAAGCAAGCTAATAACTAAATCAAGCAAGGGTAGCAATTGTTCTCAGAAAAAGTAAAATCAAAAATAGACCTAATTAAACAAAATAATCAGGGAAACTACTTTTTTGCTAAAAGGCACAATAGACAATGAAGAAATATATTTAAAAATTAAAGCAAATTTCACTCATAAAAGCCTACTTTCTCAGATATATGTACTGTGTATAGAAATGAGTCAATTTTTTAAAAAATAAGAGCTATTCTGCAATTGACAAATGGTCAAAAGGATATGGACAAGCAGTTTTCAGAAGAAGAAAGCAAAACTGTCCATAGTCATATAAATAAATGTTCTAAATCCCTATTGATTAAAAAAAGCCATAGTAAAGCAACTCTGAGGTCCCATCTCATGCCTATGAGAAATGATCAACACTAGAGTGGATGAGGGCAAATAAGTACATTAATGAATTGTTGGTAGAATTGTGAATTGGTCTAACCATCCTGGAAAATAATTAAGAACTATGTCCAAAGGGTTATAAAATTCTGGTTATACTTTGTGACACAGAAACATCACTACTACGTCTGCATCCCAAAAATATCAAAGAAAATGGAAAAGGACGTATACATATCAGAGCTCCTTTTGTGGTGGCAATTAAATGGAAATCCAGGGAATGCTCATCAATGGGGGAATGTCCAAACAAGATGTGGCATATGATTGTGATGGTGTAGTATTTTGCTATAGTAAATGATGAGGGACAAGAGGGAATTTTGGGGAAGGTGGTGCAGTAGGTCAGAACATTCCAAACTCTTCAGATTTCCCCCACAGACAAGAAAAAACATTGCCTCAGGGCAAATGTAGAGTGGTAAAAATAAAGACGAGGTGGGCATGTATGTGAGTATATGCCCATATATGAGTATGACTATAGATATCTAAGCATATGTATGTGTGTGCATATATGTACATATGTATATGTATGTGTGTATATGTAGGTATAGATGTATAGATGTCTGTGTGTGTGTATCTGTGCTTAACTGTTGCCTTTTGGGTGCAGGGGATAGGTAGAGGGTAGAAAAAAAGTAAAAAGTGCACAGCAGAGAACCAAAGAAATCTTACAAGAAATCGAAGAAAAGATCGACAGCTCTAAATACAATGTGTAGTATTTATTATATAGGCTTTCTTGAAATGGAAATTTATTGTATATTTTGAATCTTCTTATGTTTTGCTGTGCACATGGCAATGGCTTTTTTTTTACTTTTCTTATTTTGTCTGTTTTAGTATTTAAGCTTATAATACTTTTCTTTTTCTTAATGTATTTCAGTTTATTATTTAAATTAAAAATAAATTATTAAAAAGTAAAAAAAAAATGATGGGAAAGGTGGTTTCAGAATAAAAAACAACAATAACATGGCAAGACCTATG